>NC_092343.1:42375000-42705000 GCF_046630445.1 Rutidosis leptorrhynchoides
TTATAGTTATCATCATTATTATTATTATAAAAATAATACCATTTATTATTATTATCATTTATCATTTTTATAGTTATTATTACCATTATTATTAATTATTATTAAATGATTTCTAGCCAGGGGGTTCGAAAATATATATTAAATACTATTAATTACGCTACAATATACACAAGTTATTTATTTATTTATAGAATGGATATACCTAAACCTTGCTACACACTTATAGACAGTGTACCTAATCGTAGAGTAGTGTAGTTTTAGTAAGTCCGGTTCGTTCCACAGGGAGCCTCTAGGTGTCTATAAAAACATAAGTTTATATATTTTATAATATAAGTTTGTATATATATATATATAATATAGTTATTATTATTATTATAAAAGGGGGGGGGGGGGGGGGGGGTTTACCGTTTAACGACCGGTTTGTCAAATTTTTATATTTTGCGATAATGTAAATTGCGATAAAATAAATTTCGAGTAAATAAAATAGCGAGGAAATATGAAATAAAAGTATTATGCTTATTTAAATTTCCGTAATCATGATGTTTGACGTTTTGATTTTAATTTATTACCCTGGGTTAATTGTCCTTTGTCCTGGTTTATTTGATATGTCTATCTGATTTTTATCCATAATAGTCCATCGGTCATAAATATAAAGTGCGAGTGTTCGCGTCAAATTACCCTTATACCCGAAGTCAAATATCCCAATTAATTAAGGATTTAAACTGTGACGCAGTTATCACTTCTGTCAACAATTACATCAGTTACCATTGTATGTAATCCACCCTTGTTTTAATTAGATATGAATATTAATTTACCCACTAATCAGTTTGAATAATCAATTACCCAACCCGAATAATTAATTAAATGATTATAATAGACTCCGTATGAACGTCACTAAATAGGACAACATAATCATTATTAATTATTGGATTAATTAATTTGAAGATAGGTTTGACAGACTCCAATGAGTTATCACTCGATTAGACAATACCCCCCATCTATTAATAGTCCATATTCCAATGTCCAAACATTAATTATGGTCCAAAGTTCAATAACCCGGTCTTAATAATTAGTCTAACATCACGATTACTTCGGCTCAAATAAGCATAATAATAACTTAGTTACGAGACATTAATTTAAAAAGGTTGAACATAACTTACAATGAGTATTAATCGCGTAGTGTTACACGGACAGAGTTTCGACTTACGAAACCTTAAAACAATTGTTACAATAACCTTATTATTAAAATTAACTTAACTTAAAATTATAAATATAAATTATAAATAGAGAGAAAGAAAGAAAATAGATTGAATTAATCTCTGGTGTGTTTTTCGTTCGAGCATAAACTGGCCAATTTATAGACCTGACCAGCAATCCCCTACCATGCGATCGCATGGAATTTTAACTTCCAGGCCATGCGATCGCATGGCCTCCTGAATTCAGATATTTTGAATTGCAAACGTGGGCTGCTAGATTATTTAATAATATACTATAATATATATAATTATATATATATATTATATTATAGTTGACTTGTACTTTCAGCTCCGTTGAGTAGTACGTTGTTACTCGATTTAAGTCCCGGTTCTGGATTTTCAAACGTCTTTTTGTATGCTGAGATATCTTGTCTTTTGCGTTCCACGACTTGTACTCTTATCAATATTTAGACGTTATTCATCAATAAATTGAACACTTGGATTATAACTTGTACTTTTGAGCATTCTGGTCATTTGCGTCTTCAAATCGTCAATTATGCCTTTTGTCTTCTCTTTTTATTATTTAAACGAATATCACTTGTAAATAGAACAATTGCAACTAAAAGCTTGTCTTTCTGAAAGGATAATGCTATGAAATATATGTTCATTTTTAGCATTATCAAATATTCCCACACTTGAGCGTTGCTTGTCCTCAAGCAATATATAACTTGAATCTTTACACTAATCACTTCTTTATTTTTCACACTTTATACATTAGTGATTTTTATACAGCGGTATGAACAATGATAGTAACATTGTGGTTTACAGTCCCACATGACTATAAAAATTTAGATCCTTTGGGAAATTGGATCTTTATGAAAACATTTGATCTTTTGAAAATTTAAGCTAGATTTTACCCTAGACAGGTTTTCCGGAATAACCCTTCACCGGTGTTTGCGAAATTGTTTTTGTGGGTTGTGGGTTTCAGATTTTAAAATTTTAGCTCAAAACTTGTGGTTTTGTGTCACCCACTTGTTAACCTTGTATTAGGAAAGCACACGTCCAGTCTACTTGTCCCGTATATTACCTTTCAGTAAACGACCATCCGGTTGTAAAGGAAAGCGATGAACAAGCAACTGTTAAGGCGATGTCTAATGACATGCATTTGATTATGGTCCACAACGTGTCGGATGCAGTTACTATCTTTTGTAGGAGCAATAGTAAAGACCATCCTATAGTTTTTCAGTCTGGCACAAGGTCCTGTCTTCAACCATGCTATGCAACCACCATTCTTACGGTTGACACCCGATTTGGTTCAGGTGACCTAATGAATTCTGATGAATTCTCAAGATTTTACGTTCAATGGTAATGAACGCATTGAAAATGGGTTTTTCAGAAAACAAATCGGTTTTAGTTTTGATCAAAATATTTTCTCGTTCAAGCTCGAGTTTAGATATCATTGAATTCCATGAGTTTGTATTCTCAATCTTTAAGGTCAATATCAAGGATTGAGTAATATCAGGCTTAAAAGCTGATTTTTAATCTTTAAGGAGATTATTCTTTCTGGGGGGTCTGATTCATTAGTCTTATCCAGCTAATTTGCACGGCGCCCTCCCTATTTTACGAGACAGATCCTCTCATGGTTAGGATAAGTCTGACCACTTGGCGACCCTGTTTGATGCTGAGGTCCGTGGATTTCCTGATGATTTTAGAGATGACTTTTCTAGATTTTTCGTCAACCTACAGCTGGTCTGGACGACAACTTCTGGACCTAAATCAAGAAGCGTGTGTCTTTTTCGGAAGACTTTACTTCCTATAATGATGGAATTGATTCATCGTGTAGATTCATCTTTCTTTCATTTATATTACAGTAAACAGGGTAAAACTGATTAGTTTAGTCCAAAGCAAAAATACCTGCAATAATCTTGTACAAAAATATGTGATATATGTTTTAAATAACTTGGTAATTCTTCCCACACTTAGCTTTTATTTATGTTTTTCTTTGCCTTTTTATTTTCCTCTATTTCATTTTAAATGAATTCTTGCATTTAAGGTTGTTTCTCAATTTATGTCCTTTTTTAAGCAACAATAATTTCGGTATTATCACCTAGTTTTATTGTTCATAAATATGTATAAACATGATTTTGAATTCATTTAATTGAAATTTTTTTCAAATTTTAATAAAATTTGGCAATTAAACTAAGTGTATAAATCAATTGTTTAAACCGAAAGAATTTAATCCCTCCCCACACTTAAGATCTTGCAATTCTCTCATTTGCAAGAAATCAGTAAAAATTTAAATTGATGAGGGTGATTAGCGTTGAAAATGATTAAAATTTTACCAAAGTTTTCAAACATAGTGTTGATTGTTTGAATGATAAATGGTGCACATCATTTGTTCATTCTGTCATTTGTTATATCACTTTTGTTTTTCGTCTTGTCGTCAAAATTAGTAGCTTTTGCTGAACTTAATACCAGTCTTTCAAAATGCGCTGTTTTACCCTGTTGTGTACAATTGATAACATACATACAATACAAATATAAACATGCAATAATTTGAAATGGGACTTAGAATCCCACTTTCAAATTATAAATACAATATATGAACATAAAAAGTTTTAAAAACTACAAAATAGAAAATATTAAATGTTTAAACAGAACAAGAAAGAAAATGTTAGAAACATAGATAATAAACAATGGAACAAATGATCAATCTGGATACGGGTTCCAGTTCATGTTGTCTTCCAGGTTCCATTGTTGGTGATACGTGTCCTGGTAGGCTTGGTTCGGGTCATAAAGGTTGTAAGGTGGTCTCATGTCGGGCTGAAATGGTGGATAGTATGGAGGTTGAGTTGGAACGTAGTTCTGTGGTACCTGATATGATAGATGGCTCATGATTTGGTGCTGATGAACGTCCCATCTATCATGCTGTCGCTGCCTCGATTGCTCGTACTCATCTGCAACTCTCCACTGTACATACTGATTATGCCGACTCTCGGCATTCATTTCCAACTCATCTATCCGCTGATATACATCAATATAACTATCTCGTACAACTTTTCTAATATCAGCGGTTTCCTCCATTTCCTCGTCTGAGCCCCTATCCACTTGCGGCCTGTTACCTTGATAAGGCACTGCCCTATTCTGTCTCCGTGACAGTACCTGTGCCCCCTGATAAATCGCAAGACCTAGAGGTTCGTGTAACATGTAGTGACCCGAACTTTTCCATGTTTATATATATTAATTGAGATTGATATTTACATGATTAAATGTTTCCAACATGTTAAGCAATCAAACTTGTTAAGACTTGATTAATTGAAATATGTTTCATATAGACAATTGACCACCCAAGTTGACCGGCGATTCACGAACGTTAAAACTTGTAAAAACGACATGACGATATATATGGATATACATATGGTTAACATGAGATTATGATAAGTAAGTATCTCCATAAGTATATTAACAATGAGTTATATACATATAAACAAGACTACTAACTTAAGGATTTCGAAACAAGACATATATGAAACGATTATCGTTGTAACGACATTTAACTGTATATATATCATACTAAGATATATTATATATCATAATATCATGATAATATAATAATTTAACTTCTCATTAGATATAATAAACAATGGGTTAACAACATTAATTGAGATCGTTAACCTAAAGGTTTCAAAACAACACTTACATGTAACGACTAACGATGACTTAACGACTCAGTTAAAATGTATATACATGTAGTGTTTTAATATGTATTTATACACTTTTTAAAGACTTCAATACACTTATCAAAATACTTCTACTTAACAAAAATGCTTACAATTACATCCTCGTTCAGTTTCATCAACAATTCTACTCGTATGCACCCGTATTCGT
Organism: Rutidosis leptorrhynchoides; assembly: GCF_046630445.1. Classification (NCBI taxonomy): domain Eukaryota; kingdom Viridiplantae; phylum Streptophyta; class Magnoliopsida; order Asterales; family Asteraceae; genus Rutidosis; species Rutidosis leptorrhynchoides. The sequence continues at coordinate 42,380,085 of NC_092343.1, forward strand.
ACTCGTACAATACACAGCTTTTAGATGTATGTACTATTGGTATATACACTCCAATGATCAGCTCTTAGCAGCCCATGTGAGTCACCTAACACATGTGGGAACCATCATTTGGCAACTAGCATGAAATATCTCATAAAATTACAAAAATATGAGTAATCATTCATGACTTATTTACATGAAAACAAAATTACATATCCTTTATATCTAATCCATACACCAACGACCAAAAACACCTACAAACACTTTCATTCTTCAATTTTCTTCATCTAATTGATCTCTCTCAAGTTCTATCTTCAAGTTCTAAGTGTTCTTCATAAATTCCAAAAGTTCTAGTTTCATAAAATCAAGAATACTTTCAAGTTTGCTAGCTCACTTCCAATCTTGTAAGGTGATCATCCAACCTCAAGAAATCTTTGTTTCTTATAGTAGGTTATCATTCTAATACAAGGTAATAATCATATTCAAACTTTGGTTCAATTTCTATAACTATAACAATCTTATTTCAAGTGATGATCTTACTTGAACTTGTTTTCGTGTCATGATTCTGCTTCAAGAACTTCGAGCCATCCAAGGATCCATTGAAGCTAGATCCATTTTTCTCTTTTCCAGTAGGTTTATCCAAGGAAATTAAGGTAGTAATGATGTTCATAACATCATTCGATTCATACATATAAAGCTATCTTATTCGAAGGTTTAAACTTGTAATCACTAGAACATAGTTTAGTTAATTCTAAACTTGTTCGCAAACAAAAGTTAATCCTTCTAACTTGACTTTTAAAATCAACTAAACACATGTTCTATATCTATATGATATGCTAACTTAATGATTTAAAACCTGGAAACACGAAAAACACCGTAAAACCGGATTTACGCCGTCGTAGTAACACTGCGGGCTGTTTTGGGTTAGTTAATTAAAAACTATGAAAAACTTTGATTTAAAAGTTGTTATTCTAAGAAAATGATTTTTATTATGAACATGAAACTATATCCAAAAATTATGGTTAAACTCAAAGTGGAAGTATGTTTTTCTAAAATGGTCATCTAGACGTCGTTCTTTCGACTGAAATAACTACCTTTACAAAAACGACTTGTAACTTATTTTTCCGACTATAAACCTATAATTTTTCTGTTTATATTCATAAAATAGAGTTCAATATGAAATCATAGCAATTTGATTCACTCAAAACGGATTTAAAATGAAGAAGTTATGGGTAAAACAAGATTGGATAATTTTTCTCATTTTAGCTACGTGAAAATTGGTAACAAATCTATTCCAACCATAACTTAATCAACTTGTATTGTATATTATGTAATCTTGAGATACCATAGACACGTATACAATGTTTCGACCTATCATGTCGACACATCTATATATATTTCGGAACAACCATAGACACTCTATATGTGAATGTTGGAGTTAGCTATACAGGGTTGAGGTTGATTCCAAAATATATATAGTTTGAGTTGTGATCAATACTGAGATACGTATACACTGGGTCGTGGATTGATTCAAGATAATATTTATCGATTTATTTCTGTACATCTAACTGTGGACAACTAGTTATAGGTTACTAACGAGGACAGCTGACTTAATAAACTTAAAACATCAAAATATATTAAAAGTGTTGTAAATATATTTTGAACATACTTTAATATATATGTATATATTGTTATAGGTTCGTGAATCAACAGTGGCCAAGTCTTACTTCCCGACGAAGTAAAAATCTGTGAAAGTGAGTTATAGTCCCACTTTTAAAATCTAATATTTTTGGGATGAGAATACATGCAGGTTTTATAAATGATTTACAAAATAGACACAAGTACGTGAAACTACATTCTATGGTTGAATTATCGAAATCGAATATGCCCCTTTTTATTAAGTCTGGTAATCTAAGAATTAGGGAACAGACACCCTAATTGACGCGAATCCTAAAGATAGATCTATTGGGCCTAACAAACCCCATCCAAAGTACCGGATGCTTTAGTACTTCGAAATTTATATCATATCCGAAGGGTGTCCCGGAATGATGGGGATATTCTTATATATGCATCTTGTTATTGTCGGTTACCAGGTGTTCACCATATGAATGATTTTTATCTCTATGTATGGGATGTGTATTGAAATATGAAATCTTGTGGTCTATTGTTACGATTTGATATATATAGGTTAAACCTATAACTCACCAACATTTTTGTTGACGTTTAAAGCATGTTTATTCTCAGGTGAATATTAAGAGCTTCCGCTGTTGCATACTAAAATAAGGACAAGATTTGGAGTCCATGTTTGTATGATATTGTGTAAAAACTGCATTCAAGAAACTGATTTAGATGTAACATATTTGTATTGTAAACCATTATGTAATGGTCGTGTGTAAACAGGATATTTTAGATTATCATTATTTGATAATCTACGTAAAGCTTTTTAAACCTTTATTTATGAAATAAAGGTTATGGTTTGTTTTAAAAATGAATGCAGTCTTTGAAAAACGTCTCATATAGAGGTCAAAACCTCGCAACGAAATCAATTAATATGGAACGTTTTTAATCAATAAGAACGGGACATTTCAGTTGGTATCCGAGCGTTGGTCTTAGAGAACCAGAAAATTTGCATTAGTGTGTCTTATCGAGTTTGTTAGGATGCATTAGTGAGTCTGGACTTCGACCGTGTTTTCTTTAAAAATGATTGCTTAACATTTTTGTTGGAAACTATATATTTTTAACATATGAATATTATGTGATATATTAATCTCTTAACATGTTTGATATTATGTGATAGATGTCTACCTCTAGAACAAGTCCCATTGACTCACCTAATAATAATGAAGAGTCAAATGTAAATTGAAATGATTTGTGGACTGATTCACAAGTTCCCGAAGAGGAACCGGAAGAAGAGTCGGAACCGGAAGAAGAATCGGAACCGGAAGAAGAATCGGAACCGGATGAAGAAATAGAACCGGTGGGGGAAATAATAAAACGGTTAAGTAAAAGAAAATCCTCAACCAACCGACCAAAGTTAATTATGGTCAATGGTGTTTCCGCCAAGGAAGCAAAATATTGGGAGGATTACCAATTCTCCGATGAATCGGATTCCGACGAGAATTCCGATGATGTTATAGAAATTACCCCAACTGAATTTAAAAAGGCAAAAGAAAATAATAAGGGAAAGGGCATAAAAATAGAGAAATCTAATTCCAACCCCGATGAACTTTATATGTATCGTCAACCCCCGAAGTCCTTAAGTTGTAACAATGACCCGGGAACCTCTAAACCACCAGGTTTTTCTAAACCAATGTGGACAACGACGGCTCGTATTAGGGGAACATCATATATCCCTAGAAACTTGGCAAAACGAACCAAAACCGAAGAAGAAGAAACGAGCGAGTCGGAATAAGATAGTTGTATTCGTGTGGTGTAATATATGTAATATAGTGTTCTTATGCTTTATGATATATGTAAAAATTGCTTGTATTAATAAGTATTTTTTTATGAAACTAACTCTTGTCTATTTTACAGTTTAAAAACACAAAATGGATAGACAACCCAATATTTTAAGAGACCTACCCGGAGACATGATTGATGAAATCTTGTCTAGAGTCGGCCAGAATTCTTCGGCACAACTATTTAAGGCGAGATCAGTTTGTAAGACATTCGAAGAACGTTCCAAGAATGTCTTGGTTTATAAGAGACTTTCGTTTGAAAGATGGGGGATATCACATTGGGAAACCCATAAGTTACGATGTGTTTACTTTGACGCATATATTGCGGGGAACCCAAATGCTATTTTACGCAACGGGTTAAGAAATTATTTTGACTCAATATATCCGAATATTGGACTTCGTGATTTAGAAAAAGCGGCTAACATGCAACATAAAGAAGCATGTTATGCTTACGGATTAGTAATGTTCGCTTCTCACCAAAGTGAGAACAAGAACATCGGGCTACAACTATTAAACAAAACGTTTCCACAAGTGACGGAGTCGGTAATTGGGGTAAGAAATGAGGTTTTTAGATTATTACGGGACTGTTGGACATTACGTAACCCTCGTCCCTTTGATGACGTTACAACACGCTGTCTTATCAACGGCCATAACGGTTATGTTGCACAAGACCAAGGATGGGAAGTAGTCCTAGTAAAACCAGAATGCATGACTTGTTTCTGGACGTATGAATTACGTGTCTTTATTGCCTTTGCCGAACGACTTGTGTACTAGCTAGAATTGTCTTCACAACTATCTTGTATCAAAGTTATTGTGTGCTATATTTCATGCTTTATGTAAAATAAGCGGTATTGTAAGTTTATAAAATATTGTATAAAAGTTTGAACGCGAAATATTATTACAATCAGTTTTTCATATAGAATTGTAGTAGTTGAATTGTATATTAGCTACTAAGTATGAACTTAACGGGTAGGTACTACCCGAATTTAAACTTATAAAACGCTAATATGAAGAAAAAGCTTTTATAAATGAGTTCATATTATGCTACGAAATACTATTAACTACTCTTAATATTCTGTATGATTAACTTGTTCCATTTAACTATTTTGAAGGAAATGGCACCGACTACTCGACACACCGTGAATATGAATGAAGAGGAATTCCGTACTTTTCTAGCTTCAAACATAGCCGCAGTACAGGCTGCGCTACATACCAACAATAACCTTGGATCTAGCAGTACAGGAAATCGTGTAGGATGCACCTACAAAGAATTCACTGCCTGCAAACCTTTGGAATTTGATGGAACCGAAGGACCGATCGGATTGAAACGGTGGACCGAGAAGGTTGAATCGGTGTTTGCCATAAGTAAGTGTACTGAAGAGGACAAAGTGAAGTACGCTACGCATACCTTTACAGGTTCTGCGTTAACATGGTGGAATACCTATCTAGAGCAAGTGGGACAAGATGATGCGTACGCACTACCGTGGTCAGCATTCAAGCACTTGATGAACGAGAAGTACCGTCCCAGAACCGAGGTCAATAAGCTCAAGACAGAACTTAGAGGGTTACGAACCCAAGGATTTGATATTACCACGTACGAAAGACGATTCACAGAATTGTGCCTATTGTGTCCGGGAGCATTCGAAGATGAGGAAGAGAAGATCGACGCGTTTGTGAAAGGATTACCGGAAAGAATCCAAGAAGATATAAGTTCACACGAGCCCGCCTCCATACAACAGGCATGTAGAATGGCTCACAAACTAGTGAACCAGATTGAAGAAAGAATTAAAGAACAGACTGCTGAAGAGGCCAATGTGAAGCAAGTCAAAAGAAAGTGGGAGGAAAACGGTGATAAGAATCACCAATACAACAACAACAGTAATTACAACAATAATCGCAACAATTATCCCAACAATCGCAACATCAATCGCAACTACAACAAACGGCCCAACAACAACAACAACAACAACAACAACAGCAACTACAACAATCATCCCAACAACAATAGTAACCGCAACAACAACAACAATCAGAAGCAGCTATGCCAAAGGTGTGAAAAGAATCACTCGGGGTTCTGCACCAAATTTTGCAACAAGTGTAAAAGAAATGGTCATAGCGCGGCGAAGTGTGAGGTCTACGGACCAGGGGCTAATAGAACGAAAGGAACAAATGGTGTCGGAACGAGTAATGGCGGAGCAAGTAGTGTCGGAGCAAGTTATGCCAATGTAGTTTGTTATAAATGTGGAAAACCAGGCCACATTATTAGAAATTGCCCGAACCAGGAGAACATGAATGGACAAGGCCGTGGAAGAGTTTTCAATATTAATGCGATAGAGGCACAGGAAGACCCGGAGCTTGTTACGGGTACGTTTCTTATTGACAATAAATCTGCTCACGTTTTATTTGATTCGGGTGCGGATAGAAGCTATATGAGTAGAGATTTTTGTGCTAAATTAAGTTGTCCATTGACTCCTTTGGATAGTAAATTTTTACTCGAATTAGCAAATGGTAAATTAATTTCAGCAGATAATATATGTCGGAATCGAGAAATTAAACTGGTTAGCGAAACATTTAAGATTGATTTGATACCAGTAGAGTTAGGGAGTTTTGATGTGATAATCGGTATGGACTGGTTGAAAGAAGTGAAAGCGGAGATCGTTTGTTACAAAAATGCAATTCGCATTATACGAGAAAAAGGAAAACCCTTAATGGTGTACGGAGAAAAAGGCAACACGAAGCTACATCTTATTAGTAACTTGAAGGCACAAAAACTAATAAGAAAAGGTTGCTATGCTGTTCTAGCACACGTCGAGAAAGTACAAACTGAAGAAAAGAGCATCAATGATGTTCCCATTGCAAAAGAATTTCCCGATGTATTTCCGAAAGAATTACCGGGATTACCCCCACATCGATCCGTTGAATTTCAAATAGATCTTGTACCAGGAGCTGCACCAATAGCTCGTGCTCCTTACAGACTCGCACCCAGCGAGATGAAAGAACTGCAAAGCCAATTACAAGAACTTTTAGAGCGTGGTTTCATTCGACCAAGCACATCACCGTGGGGAGCTCCTGTTTTGTTTGTCAAGAAGAAAGATGGTACATTCAGGTTGTGTATCGACTACCGAGAGTTGAACAAACTTACCATCAAGAACCGCTACCCACTACCGAGAATCGACGACTTATTTGATCAACAACAAGGCTCGTCTGTTTATTCAAAGATTGACTTACGTTCCGGGTATCATCAAATGCGGGTGAAAGAAGATGATATTCCAAAGACTGCTTTCAGAACACGTTACGGTCATTACGAGTTTATGGTCATGCCGTTTGGTTTAACTAATGCACCAGCTGTGTTCATGGACCTTATGAACCGAGTGTGTGGACCATACCTTGACAAGTTTGTCATTGTTTTCATTGATGACATACTTATTTACTCAAAGAATGACCAAGAACACGGTGAACATTTGAGAAAGGTGTTAGAAGTATTGAGGAAGGAAGAATTGTACGCTAAGTTTTCAAAGTGTGCATTTTGGTTGGAAGAAGTTCAATTCCTCGGTCACATAGTGAACAAAGAAGGTATTAAGGTGGATCCGGCAAAGATAGAAACTGTTGAAAAGTGGGAAACCCCGAAAACTCCGAAACACATACGCCAGTTTTTAGGACTAGCTGGTTACTACAGAAGGTTCATCCAAGACTTTTCCAGAATAGCAAAACCCTTGACTGCATTAACGCATAAAGGGAAGAAATTTGAATGGAATGATGAACAAGAGAAAGCGTTTCAGTTATTGAAGAAAAAGCTAACTACGGCACCTATATTGTCATTGCCTGAAGGGAATGATGATTTTGTGATTTATTGTGATGCATCAAAGCAAGGTCTCGGTTGTGTATTAATGCAACGAACGAAGGTGATTGCTTATGCGTCTAGATAATTGAAGATTCACGAACAAAATTATACGACGCATGATTTGGAATTAGGCGCGGTTGTTTTTGCATTAAAGACTTGGAGGCACTACTTATATGGGGTCAAAAGTATTATATATACCGACCACAAAAGTCTTCAACACATATTTAATCAGAAACAACTGAATATGAGGCAGCGTAGGTGGATTGAATTATTGAATGATTACGACTTTGAGATTCGTTACCACCCGGGGAAGGCAAATGTGGTAGCCGATGCCTTGAGCAGGAAGGACAGAGAACCCATTCGAGTAAAATCTATGAATATAATGATTCATAATAACATTACTACTCAAATAAAGGAGGCGCAACAAGGAGTTTTAAAAGAGGGAAATTTAAAGGATGAAATACCCAAAGGATCGGAGAAGCATCTTAATATTCGGGAAGACGGAACCCGGTATAGGGCTGAAAGGATTTGGGTACCGAAATTTGGAGATATGAGAGAAATGGTACTTAGAGAAGCTCATAAAACCAGATACTCAATACATCCTGGAACGGGGAAGATGTACAAGGATCTCAAGAAACATTTTTGGTGGCCGGGTATGAAAGCCGATGTTGCTAAATACGTAGGAGAATGTTTGACGTGTTCTAAGGTCAAAGCTGAGCATCAAAAACCATCAGGTCTACTTCAACAACCCGAAATCCCGGAATGGAAATGGGAAAACATTACCATGGATTTCATCACTAAATTGCCAAGGACTGCAAGTGGTTTTGATACTATTTGGGTAATAGTTGATCGTCTCACCAAATCAGCACACTTCCTGCCAATAAGAGAAGATGACAAGATGGAGAAGTTAGCACGACTATATTTGAAGGAAGTCGTCTCCAGACATGGAATACCAATCTCTATTATCTCTGATAGGGATGGCAGATTTATTTCAAGATTCTGGCAGACATTACAGCAAGCATTAGGAACTCGTCTAGACATGAGTACTGCCTATCATCCACAAACTGATGGGCAGAGCGAAAGGACGATACAAACGCTTGAAGACATGCTACGAGCATGTGTTATTGATTTCGGAAACAGTTGGGATCGACATCTACCGTTAGCAGAATTTTCCTACAACAACAGCTACCATTCAAGCATTGAGATGGCGCCGTTTGAAGCACTTTATGGTAGAAAGTGCAGGTCTCCGATTTGTTGGAGTGAAGTGGGGGATAGACAGATTACGGGTCCGGAGATTATACAAGAAACTACCGAGAAGATCATCCAAATTCAACAACGGTTGAAAACCGCCCAAAGTCGACAAAAGAGCTACGCTGACATTAAAAGAAAAGATATAGAATTTGAAATTGGAGAGATGGTCATGCTTAAAGTTGCACCTTGGAAAGGCGTTGTTCGATTTGGTAAACGAGGGAAATTAAATCCAAGGTATATTGGACCATTCAAGATTATTGATCGTGTCGGACCAGTAGCTTACCGACTAGAGTTACCTCAACAACTCGCGGCTGTACATAACACTTTCCACGTCTCGAATTTAAAGAAATGTTTTGCTAAAGAAGATCTCACTATTCCGTTAGATGAAATCCAAATCAACGAAAAACTTCAATTCATCGAAGAACCCGTCGAAATAATGGATCGTGAGGTTAAAAGACTTAAGCAAAACAAGATACCAATTGTTAAGGTTCGATGGAATGCTCGTAGAGGACCCGAGTTCACCTGGGAGCGTGAAGATCAGATGAAGAAGAAATACCCGCATCTATTTCCAGAAGATTCGTCAACACCTTCAACAGCTTAAAATTTCGAGACGAAATTTATTTAACGGGTAGGTACTGTAGTGACCCGAACTTTTCCATGTTTATATATATTAATTGAGATTGATATTTACATGATTAAATGTTTCCAACATGTTAAGCAATCAAACTTGTTAAGACTTGATTAATTGAAATATGTTTCATATAGACAATTGACCACCCAAGTTGACCGGCGATTCACGAACGTTAAAACTTGTAAAAACGACATGACGATATATATGGATATACATATGGTTAACATGAGATTATGATAAGTAAGTATCTCCATACGTATATTAACAATGAGTTATATACATATAAACAAGACTACTAACTTAAGGATTTCGAAACAAGACATATATGAAACGATTATCGTTGTAACGACATTTAACTGTATATATATCATACTAAGATATATTATATATCATAATATCATGATAATATAATAATTTAACTTCTCATTAGATATAATAAACAATGGGTTAACAACATTAATTGAGATCGTTAACCTAAAGGTTTCAAAACAACACTTACATGTAACGACTAACGATGACTTAACGACTCAGTTAAAATGTATATACATGTAGTGTTTTAATATGTATTTATACACTTTTGAAAGACTTCAATACACTTATCAAAATACTTCTACTTAACAAAAATGCTTACAATTACATCCTCGTTCAGTTTCATCAACAATTCTACTCGTATGCACCCGTATTCGTACTCGTACAATACACAGCTTTTAGATGTATGTACTATTGGTATATACACTCCAATGATCAGCTCTTAGCAGCCCATGTGAGTCACCTAACACATGTGGGAACCATCATTTGGCAACTAGCATGAAATATCTCATAAAATTACAAAAATATGAGTAATCATTCATGACTTATTTACATGAAAACAAAATTACATATCCTTTATATCTAATCCATACACCAACGACCAAAAACACCTACAAACACTTTCATTCTTCAATTTTCTTCATCTAATTGATCTCTCTCAAGTTCTATCTTCAAGTTCTAAGTGTTCTTCATAAATTCCAAAAGTTCTAGTTTCATAAAATCAAGAATACTTTCAAGTTTGCTAGCTCACTTCCAATCTTGTAAGGTGATCATCCAACCTCAAGAAATCTTTGTTTCTTACAGTAGTTTATCATTCTAATACAAGGTAATAATCATATTCAAACTTTGGTTCAATTTCTATAACTATAACAATCTTATTTCAAGTGATGATCTTACTTGAACTTGTTTTCGTGTCATGATTCTGCTTCAAGAACTTCGAGCCATCCAAGGATCCATTGAAGCTAGATCCATTTTTCTCTTTTCCAGTAGGTTTATCCAAGGAAATTAAGGTAGTAATGATGTTCATAACATCATTCGATTCATACATATAAAGCTATCTTATTCGAAGGTTTAAACTTGTAATCACTAGAACATAGTTTAGTTAATTCTAAACTTGTTCGCAAACAAAAGTTAATCCTTCTAACTTGACTTTTAAAATCAACTAAACACATGTTCTATATCTATATGATATGCTAACTTAATGATTTAAAACCTGGAAACACGAAAAACACCGTAAAACCGGATTTACGCCGTCGTAGTAACACCGCGGGCTGTTTTGGGTTAGTTAATTAAAAACTATGATAAACTTTGATTTAAAAGTTGTTATTCTAAGAAAATGATTTTTATTATGAACATGAAACTATATCCAAAAATTATGGTTAAACTCAAAGTGGAAGTATGTTTTTCTAAAATGGTCATCTAGACGTCGTTCTTTCGACTGAAATAACTACCTTTACAAAAACGACTTGTAACTTATTTTTACGACTAAAAACCTATAATTTTTCTGTTTAGATTCATAAAATAGAGTTCAATATGAAATCATAGCAATTTGATTCACTCAAAACGGATTTAAAATGAAGAAGTTATGGGTAAAACAAGATTGGATAATTTTTCTCATTTTAGCTACGTGAAAATTGGTAACAAATCTATTCCAACCATAACTTAATCAACTTGTATTGTATATTATGTAATCTTGAGATACCATAGACACGTATACAATGTTTCGACCTATCATGTCGACACATCTATATATATTTCGGAACAACCATAGACACTCTATATGTGAATGTTGGAGTTAGCTATACAGGGTTGAGGTTGATTCCAAAATATATATAGTTTGAGTTGTGATCAATACTGAGATACGTATACACTGGGTCGTGGATTGATTCAAGATAATATTTATCGATTTATTTCTGTACATCTAACTGTGGACAACTAGTTATAGGTTACTAACGAGGACAGCTGACTTAATAAACTTAAAACATCAAAATATATTAAAAGTGTTGTAAATATATTTTGAACATACTTTAATATATATGTATATATTGTTATAGGTTCGTGAATCAACAGTGGCCAAGTCTTACTTCCCGACGAAGTAAAAATCTGTGAAAGTGAGTTATAGTCCCACTTTTAAAATCTAATATTTTTGGGATGAGAATACATGCAGGTTTTATAAATGATTTACAAAATAGACACAAGTACGTGAAACTACATTCTATGGTTGAATTATCGAAATCGAATATGCCCCTTTTTATTAAGTCTGGTAATCTAAGAATTAGGGAACAGACACCCTAATTGACGCGAATCCTAAAGATAGATCTATTGGGCCTAACAAACCCCATCCAAAGTACCGGATGCTTTAGTACTTCGAAATTTATATCATATCCGAAGGGTGTCCCGGAATGATGGGGATATTCTTATATATGCATCTTGTTATTGTCGGTTACCAGGTGTTCACCATATGAATGATTTTTATCTCTATGTATGGGATGTGTATTGAAATATGAAATCTTGTGGTCTATTGTTACGATTTGATATATATAGGTTAAACCTATAACTCACCAACATTTTTGTTGACGTTTAAAGCATGTTTATTCTCAGGTGAATATTAAGAGCTTCCGCTGTTGCATACTAAAATAAGGACAAGATTTGGAGTCCATGTTTTTATGATATTGTGTAAAAACTGCATTCAAGAAACTGATTTCGATGTAACATATTTGTATTGTAAACCATTATGTAATGGTCGTGTGTAAACAGGATATTTTAGATTATCATTATTTGATAATCTACGTAAAGCTTTTTAAACCTTTATTTATGAAATAAAGGTTATGGTTTGTTTTAAAAATGAATGCAGTCTTTGAAAAACGTCTCATATAGAGGTCAAAACCTCGCAACGAAATCAATTAATATGGAACGTTTTTAATCAATAAGAACGGGACATTTCATAACATCCCGCTTTTTTTTCCGTTAAATTTATTTTTAACACTGTCTTTTTTTTAATAAATATCTTTCGTTATTTAAATTCGTAGTTTCCGTTGACTAACGTTCATAATATTCCCGCTATTTAATTATAACATCACTCGATTACTCGGGCGTTTTTAAAATATTCATTCGGTTAATTCTCGCACCTGACTACAAACTTGAGGGACTAAACTTGCCAAGAGACTAAACTCTTGACTAGGTCAACTAGTCAAGGTATCCTCACCACCACTCATTATCCACCATTTTTCTTTTTCTTTTCCTTAACACTTTCAACATTTCTCTCAAATCCTCTCAACAAAGATTCATCATCCAAACCGAATCAAGAAGCAAACATCAAAATAAATTATATATTCGTGATCCTCTCTTCATCCTCTACATTTTGGTACCAATTTCATCTCTTTTGGGTAATATTTCTAAAACACTAAATTTCTCTAAATTCGTTTTATATACTTGAAATGGTCGTAGTTAGTGTCTATGGCTCGTGTATAACATCAATATATGATTTGTTTGCTCGATTTGTTGTTTTGAGTCACTAGTTTGAACATTTGAAAATGGGTTTGCTAAATCTTTGATTTTAGATGAGTTAATGTTGTTAAATTGTTAAAGTTCATGTTTTAATTGTGTTACTAGTATCACTAGCTTCGTTTTGATGCGTAGGTTGATTAAGAAAACTTCAAAAACATGAATATTGATTTTTGTGGATTTTGGTTAGGGTTTGATAGACTTAAAACGAGCTTTTGATGTTTCGAATGCCATGAAATGTTATTGGTAAGTGTTTAGTTGTAATGTATGTTTCATTACCTTCAAAACGTCATATCATATGTGTGAAATGGATTCCCGAAACTTAAAATGCATTTGATGAACTTGAAACTTTGAAAATAAACCTTTTGTGATCACTTGACGATATTTCGGTTATTGTAATTGATGTTTTTGCTTGATGAAAAGTAGTTAGTTGTGTTCTTTGTCAAATTACCTTTCTAGCGATATAAGATACGAGTTCTAAGTGTTTACGGTTTGTGTTTTGTGTTTGTTTGAATTTTGGGTTTGGGACTTAGACAATTGAGACTGACCAGGTACCAGCACCCGTTATTCGCCGCGGCGCGGCCAGCCTTTGTCGCGGCGCGACAATAGGCATGGTTTGATTCTGTCTTGCTTGTCCAATATACGAAAAATGTTTGCTATGCTATGGACCTCCGATTCACATGTAACTTGTTCTAACATGCTTATATATGATTATATAACTTAGAAAAATTGTCAGATACCCGACCCGACCCCGTTGACTTTGACTTTGACCAAGTTTGACTTTTAGTCAAACTTAACCAAACGTTTATGCAATCGTTCTAACGTGCTTTTATACTTGATTCTTGCATGAAACTTGACAACGTGATTCACATGCTATACTATTCGAGTCATAACGAGCCATAGGACTAATTGAACACATTTCGCCCGACCTTGTGTCGTAACTAGTTAATTGATACAACTTACTTGTTTAGGTCAAGGCTAAGCAACTTTCATGCACACGTTTACTTTGTGAAGTACTTTTATACTAGTGCACTCGAGGTGAGATCATAGTCCCATCTTTCAACAACTTTTATGCTTTAAACTATGGGATGAGAAACATATACGTATCATACTTTTACACTTGAACACAAGTACGAAAACGAACATTCCACGTACGGGTTTGAACAAAAAGCCTCAATTCAATTATCATTAGTTACACTTGCAGGGTGTAAACGTGAACTTATATTATGTGATCACATGGGCTTGACGAGCCTCATTCGGACGGTTCGCTACCGTTAGCGGATGAAATATATTTTCGGGTCTAGTGTATGTTCTAACACTACGCAAAGGGTGCAAAACAGTTAAGTTTGATAATTGGGTGCCCGGGATACAAACAACAACTTTGGAATGCAAATGATTTTGATAATCATCTTATACTAAATCTTGTGGTTCAAATACAACGTTTACTAAAACACCTATTGAAATGTCCCGTTCTTATTGATTAAAAACGTTCCATATTAATTGATTTCGTTGCGAGGTTTTGACCTCTATATGAGACGTTTTTCAAAGACTGCATTCCTTTTTAAAACAAACCATAACCTTTATTTCATAAATAAAGGTTTAAAAAGCTTTACGTAGATTATCAAATAATGATAATCTAAAATATCCTGTTTACACACGACCATTACATAATGGTTTACAATACAAATATGTTACATCGAAATCAATTTCTTGAATGCAGTTTTTACACAATATCATACAAACATGGACTCCAAATCTTGTCCTTATTTTAGTATGCAACAGCGGAAGCTCTTAATATTCACCTGAGAATAAACATGCTTTAAACGTCAACAAAAATGTTGGTGAGTTATAGGTTTAACCTATATATATCAAATCGTAACAATAGACCACAAGATTTCATATTTCAATACACATCCCATACATAGAGATAAAAATCATTCATATGGTGAACACCTGGTAACCGATAATAACAAGATGCATATATAAGAATATCCCCATCATTCCGGGACACCCTTCGGATATGATATAAATTTCGAAGTACTAAAGCATCCGGTACTTTGGATGGGGTTTGTTAGGCCCAATAGATCTATCTTTAGGATTCGCGTCAATTAGGGTGTCTGTTCCCTAATTCTTAGATTACCAGACTTAATAAAAAGGGGCATATTCGATTTCGATAATTCAACCATAGAATGTAGTTTCACGTACTTGTGTCTATTTTGTAAATCATTTATAAAACATGCATGTATTCTCATCCCAAAAATATTAGATTTTAAAAGTGGGACTATAACTCACTTTCACAGATTTTTACTTCGTCGGGAAGTAAGACTTGGCCACTGTTGATTCACGAACCTATAACAATATATACATATATATTAAAGTATGTTCAAAATATATTTACAACACTTTTAATATATTTTGATGTTTTAAGTTTATTAAGTCAGCTGTCCTCGTTAGTAACCTATAACTAGTTGTCCACAGTTAGATGTACAGAAATAAATCGATAAATATTATCTTGAATCAATCCACGACCCAGTGTATACGTATCTCAGTATTGATCACAACTCAAACTATATATATTTTGGAATCAACCTCAACCCTGTATAGCTAACTCCAACATTCACATATAGAGTGTCTATGGTTGTTCCGAAATATATATAGATGTGTCGACATGATAGGTCGAAACATTGTATACGTGTCTATGGTATCTCAAGATTACATAATATACAATACAAGTTGATTAAGTTATGGTTGGAATAGATTTGTTACCAATTTTCACGTAGCTAAAATGAGAAAAATTATCCAATCTTGTTTTACCCATAACTTCTTCATTTTAAATCCGTTTTGAGTGAATCAAATTGCTATGGTTTCATATTGAACTCTATTTTATGAATCTAAACAGAAAAAGTATAGGTTTATAGTCGGAAAAATAAGTTACAAGTCGTTTTTGTAAAGGTAGTCATTTCAGTCGAAAGAACGACGTCTAGATGACCATTTTAGAAAACATACTTCCACTTTGAGTTTAACCATAATTTTTGGATATAGTTTCATGTTCATAATAAAAATCATTTTCTCAGAATAACAACTTTTAAATCAAAGTTTATCATAGTTTTTAATTAACTAACCCAAAACAGCCCGCGGTGTTACTACGACGGCGTAAATCCGGTTTTACGGTGTTTTTCGTGTTTCCAGGTTTTAAATCATTAAGTTAGCATATCATATAGATATAGAACATGTGTTTAGTTGATTTTAAAAGTCAAGTTAGAAGGATTAACTTTTGTTTGCGAACAAGTTTAGAATTAACTAAACTATGTTCTAGTGATTACAAGTTTAAACCTTCGAATAAGATAGCTTTATATGTATGAATCGAATGATGTTATGAACATCATTACTACCTTAATTTCCTTGGATAAACCTACTGGAAAAGATAAAAATGGATCTAGCTTCAATGGATCCTTGGATGGCTCGAAGTTCTTGAAGCAGAATCATGACACGAAAACAAGTTCAAGTAAGATCATCACTTGAAATAAGATTGTTATAGTTATAGAAATTGAACCAAAGTTTGAATATGATTATTACCTTGTATTAGAATGATAACCTACTGTAAGAAACAAAGATTTTTTGAGGTTGGATGATCACCTTACAAGATTGGAAGTGAGCTAGCAAACTTGAAAGTATTCTTGATTTTATGAAACTAGAACTTTTGGAATTTATGAAGAACACTTAGAACTTGAAGATAGAACTTGAGAGAGATCAATTAGATGAAGAAAATTGAAGAATGAAAGTGTTTGTAGGTGTTTTTGGTCGTTCGTGTATGGATTAGATATAAAGGATATGTAATTTTATTTTCATGTAAATAAGTCATGAATGATTACTCATATTTTTGTAATTTTATGAGATATTTCATGCTAGTTGCCAAATGATGGTTCCCACATGTGTTAGGTGACTCACATGGGCTGCTAAGAGCTGATCATTGGAGTGTATATACCAATAGTACATACATCTAAAAGCTGTGTATTGTACGAGTACGAATACGGGTGCATACGAGTAGAATTGTTGATGAAACTGAACGAGGATGTAATCGTAAGCATTTTTGTTAAGTATAAGTATTTTGATAAGTGTATTGAAGTCTTTAAAAAGTGTATAAATACATATTAAAACACTACATGTATATACATTTTAACTGAGTCGTTAAGTCATCGTTAGTCGTTACATGTAAGTGTTGTTTTGAAACCTTTAGGTTAACGATCTTGTTAAATGTTGTTAACCCAATGTTTATAATATCAAATGAGATTTTAAATTATTATATTATCATGATATTATCATGTATGAATATCTCTTAATATGATATATATACATTAAATGTCTTTACAACGATAATCGTTACATATATGTCTCGTTTAAAAATCATTAAGTTAGTAGTCTTGTTTTTACATATGTAGTTCATTGTTAATATACTTTATGATATGTTTTCTTATCATAGTATCATGTTAACTATATATATATATCCATATATATGTCATCATATAATTTTTACAAGTTTTAACGTTCGTGAATCACCGATCAACTTGGGTGGTCAATTGTCTATATGAAACATATTTCAATTAATCAAGTCTTAACAAGTTTGATTGCTTAACATGTTGGAAACATTTAATCATGTAAATATCAATCTCAATTAATATATATATAAACATGGAAAAGTTCGGGTCACTACACCTATGATTTCACCAACGTTTTTCGTTGACAGTTTTCTATATGTTTCTCAGGTTCATACTTGGGTATTTGATACATGCTTCCGCGTACACTCATACTTGCTTGGAGTTAAGCATACATGCATACACTCTGATTTCTTGCTTGGGGTCAAGCATACATACATACATACGCTAGTGATAGCACCTTTGGATTCAAACATATCGTTTACATACTTACGCTATTTATAGCAACCGTGATTTTAAACTAATTATGTCGCAAGTTATCTCATTTATAATTTATACTTTTGCAAACTTGAATTTGTTGTCGAACGGTTTTGTAAACTAAACTTTGCAAGCATGATACGTTTCAAAAGGACGCGACATAATTTTGGTCAAACGAGTCTCATATAGGGACTACGACCACGTAACGGGACCTAAGTTAGCGGCGCCGTCAATGACGATTTTGTCGGGTCGCTACAGATGGTATCAGAGCATTGGTTGTAGGGATCTAGGATGTGCATTAGTGTGTCTGACAGAGTCGTTAGGACGCATTAGTGAATCTAGACTACAACCGGATAGTTGGCCATTGCATTCTGACATACATTTGCTATAGATAGCACTTACTTGACTACTTGTGCATTATACTTGAATCATTCTTAGGCAAACTTCTTAATG
This sequence comes from Rutidosis leptorrhynchoides, assembly GCF_046630445.1. Classification (NCBI taxonomy): domain Eukaryota; kingdom Viridiplantae; phylum Streptophyta; class Magnoliopsida; order Asterales; family Asteraceae; genus Rutidosis; species Rutidosis leptorrhynchoides. Next base: position 42,398,421 of record NC_092343.1, read on the forward strand.
GTACCAAGTTTTCATCATACGAACTCGTATTCTGCAACTTTCTGGTAACACGCGTAAATTCAGGATTCATACCCGTAAGGATGACGACGACTTCATTAGTCACACTTGTTCGGGAACTCTGTCTCCCAGATTGTTATTCGCCACCGTTTCAACTTACTATCGGTGTCACACCGGTGTACCTTACTATCTACCACTTCTTGTTACTACCATCACTACTCTAGGTGAGTATCGTCGTCACTACTTATCACTACGATTGCGTACTACTCGTTATCATGATTCGTTGCTCTTTTCGCGCCTAAAGACATTATTATTTGACTTGAACCGCATTGACGTGAACAATCATTTATACACTTCCCTCGGGGAACGCTTCTTTAGAGTTGCACAAATTCTTTCGATTCAATACGAGTCACGTTAGAGATGCCGTTGCACTTTGTTCATTTTAGATCTTCACGGGTACACGAACTCGAATCTATGGAGTGATGTGGGAATGGAGGTATGAGTTAGCGTAATATAACGACACTCGATCAACGTGGTTATATTACGGTAATTCACACCAAAGTTCTAGTGACACGTGATGGTGATTGGACTCGATCAACCTAATCACCACCATGTGCCATGTACATGACTTCATTTTTCTTGTTTGAACATCCGACAACTCCGAGAATACTGATAACAACCATACCCGGGACACATCGTCGATTATTATCAAACCATACTTATGCTTCCGAATGAATGAAAAATTCCTTCGACTTCAACCATATGCTATACGTGTATACTATCTCGTTTTCGCACAATTTTATCGACGAACTACAAAATGCTTGGTATGCTCACATCGAGGGGGAAACCTCTCTCGCTTTACACTCGCACTTTCGTATAAGGAAATCTTTATTCTAAATTCTCAATGGAGGGAGAGACTCCTCACGTTATACTAGTATTCGCCTCGAGGGTGAATAGTCCTAACGAACGTTTTTTAGAAACCGATAAATCTTCCGCGGCGCAAAATTCTTGAGAAACAGAAACTTGTTCCAACAAACGTTTTCAAGTCCTAACAAACTTTTTCAAATATACCTTAAATAAATGTACCTCGTTTCGGATCGAGATTCTCATTTCACTTCTAGATTTCAGAGTGCCTTACAAAAAGCTTCGGGACCACGTTTAAACATGAGTACCGCGTATCATCTACAAACCGACGGACCAAGCAAACACATGATTCAAACCTTGAAAACCATAATACGAGTTTGCGTTATCAACTTCAAATTTACTTGAGAAAAGTTTTTGCCTTTAACCAAATTCTCTTACAACGATGGTTATCATTCAAGTCTTAACGTCACACCTTTTGAAATCTTATATGACCGGAAACGTCATTCTCCTTTTGTAGAACCAAGTAAATGATAATCAAGTCACCGAACCTGGACTCATTCATGGAGTAACCGTTAAAATCGTTCCAATCCGAGAAAGGCTCGAGACGGCCCGTAGTCGCCAAAGGAGCTATGCAAATGTTAGACGTAAACCTTTCGAATTCCATGTGGGAAACCGCGTAACGTTAAAAGTCGCGCCTTGAAAAGGTGTAATCCGTGTCGAAAACGTAGAAAGCTAAATTCGCGATATTTTGATCCTTTTAAAATCTTGGGGCGTTTTGTACCCGTTGCTTACCGTTTCGAACTTCCGACTCAAACAAATTCCGTTCACCCTACATTCTGTGTATCAAACTTAAAGGCGTGTCTTGCGAAACAAGAACTTGTTATCCTCTTCGACGAACTTACTATCAACGATAAACTTCACTTCCTAGGAGGACCGGTTGAAACTGTAAATCGTGAAACCAAACTTTAAACCAATGTAAAAAATCCCGACTATCAAAGTTCGTTGAAATGCCCAAGGAAGTACCCTCACTTATTCGTAGAATTTGCAACGCAAGGTTTCGAAGAAGAAACAACAACTACTACTTCCAACTAAATTTTGGGACGAAATTTCTTTTAAGGTGTAGGTAATGTAACATCCCGCTTTTTTTTTTCCGTTAAATTTATTTTTAACACTGTCTTTTTTTTTAATAAATATCTTTCGTTATTTAAATTCGTAGTTTCCGTTGACTAACGTTCATAATATTCCCGCTATTTAATTATAACATCACTCGATTACTCGGGCGTTTTTAAAATATTCGTTCGGTTAATTCTCGCACCCGACTACAAACTTGGGGGACTAAACTTGCCAAGAGACTAAACTCTTGACTAGGTCAACTAGTCAAGGTATCCTCACCACCACTCATTATCCACCATTTTTCTTTTTCTTTTCCTTAACACTTTCAACATTTCTCTCAAATCCTCTCAACAAAGATTCATCATCCAAACCGAATCAAGAAGCAAACATCAAAATAAATTATATATTCGTGATCCTCTCTTCATCCTCTACATTTTGGTACCAATTTCATCTCTTTTGGGTAATATTTCTAAAACACTAAATTTCTCTAAATTCGTTTTATATACTTGAAATGGTCGTAGTTTGTAGCGACCCGACAAAATCGTCATTGACGGCGCCGTCTACTTAGGTCCCGTTACGTGGTCATAAGTCTTTAAAACAACGTTTGACCAAAAGATATGTCGCATTCATTTCAAATGTAAAGATTGTTCAAAGTTTACAAGAATAGTTCCACCACAAGTTACGTTACAAAGTTATAAGTACAAATGAAACTTATGCGACACAATTTAAAAGTAGCCAAAAGACGTTCCATGTATGCATATATACTCGACATCCAATGCAAGTATCAAAATAATGAGCGGAAGCATGTATCATGTATCGTTCAAGGACCTGAGAAAAACATAGAAATCTGTCAACGAAAACGTTGGTGAAATCATAGGTTTAAGTAAGTAAGTACAAATGAACCACAAGATTTGTAACATTGATATAATAGTAATACATTCCAAAAGTTTGTTTCACGAGCACCCAATTATCAATGCTTAACTTTCCTTCCATAGAACCCCATCACAATAGTGTTAGAACATACACTGTTTCACGAAAATATATTTCATTCGTAAACGGTAGCGAACCGTTTGAATGAGGGTTTGTCAAACCCATATGGATCCATACAACATATGTTCTCGCTTACACCCGGCAAGTGTAACTAATGATAATCGAATTGAGGATTTTGTTCTAAACTCGTATGTAGAATGTTTGTTTTCCTGTACTTGTGTTCACTTAGTAAAAGAAATGTTTATGTTTTCTCATCCCAAATGTAAGTTCAAAAAGAGTAAAAGTGGGACTATGATCTCACCTTGAGTGCACGAGTAGTAAAGTACTTCAAAAAGTAAACGTGTGCAAAGAACAATGCTAGTCTTGACCTAAACAATAGGTTGTATCAATAACGGTAAACACGATAGGTCAAAGATGTTCAATTAGTTCTATGGCTCGTTAAGACTCGATCATAATAGCATGTGAATCAAATTGTCATGTTTCATGCAAGGTACAAGTATAAAAGCATGTTAGAATGATTGCACAAACATTTGGTTAAGTTTGATTAAAAGTCAACTTAGGTCGGGTCAAAGTCAACGAAAAAGTCAACACGTTCGGGTCGGGTCCCGAACTATTTTTCTAAGGTTTTTAATCATATATGAGCATGTTAGAACAAGTTACATGTGAATCGGAGATCCATAGCATAGCAAACATTTTTCGTAAAATGACCAGCGAAGACAGAGCCTGCCAGTGTATCTGGACGGCGTCCAGATTGTCTGGACGCCGTCCAGTTTTGAAGGCCTGGACGGCGTCCAAAAATACTGGATGGCGTCCAAGTCTGAAGGGCTGGACGGCGTCCAAGAATCTGGACGGCGTCCAGATCTGTATCCAGGCCCTGTTTTGCTGCAACAAAGAAATGCACGAACCAAAACTCAAACAATCCCAATTTATGACCCGCAAACAATCAAAACATGTATCCTATATCGTCGGGAAGGTATTTTGACAAAGGATACAACTAACCACATATCATCAATCGAGTTTATCATTTACAATAACCGAATTCTCGTTAAGTGATCATTTAGAGTTCGTTTTCCGAGTTTCAAGTTCGCAAATTCATTTCATGATTCGGTAGTCCAATCTACACATACGATATGCCGTTTCGAAGGTAATTAAACACACATTGCAACCAATCACTTATCAACAACATTTCATAGCATTTGATGCATCAAAAGTTCATATTAAGCCTATCAAACCCTAACCAAAATCCCAAAACCAATAATCATGTTAATGTAAGGTTTTCATGTCAATCAACACACCAAAACGAAGCTAATGAAGTAACTAACACTTTGAACATACAAACATTAACATCTAAACACATTTCATCATCCAAAATCAAAGATTTAACAAACACTTTTTCAAGTTCATGCTAGTTATGTCAAATCACAAGATCGAGCATATAATTTACATATACGACATCACAATGAGCCATAGACACTAACTAACACCATTTCAAGTCAAAAACACGAATTTAGAGAAATCTAGAGTTTTAGAAATGTTACCCAAACGAGATGAAGTTGGTACCAAAATGAAGAGGATGAAGAGAGGATTCCAAATATGTAATTTGTTTTGATGTTAGCCTCCAAAATCGGATTTAGATGATGATTGAATGAATTTGGTAAATGGGTGTGTGTTCTTGCTAGAGAGAAAGAGAGAGAGATGGAGATGGTTGAATGGTGGTGATTGGGGTGGACTAGTTGACCTAGTCAACTAGTTTGCCCCGTGTCAATTTTAGTCCCTCAAGTTTGAATCGGGTGCGTGAATTACCTAATCGAGATAATTTAAAACGCGTATTAACGAAAGATGTTATAAATATATAACGGACTTTAAAATAGTTAAATGGAAAGTAACCGGAAAAAGGCGGGATGTTACATAGTTAGTGTCTATGGCTCGTGTATAACATCAATATATGATTTGTTTGCTCGATTTGTTGTTTTGAGTCACTAGTTTGAACATTTGAAAATGGGTTTGCTAAATCTTTGATTTTGGATGAGTTAATGTTGTTAAATTGTTAAAGTTCATGTTTTAATTGTGTTACTAGTATCACTAGCTTCGTTTTGATGCGTAGGTTGATTAAGAAAACTTCAAAAACATGAATATTGATTTTTGTGGATTTTGGTTAGGGTTTGATAGACTTAAAACGAGCTTTTGATGTTTCGAATGCCATGAAATGTTATTGGTAAGTGTTTAGTTGTAATGTATGTTTCATTACCTTCAAAACGTCATATCATATGTGTGAAATGGATTCCCGAAACTTAAAATGCATTTGATGAACTTGAAACTTTGAAAATAAACCTTTTGTGATCACTTGATGAGATTTCGGTTATTGTAATTGATGTTTTTGCTTGATGAAAAGTAGTTAGTTGTGTTCTTTGTCAAATTACCTTTCTAGCGATATAAGATACGAGTTCTAAGTGTTTACGGTTTGTGTTTTGTGTTTGTTTGAATTTTGGGTTTGGGACTTAGACAATTGAGACTGACCAGGTACCAGCACCCGTTATTCGCCGCGGTGCGGCCAGCCTTTGTCGCGGCGCGACAATAGGCATGGTTTGATTCTGTCTTGCTTGTCCAATATACGAAAAATGTTTGCTATGCTATGGACCTCCGATTCACATGTAACTTGTTCTAACATGCTTATATATGATTATATAACTTAGAAAAATTGTCAGATACCCGACCCGACCCCGTTGACTTTGACTTTGACCGAGTTTGACTTTTAGTCAAACTTAACCAAACGTTTATGCAATCGTTCTAACGTGCTTTTATACTTGATTCTTGCATGAAACTTGACAATGTGATTCACATGCTATACTATTCGAGTCATAACGAGCCATAGGACTAATTGAACACATTTCACCCGACCTTGTGTCGTAACTAGTTAATTGATACAACTTACTTGTTTAGGTCAAGGCTAAGCAACTTTCATGCACACGTTTACTTTGTGAAGTACTTTTATACTAGTGCACTCGAGGTGAGATCATAGTCCCATCTTTCAACAACTTTTATGCTTTAAACTATGGGATGAGAAACATATACGTATCATACTTTTACACTTGAACACAAGTACGAAAACGAACATTCCACGTACGGGTTTGAACAAAAAGTCTCAATTCAATTATCATTAGTTACACATGCAGGGTGTAAACGTGAACTTATATTATGTGATCACATGGGCTTGACGAGCCTCATTCGGACGGTTCGCTACCGTTAGCGGATGAAATATATTTTCGGGTCTAGTGTATGTTCTAACAGTACGCAAAGGGTGCAAAACAGTTAAGTTTGATAATTGGGTGCCCGGGATACAAACAACAACTTTGGAATGCAAATGATTTTGATAATCATCTTATACTAAATCTTGTGGTTCAAATACAACGTTTACTAAAACAACTATGATTTCACCAACGTTTTTCGTTGACAGTTTTCTATATGTTTCTCAGGTTCATACTTGGGTATTTGATACATGCTTCCGCGTACACTCATACTTGCTTGGAGTTAAGCATACATGCATACACTCTGATTTCTTGCTTGGGGTCAAGCATACATACATACATACGCTAGTGATAGCACCTTTGGATTCAAACATATCGTTTACATACTTACGCTATTTATAGCAACCGTGATTTTAAACTAATTATGTCGCAAGTTATCTCATTTATAATTTATACTTTTGCAAACTTGAATTTGTTGTCGAACGGTTTTGTAAACTAAACTTTGCAAGCATGATACGTTTCAAAAGGACGCGACATAATTTTGGTCAAACGAGTCTCATATAGGGACTACGACCACGTAACGGGACCTAAGTTAGCGGCGCCGTCAATGACGATTTTGTCGGGTCGCTACAGTTTGATTTGTTCCGCAACCTCAATCATTGGACCCCCTTGATACCTATTTACCCCCAAATACTCTCCTATCAGAGTGACAAATATACCACCCCCCCTATTATGCCACCTTCCTGTATACCTTCTACCACTTTAGACAAATAATATCTAACACAATAGGGGGTGTTGACAAAGCCTCTTGGGTCTCTAATACACTTAAGGTAAAATATATCATGCAACGTAATCTTTTCCTTATTTTTACCCCGTTGTGTAATCGAGTTCGCTAAAAACCTATGAATTATGCGAAGCTCTGCTCTGTCAATATCTAAATAGGAGTGTTTTCCACCCCGCTTAAACACATTAAATTTTGACATTCGCCTCCAAATGGCGTTAGCGTCAAAATTTCTATCTATCCTATCACCTTCATAAATCAAAGCTGTACAATCAGGTGATAATAAATCAGCGGGGGTGTAAATGAGTAAGGCCCTAGCCATGTCCAATAGGGACATCCTGTACATCCTATCTCCCAGCAAAAATCTAAGAAAAGTTCTATCTTCTAACAAAGATACCTCAATATTAATTACAATGGTGCTCATCAATTCAACGCACCACTCCTTATATATCGGCCTACGTATGGTAAACAAACGCTCCCAATCATGAAACAAAGAGTTACCTTACCTTTGGATCAGCTGATTCCTAACCGGGTTGGCTAGGTGAACCGTCTCTAAAGGCTCCCAATCTATTACCCTTGGTACTTCCACATTTTTCGTGTAAAGCTTATGTTTGTTGCATTGGTACCTCGGATAATCTATCCAGTATCGTTCAAATCTTAGATTGGGATGTAATTCTTCTTCATGAACAAATGGTTGAACTATTAATTCGTGTGGCTGAAACTGTCGGTAATCATTAGAGAATTCTGGGTGTGGCTCATGGTATGGTAAGTGTTGATCATAATGTTGCGGTTCTTGTTGTTTCTCAGGTTGTGGCTCTGGTTGTGGTTCAGGTTGTGGTTCTGGTTGTGGTTCAGGACCTTGAAATTGTCCTGAAGATGATCCAGCGCATTAGTATGTGTATTTCTCTTCAAAACACATTAGACACAAAATTTTGTGCATCCAAGTAATGCATTAGTGTTAGCAAAATAACAAATTAAAACAATTACAATAACATGTTTAATCACAATTGAACCTATACACATTTTCATAAATTTAACATTTCTACACTTTTTTCAAATAAGCATATATGAAAATGTATATAATGTTCATAAGCATTCATCTTCTAAAACATGTCAAAATAATCATTATAGCAATTTAAACGAGTTCCAAATGGCATTTATATCAAAATAACCTAGTTCATGCATTTTTGACTTAAAAAGTCAACAATCTTGCTCAAAAATCATGTTTAGGATCACAGTTTGGATCATTTAGCTACCTAAACATGTTATATTACTTAATTTAGCATGAATTCACAACAAAAATCGGCCATAACCCGTTTATATCAAAAAGTCCCAAATTGTTCAAGAACACTAACCCTAGATTTCTAAATTTTTTTAAGTTTATGGCTTCAAATCATGATAAATAGCATCAATCTAGGCTATACAAGCATAATATACAAACAATTTAACTATAAACAAGCTAGAAATCATCAAATTTAAATTAGGTAAAAATTGCTCATAATCACTATAAATCCGAATTTAAGGAGTTTATGGGTGAAATCGTTACCTTTTTCTTCCCAAATCCGATGAAAGGCATGTTTGTAGCGGATTGTAGCAACAAATTTGATGAATTTTGGTGAAAAATTGGTGAAATTTGAGAGAGTAAGTGTGTGTGTTCGTGTTTGTGTGTGTTTGAAAGTGAGACAGAGAACCAGTAGACTGGGAGTTTTGTTCCTGCCCATATATTGGTCCCCATGCGATCGCATGGGGTACCAGTGTAAATCCCATGCGATCACATTGGTCCTGGTATTTTTTTTATATAAAACCTTTAACTTATAAAACAAATAAATAAATAATTTTAAAATTTTGTTTTCCTTGGTATTTTAGAGTGAGGTCGTTTCGGTACGTTCACCTAGTTCGTCCCTCAACAAAATTTTAAAATTTGTCATTTTAAAGCGATTGTTTTAAAAAAAAAGATTTTTGTTTTTTTTAATGTTTTTGGCATACTTTAAATCAATAAGATTAAAAATAAATTCGCCCCTCCCTCGGGTAAAGCAATTTCGGTTCAAGACCTAGTGTTTAACTCACGACTAATTTTAGAAATCATATTTTTTTTTACTTAATGAAATAAAGTAAATTTTGTTTTTAAATTCACACAAAACTTAAATTTAAAATGCAAATTAACAAAATTTAAATTTAAACATAAAGATAATTTAAATAAATATTAAATTTATAAATCTATACTATTTTATATTTAAAATAATATAGTAATATATTAATTTTAAAAACACGGGAAAATAAAATAAAAATCAGTTTTTTGTCTTTTATCCCACTTTAATCAATCAAATATTAACAAAAATATACGTCCCTCTTTTGGGTAAAGTAATTTCGGCTATATTACCTAGTTTTACTCCTGACAAATTTTTGAAATATTTTTAGTTGATTGATTAAAGATATTTATACCTTATGAATAAACGGTAAATTTCGCAGTGATGGATTAAATTTTTGTCTTGATATTAGTAATTTCGGTTTATTATACCTATTTTTAATGAATATCAATTTAATGTTTTATAGCGACAATTTAGCGTTTAAAAACAATAGGTAAAAAGCATAAAATAAATAAAAACTTACCTTTGAAGCTTATTAAACCATGGTTGGTATCAAATGCATGCTTCATCTTGTAAAACCTAAAAACAAAAAATTCAGAATGGGGGGAGAGGACTAGTTCTTTAGGGTCTGCTAGTAGAAAAGACCAATCGAATTCCATTCTCGGAAACTACACGAAAACAGAATATCTAACTTTTAGATAGCATAAAATTATCTTTAAAACTTTTGAATCTCCCCACACTTAGTTAGTCGTGGTTTCGAAATTGTGATTAACTTCATCGTCAACTTCCATCGGACCATCATCAACTTGCATATCTATGATTTTGCTTTAAGCCATTGGTCGGTTTCTTTTGTAATCTTCACAAAATCAACTAATTTTTCTTTTTCTTTTGGTAACAGATTGGATACTAACCGGTTACATAACTTAAAGTTCCCCTTAATTCTAGCATCGTGAACTCGTTTATAAAGCTTTTTCATTGAACTGCTAATAATGAGGTCATCTAATTTCGTATCAATAATGGGGTTCTTTGTTATCTGGTCATCTTTTGGTGTTACTTCATCTTCCCCACACTTAGGCGTTTTAACATTGTTAAGCACTACCGTTGGAGTTATTGGTTAAACGGTTTTGGTTGGTGGAGATTTAGATTTTCGACTCACAAAGGTGATCGATTTTTCACCATCATTAAGTGTCATTCTACCTTCTCTTAAATCAATTAACGCCTTGGTGGACGCTAAGAATGGTCGACCTAAAAGTAGAGGAAAGTTTGAGTCCTCTTCTATGTCTATGACAACATATTCGACTAGAAAGGTTAAATTACCTACTTGAATAGGTATGTTGTCAGTAATTCCAACTGGGTGTCTAATGGTTTGGTCAAAGAATCGAACACTCATTTTTGTTGGACTTAACCCACATATACCTAATTTCTTATATAATGAAAGAGGCATAATACTCACCCTTGCTCCTAGATCTGCTAGTGCATTATACATGACACAATCACTAAGTAAACAAGGAACAATAAATTCACCCGGATCACCCGACTTGGGTGGAAATTCTGGTGGAACTGTATTTAATGGTTCTATTTTTACGGCTTTAGTTTCTTGTTCTTGCTTATTCTTCCTCTTCCTTTTCGAGGTATCACCAATACAAACTTTATTACCTATTTCTTGCTCATATTAAACTTTTATTGAAAACAGAATAGGTGGTCTGTATGGTGCATACATTGGTTTTTCAAAACCTGATGGTGGTGTGATTTCTTCATCATCACTCATATCTGAAATCTTCTCCTCTTTTATTTTTGGTTTTTCAGAATTTGTTGAAACCATGTTAACATTCTCATTCCGAGGATTTACTTCAGTATTACTTGGTAGCTTTCCTAGTTTCCTTTCACTCATTAAGCCTGCTAGAGTACCTACTTGTTTTTCTAGATTTAAAATGGAAGCTTGTTGAGTTCTAAATGACTGATCAAACCTCTCTATTGTTTGGGTTTGAGATGCAATAAATTGTTTTTGAGATTCAACTAGCTTTAATACCATTTCTTCCAGATTTGACTTTTTCTCTTCAGTTTGTTGTGGTGGTTTATATAAGCCTGGACTTTGTTGATTGAAAGTATTATTTTGATTATTCTAGTTATTGTTGGGTCCATTTGGATTGTAAAGAATGTTTTGATTTCGATTGAGGTTTTGCCTTGGCGTTTGATAATTATTTTGATAATTATTTCCCTGCCTTTGATTTATGTAGGAGACATTCTCACGTTGTTCCATCGTTTGCTCGACATTACAATCTTTCGTTAAGTGTGGTCCACCGCATTGCGCACAACTGATTTGTAATGCGTGAATATCTTTAGTCATCTTTTCCATTCGTCTTTTGAAAGCATCTATTTTTGCAAAAACGAAATCAAAGTCATGGCTAGAATCGGCTCTAGCCGCTTTAGATGAATTTAAGATATCTTTCTCTTGGTGCCACTCATGCGAGTGGGAGGCTGTTTTATCGATAATCTTGTGAGCTTCAGAAGCGGTTTTCTTCATAATGGAACCACCAGCAGCTGTGTCGATGTCTTTTCTTGTAGCAACGTTGACGCCTTTATAAAATATTTGAACTATTTGGAAAGTGTCTAAACCGTGTTGAGGACATCCTCTCAACATCTTTCCGAATCTTGTCCACGCCTCAAATAACGTTTCATTTGGCTTATGTGCGAATATGACAATTTTTCCTTGAAGTCTCACGGCTTTAGATGTCAGAAAGAATCTTTGAAGAAATTTCTCCACTAAGACATCCCATGTATCAATTGCTCCTTCGGGTAATGATTCTAACCAATCTTTAGGTTCCCCAATTAAAGTCCAAGGGAACAACATAAGATAGATCGTTTCATCTTTAATTTCTCGGATTTTAAATAAAGTACAAATTCTATTAAATGTTCGAAGATGTTCGTTTGGATCTTCTTTTGCTGTACCACCGAATTGGCATTGATTAGTAACCATGTGTAGGATTTGTCCTCTGATTTCAAAATTTGGTGCATTAATATCTGGTTGATTAATGGCATGACCTTGGCCTGTACGTGTGGCTTTCATTCGGTCTTCCATAGTTTGAGGTTCTAGATCTTCCATATTTGAATTTGTTGAATCCGAATCACTAGAAGATTCTGATTTAACGGTTCCTTCTTCGACAACTTTTGGATAAATAAATTGTGATTCAGGAGGAATGATTAGTGGATCAGGATCTTGGAATTGTCCCTGAATATCCTCTGGGTCCTCAATTGTGAAGTCGGGTTCAAAAAATGGATTATTAGAAATTTGAATTGGAGTACTTGTTTGACTAGATGATGATTCTAAAGAAAAATCAATGGCGGCAATATTGGCAAGATGTCTTGATCGAGTTACAGGTGGTGAACGTATGAAAGGTGGTGAACGTTTCGCTCGGTGTATTCACTGAATATCCTATTAGTTAAAAAGATAAAAATTATATAAGTTATCAAATTAATAAACTTTTCTGATTTTGCCCACGTTTCGAATATCCAAAAGATGCAGCAGGTAGCCAGGACCCTTTAAATCGGAAGTCCACAACTCGTCACTAACCAATCCAACTATTACTACGAACCATAAAATTTGGATGTCTATCAATTTAATCGCTTACAATAATTTTTCGTCGAAATTTAAAGAAAATAAAGAAAATTCTAAGTCCTAGAAACTAGAGCGTAGAAAAGAAAAAGAAAAAGCGCGTCGAAAAACGTCGAAAAATAAATGTCGAAAAACAAAAGGCGAAAAACAAACTAAACTTAGAAATTAAAGTTTACGTCTAAAAACTAAATCTAAAAAGTTGTGCCTAAAGGAATTTAAACTTAAAATGCAAATCTGTACGGAAAAAGACAATTACTTAAAAAGGCACTAAAATCTATAAACTTAAAATGGCGTCGCAAAATTCTAAAGCACCTAAACTCTAAATCTAAAGAAAAAGCACTTAAGAGATTTTACGGCAAAGTCTAAAAATCTAGAAATATAAAATTAACTACGGCAAAAACTATAACTTAAAACTAATTACGAACGACAATTATTAAAAATTACAAATAAACGATAAAAAAAATATAAATTATAAAAATAAAACTAAAGTTTTAAAAATACAATTTTTATAAAAATATTATTTTTATATTATTTATATAAAAGTATTAAATTTATATAATTAATAAAACTAATAAACTTAAATTACAAAATAAATTAAAAACTAAAACTAATTAATAATATAATAAACCCTAATTCTAATTAATTAATAATAATTATTATTTAAATAAACCCTAATTCTGTCGGCTGAGGTAACAGACCAGTCAAATCACTCCATGCGATCGCATGGTGTTTAAAGCTTCTGGCCATGCGAACGCATGGCTTCGGTTACCAGGCCGGAAGTTTGGGCTGCTACAGAACTAGGCCCGAATAATTATTTATTTTAATTTTGTTTTTGGTTTTTAATTTTTCCAAAAGTTAATTTACAAAATTTTAAATAAAAAAAATACAAACTTAAATAATTTTTTTTTATGTTTTATGTTTTATGTTTTATGACAACGAGTTCCCCGACAGCGGTGCCAAAAATACTTGATGTCTAGCGAGGGGGGTACGAAAATATATATTAAATACTATTAATTACGCTACAATATACACTAGTTATTTATTTATTTATAGAATGGATATACCTAAACCTTGCTACACACTTATAGGCAGTGTACCTAATCGTAGAGTAGTGTAGTTTTAGTAAGTCCGGTTCATTCCACAGGGAGCCTCTAGGTGTCTATAAAAACATAAGTTTATATATTTTATAATATAAGTTTGTATATATATATATATATATATATATAATATAGTTATTATTATTATAAAGGGGGGGGGGGGGATTTACCGTTTAACGACCGGTTTGTCAAATTTTTATATTTTGCGATAATGTAAATTGCGATAAAATAAATTGCGATAAAATAAATTGCGAGTAAATAAAATAGCGAGGAAATATGAAATAAAAGTATTATGCTTATTTAAATTTCCGTAATCATGATGTTTGACGTTTTGATTTTAATTTATTACCCTGGGTTAATTGTCCTTTGTCCTGGTTTATTTGATATATCTATCTGATTTTTATCCATAATAGTCCATCGGTCATAAATATAAAGTGCGAGTGTCCTCGTCAAATTACCCTTATACCCGAAGTCAAATATCCCAATTAATTAAGGATTTAAACTGTGACGCAGTTATCACTTCTGTCAACAATTACATCAGTTATCATTGTATGTAATCCACCCCTGTTTTAATTAGATATGAATATTAATTTACCCACTTAATCAGTTTGAATAATCAATTACCCAACCCGAATAATTAATTAAATGATTATAATAGACTCCGTATGAACGTCACTAAATAGGACAACATAATCATTATTAATTATTGGATTAATTAATTTGAAGATAGGTTTGACAGACTCCAATGAGTTATCACTCGATTAGACAATACCCCCCATCTATTAATAGTCCATATTCCAATGTCCACAAGTGTCGGTCTTTGTCCAAACATTAATTATGGTCCAAAGTTCAATAACCCGGTCTTAATAATTAGTCTAACATCACGATATATTCGGCTCAAATAAGCATAATAATAACTTAGTTACGAGACATTAATTTAAAAAGGTTGAACATAACTTACAATGAGTATTGATCACGTAGTGTTACACGGACAGAGTTTCGACTTACAAAACCTTAAAACATTTGTTACAATAACCTTATTATTAAAATTAACTTAACTTAAAATTATAAATATAAATTATAAATAGAGAGAAAGAAAGAAAAGAGATTGAATTAATCTCTGGTGTATTTTTCGTTCGAGCAGAAACTGGCCAATTTATAGACCTGACCAGCAATCCCCTACCATGCGATCACATGGAATTTTAGCTTCCAGGCCATGCGATCGCATGGCCTCCTAAATTCAGATATTTTGAATTGCAAACGTAGGATGCTAGATTATTTAATAATATATATATATATATATATATATATATATATATATATATATATATATATATATATATATATATATTATATTCTTGTGCATAGTTGACTTGTACTTTTAGCTCCGTTGAGTAGTACGTTGTTACTCGGTTTAAGTCCCGGTTCCGGATTTTCAAAAGTCTTTTTGTATGCTGAGATATCTTGTCTTTTGCGTTCCGCGAGTTGTACTCTTATCAATATTTAGACGTTATTCATCAATAAATTGAACCACTTGGATTATAACTTGTACTTTTGAGCATTTTGATCATTTGCGTCTTCAAATCGTCAATTCTGCCTTTTGTCTTCTCTTTTTTATTATTTAAACGAATATAACTTATAAATAGAACAATTGCAGCTAAAAGCTTGTCTTTCTGGAAGGATAATGCTATGAAATATATGTTCGTTTTTAGCATTATCATTAAACTTAGTATTTTTATTAAAATTATTATCATTATCCTTGTTATTTGTATTATTATTATTAATAATATTAAAAGTATTATTATTAATATATTTATATTTATTAATTATTAATATTAATTATATACATATAATCAAACAGATAATTCCAAATTCGGTTTCAAGTCCTTTTCCCACTTTTAATTTTTCTTCCAGCTTGATTTCCTGTCTAATATTGATAGATACCAATCGTACGAATCAGTTTCCAATCCCTTTCTACTTTTTATTTTTTTTTATTTTTTTCTTTCCTGAGTGATTTTCCTGTCGACACCATTTGGCTATAAAACAAACGATTGCACTATGTTATTCTCAAAATCATTCAATTCTTAATCTCTATTATCAGTTACAACTATCCATTAATGCAATTCGAATTAAATTAGAACAAAAAATATAAGGAAACCAGTCGTACTCTGTTCTTGAATTAAAATTATTAAAAGCTCGAATTCGATTCAATTGTCAAAATCTATTAATGTAGTGTTGTTAGGAATCCTCTAATAAAACTATCTGCAAAATTTAAGGTTCCAATTCCTTAAATTGATCACGAATTTTCAAGTCAAAGTTTCAAATCAAAAAGTCAAAGGTTTTGTTCTTCGTGAAATTTGAATATGTTTTAAAGTTTCTGGATAAATTGACGATTCAAATAGTTTCTAGGAATGATATATTATCTAGTTCATGTTGTAATTGCAATCTAAAAGTGTCTAGATTTCAAAATCACGATTGGAGTTCTTGTGTTCTTCAAAACGCTGCTACTGCATTTTTTTTTCTCTTTAATCAATTCAACAACAATTGATTCTTTCTGTTTCAATTCAAGTCATAAATCAAACTAGGTAATTAGCTGTTATGAGTTGTTTGTTCTCTGGTCGAATTGATTCCAATGAAGAAGAAGAAATAAGGGAAAACAAGAAAATAGAAGTTAACTAAAATTAATATGGGGATTTATATCAGAAAAACAGAAACGGATGGATGGTTGAGGGTGTTGTCGGGTTAGCGAGAGGTCCCGGGTTCGAGCCCGGGCTGTGGCAATTTTTTTTTAAGAAAGCTTACACTTTGAGGTAGTTATTTTATGTTTATTATTATTATTTCATTATTATTATTTCATTATTATTATTATTATTATTATTATTATTATTATTATTATTATTATTATTATTATTATTATTACTATTATTATTATTATTATTATTATTATTATTGTTATTATTATTATTATTAATTATTATTATTATTATAATAACCATTATTATTACCTTATTATTATGTTATTATTAATATAATTATTAAGTATTATTATTATTAGTATTATGATAAAAATATTGCAAGGATTATAATTATATATATATTGATTATAACTACAAATATGAAAATGAGTAAAACTATAATTAAGTCATGATCTAAATAAGATATTATTATTATTATTATTATTATTATTATTATTATTATTATTATTATTAATATTAATATTATTATTATTATTATTATTATTATTATTATTATTATTATTTTTATTATTAATAATGTTATTACTAATATATTTATAATAGTATTATTATTATTATTATTATTATTATTATTATTATTATTATTATTAACATCATTATTATTATTGTGATTATGAATATAAAGATTTAAAGATTATAGATACAAATATTATTATGAAAATGGTCAAAATTATAATTTAGTTACAACTTAAATGAATTATTAATAAAATTATTAGTGTTATTATCAAAATTATTATTTTCATTGTTAAATCTAATTATTATTATTATCACTATTTTAGTATTATTATGGTTATTAGTTTAACAGACAAATGATAGTTATATAAAAATACATTTATTATAAATATCATAACAATACTAATATTACGTACTATATTCTCATATAAAATATTATTATCTATAATATTCACTAAGTTGCATATAGTATATAAATATATTTTAATATATTATAGATAATAATATAAACACATATATAAATATAAAAATTAATACATTATAACATTAAGTTATAATTAAATATAGTAATATATTATAATAAAAGATATATACGAGACATATAATTTATAACACTAATAATTATATATAAATTTATTCGATTACAATTATATGTGTTAATATGTATATAAATGATATAGGTTCGTGAATTCGAGGCCAACCCTGCAATTGTTCAGTTCAGTCGTATGCATATTTTTACTACAAAATATCGTATCGTGAGTTCGTTTGCTCCCTTTTTACTAAATGCTTTTGCAATATATATTTTGGGACTAAGAATACATGCGCTTTTATTAATGTTTAACGAAATAGACACAAGTAGTTAAAACTACATTCTATGGTTGGATTACGAATACCGAATATCGCCCTTTTAACTTGGTAACCTAAGAATTAGGGAAATGGCCCCTAAATGACGCGAATCCTAAAGATAGATCTATGGGCTTTGACACGCCCCAGTCAGTGATATGATCTGCTTTAGTACTTCGAGGATTATACGTAACAGACGAGAAGTTCTGTATTTACCATACTGATTGCAATATGCCTGTATGTTTTGGGGATATTCTATATGCATTTTGTTAATGTCGGTTACCAGGTGTTCATCATATGAATGGATTTTATAGCAGTGAGCAGACCTGCACTTTGTACGAAAATGAAATCTTGTGGTCTATTAAAATTATTGAAATGATTGTTTACGATAAACCTATGAACTTACCAACCTTTTGGTTGACACTTTTAAGCATGTTTATTCTTATGTACAAAAGAAATCTTCGGTTGTGCATTTGCTTGTTTTAAAGATATTACTTGGAGTCGTTCATGACATATTTCAAAAGACGTTTAATGTGCAAAAGGAGGGGTACGTAAATGGGTATTAAATACTATTAATTACGCTACAATATACATAAGTTATTTATTTATTTATAGAATGGATATACCTAAACCTTGCTACACACTTATAGGCAGTGTACCTAATCGTTGAGTAGTGTAGTTTTTAGTAAGTCCGGTTCGTTCCACAGGGAGCTTCTAGGTGTCTATAAAAACATAAGTTTATATATTTTATAATATAAGTTTATTATTATAAAAGGGGGGGGGGGGGTTTACCGTTTAACGACCGGTTTGTCAAATTTTTAGTTTTTGCGATAATGTAAATTGTGATAAAATAAATTGCGAGTAAATAAAATAGCGATGAAATACGAAATAAAAGTATTATGCTTATTTAAACTTCCGTAATCATGATGTTTGACGTTTTGATTTAGTTTATTACGCTGGGTTAATTGTTCTTTGTCCTGGTTTATTTGATACGTCTATCTGGATTTTGTCCATAATAGTCCATCGGTCATAAATATAAAGTGCGAGTGTCCTCGTCAAATTACCCTTATACCCGAAGTCAAATATCCCAACTAATTAAGGATTTAAACTGTGATGCAGTTATCACTTCTGTCAACAATTAAACCAGTTATCACTGTATGTAATCCACCCCTGTTTTAATTAGATATGAATATTAATTTACCCACTTGATCAGTTTGAATAATCAATTACCCAACCCGAATAATTAATTAAATGATTATAATAGACTCCGTATGAATGTCACTAAATAGGACAACCATAATCATTATTAATTATTAGGTTAATTAATTTGAAGATAGGTTCGACAGACTCCAATGAGTTGTCACTCGATTAGACAATACCCCCATCTATTAATAGTCCATAGTCCAATGTCCACAAGTGTCGGTCTTTGTCCAAACATTAATTATGGTCCAAAGTTCAATAACCCGGTCCTAATATTTAGTCTAACATCACGATTACTTCGGCTCAAATAAGCATAATAATAACTTAGTTACGAGACATTAATTTAAAAAGGTTGAACATAACTTACAACGAGTATTAATCGCATAGTTTTACACGGACAAAGTTTCGACTTACGAAACCTTAAAACATTTGTTACAATAACCTTATTATTAAAATTAACTTAACTTAAAATTATAATATAAATATAAATAATATAGAGAGAAAGAAAGAAAAGAGATTGATAAAAATCTCTGGTGTGTACAATTCTGCCAGAAAACTTGCAATTACCTGGCCAGCTATCCTCAGCCATGCGATCGCATGGAATTTGAGCTTCCAGGCCATGCGATCGCATGGCCCCCTGAATCAGATATTTTTGGCTTAAAAAACGTGGACTGCTGAAATTTAATAATATATAATATAATATATATAATTAATTATATATTATATTATATTCTTGTGCATAGTTGACTTGTACTTTCAGCTCCGTTGAGTCGTACGTTATTTCTCAGTTTAAGTCCCGGTTCCGGATTTTTAAACGTCTTTTCGTACGCTTAGATATCGTGTACTTTGCGTTTCGCGACTTGTACTCTTATCAATATTTAGACGTTAATCATCAATAAATTGAACCACTTGGATTATAACTTATACTTTTGAGCTTTTTGGTCATTTGCGTATTCAAATCGTCAATTCTGCCTTTTGTCTTCACCTTTTATTATTTAAATAAACGAATATCACTTGTAAATAGAACAATTGCAACTAAAAGCTTGTCTTTCTGGAAGAATAGTGCTATGAAATATATGTTCGTTTTTAGGATTATCAAATATTCCCACACTTGAGCGTTGCTTGTCCTCAAGCAATATAGAACTTGAAATTTCACACTAATCACTTCTTTATTCTTCACACTTTATACATAAGTGATTTTGATACAGCGGTATGAACAATGATAGTAACGTTGTGGTTTATAGTCCCACATGACTATAAAAATTTAGATCATTTAGGAAATTGGATCTTTATGAAAACATTTGATCTTTTGAAAATTCAAGCTAGATTTTACCCTAGACAAGTTTTCTGGAATAACCCTTCACCGGTGTTTACGAAATTCTTTTTGTGGGTTGTGGGTTTCAGATTTTAAAATTTTAGCTCAAAACTTGTGGTTTTGTGTCACCCACTTGCCAACCATGTATTAGGAAAGCACACGTCCAGTCTACTTGTCCCGTATATTACCTTTCGGTAAACGACCATCCGGTTGTAAAGGAAAGCGATGAACAAGCAACTGTTAAGGCGATGTCTAATGACATGCGTATGATCATGGTCTAAAACGTGTCGGATGCAATTACTATCCTTGGTATGAGAAATAGTAAAGATCACCCTATAGTTTTTTGGTCTGGCACAAGGTCCTGTCTTCGACCATGCTATGCAATCACCGTTCTTAAGGTTGACACCCGATTTAGTTCAGGTGACCTAATGAATTCTGATGAATTCTCAGGATTTTACGTGCAATGGTAATGAACGCATTAAAAATGGGTTTTTCAGAAAACAATTCGGTTTTAGTTTTGATCAAAATATTTTCTCATTCAAGCTCGAGTTTAGATATCATTGAATTCCATGAGTTTGAATTCTCAACCTTTAAGGTCAATCTCAAGGATTGAGTAATATCAGGCTTAAATGTTGATTTTTAATCTTTAAGGAGATTATCCTTTCTGGGAGTCTGATTCATTAGTCTTATCCAGCTAATTTGCACGGCGCCCTCCCCATTTTACGAGACAGATCCTCTCATGGATAGGATAAGTCTGACCACTTGGCGACCCTGTTTGATGCTGAGGTTCGTGCATTTCCTGCTGATTTTAGAGATGACTTTTCTAGATTTTTCGTCAACCTACAGCTGGTCTGGACGACAACTTCTTAACCTAAATCAAGAAGCGCGTGTCTTTTTCTAAAGACTTTACTTCCTATAATGATGGAATTGATTCATCGTGTAGATCCATATTTCTTTCATTTATATTACAGTAAACCGGGTAAAACTGATTAGTTTAGTCCAAAGCAAAAGTACCTGCAATAATCTTATACAAAAATGTGTGATATATGTTTTAAATAACTTGGTAATTCTTCCCACACTTAGCTTTTATTTATATTTTTCTTTGCCTTTTTATTCTCCTCTATTTCATTTTAAATGAATTCTAGTATTTAAGGTTGTTTCTCAATTTATGTCCTTTTTGAGGTACCAATAATTTCGATTTTATCACCTAATTTTATCGTTCATAAATATGTATAAACATGATTTTGAATTCATTTAATTGAAATTTTTTCAAATTTTCATAAAATTTGGCAATTAAACTAAGTGTATAAATCAATTGTTTAAACCGAAAGAATTTAATCCCTCCCCACACTTAAAATCTTGCAATTCCCTCATTTGCAAGAAATTAGTAAAAATTTAAATTCATAAGGGTGATTAGCGTCGAAAAATGATTAAAATTTTACCAAAGTTTCCAAACATATTGTTGATTGTTTGAATGATAAATGGTGCACATCATTTTTTCATTCCGTCATTTGTTATATCACTTTTGTTTTTCATCTTGTCGTCAAAATTAGTAGCTTTTGCTGAACTTAATGTTAGTCTTTGAAAATGCGCTGTTTTACCCTGTTTTGTACAATTGATAACATACATACAATACAAATATAAACATGCCATAATTTGAAATGGGACTTAGAATCCCACTTTCAAATTATAAATATAATATATGAACATAATAAAAAGTTTGTAAAAACTACAAAATAGAAAATATTAAATGTTTAAACATAATAAGAAAGAAAATGTTAGAAACATAAATAATAAACAATAGAACAGATAATCAATCTGGATACAGATTCCAGTTCATGTTGTCTTCCGGGTTCCACTGTTGGTGCTAAGTGTCCTGGTAGGCTTGGTTCAGGTCATAAAGGGCGTAGGGTGGTCTCATATCGAGCTGAAATGGTAGATAGTATGCAGTTTGAGTCGGAATGTAGTTCTGTGGTACCTGATATGATAGATGGCTCATGATTTGGAGCTGATGAATGTCCCATCTATCATGCTGTCGCTGCCTCGATCGCTCGTACTCATCTGCAACTCTCCACTGTACATACTGATTATGCCGACTCTCGGCATTCATTTCCACCTCATCTATCCGCTGATATACATCAATATAACTATCTCGTACAACTTCCCTAATATCAGTTGCTTCCTCCATTTCCTCATCTGAGCCCCTTTCCACTTGCGGCTTGTTACCCTGATATGGCACTGCCCTATTCTGTCTCCTTGACAGTACTTGTGCCCCCTGATAAACCACAAGACCTATAGGTTCAGTGTGTTCCGCAACCTCAATCATTGGACCCCCTTGATACCTATTTACCCCCAAATACTCTCCTATCAGAGTGACAAATATACCACCCCCTATTATGCCGCCTTCATGTATACCTTCTACCACTTTAGACAAATAATATCCAACACAATAGGGGATGTTAACAATGCCTCTTGGGTCTCTAATACACTTAAGGTAAAATAAATCATGCAACGTAATCTTTTCCTTATTTTTACCCCGTTGTGTAATCGAGTTTGCTAAAAACCTATGAATTACGCGAAGCTCTGCTCTGTCAATATCTAAATAGGAGTGTTTTCCACCCAGCTTAAACACATTAAATTTTGACATTCGCCTCCAAATGGCGTTAGTGTCAAAATTTCTATCTACCCTATCACCTTCATAAATCAAAACTGTACAATCATGTGATAATAAATCAGTTGGGGTGTAAAAGAGTAAAGCCCTAGCCATGTCCAATAGGGACATCCTGTAAATCCTACCTTCAAGCAAAATTCTTTGAAAAGTTTTATCTTCTAACAAAGATACCTCAGTGTTAATTATAATGGTGCTCATCAATTCAATGCACCACTCCTTATATACCGACCTACGTATGGTAAACAAACGCTCCCAATCATGAAACAAAGAGTTACCATACCTTTGGATCAGCAGATTCCTAACTGGGTCCTAACCGGTCCGGCTAGGTGAACCGTCTCTAAAGGCTCCCAATCTATTACCCTTGGTACTTCCACATTTTTTGTGTAAAGCTTATGTTTGTTGCGTTGGTACCTCGGATAATCTATCCAGTATCGTTCAAATCTCAGATTAGGATGTAATTCCTCTTCATGAACAAATGGGTGAACTATTAATTCGTGCGGCTGAAACTGTCGGTAATCATTAGAGAATTCTGGATGTGGCTCATGGTATGGTAAGTGTTGATCATAATGTTGTTGTTCTTGTTGTTGGTCAGGTTGTGGCTCTGGTTGTGGTTCAGGTTGTGGTTCTGGCTGCAGTTCAGGTCCTTAGAATTGTCCTGAAGATGATCCAGCACCATCAGTATGTGTATTTCTCCGCAAAACGCATTAGACACAAAATTTTGTGCATCCAAGTAATGCATTAGTGTTAGCAAAATAACAAATTAAAACAATTACAATAACTTGTTTAATCACAATTGAACCTATACACATTTTCATAAATTTAACATTTTTACATTTTTTCAAATAAGCATATATGAAAATGTATATGATGTGCAAGCGGAGGGGGTATAATAATATATATAATATAATATTAATAACAATAGAAAATACTATTAATTACCTTACAATTTACACAAGTTTTATTTATTTATTACAAATGGGATATACCTAAACCTTGCTACACACTTATAGGCAGTGTACCTAATCGTAGAGTAGTGTAGTTTTTAGTAAGTCCGGTTCGTTCCACAGGGATACCAATTTAAAGCGTACTATATTTTATAAACTATATTTGTACAAAATAGATATAAATATATAATAAGTATTAATATTATAAAAGGGGGGGTTTTACCGTTTAACGACTGGTTTGTCAAATTTTTATATTTTGCATAAAGATAAATTGCGATAAAATAAATTGCGAGTAAATAAAATAGCGATGAAATATGAAATAAAAGTATTATGCTTATTTAAACTTCCGTAATCATGATGTTTGACGTTTTGGTTATATATTATTACCCCGGGTTAATTGTTCTTTGTCTTGGTTTATTTTATACGTCTACCTTGCTTTTGCTCAATAATAGTCCATCGGTCATAAATATAAAGTGTGAGTGTCCTTGTCAAATTACCTTTATACCCGAAATCAAATAGTCCAACTAATTAAGGATTTAAACTGTGACACAGTTATCACTTCTGTCAACAATTACACCAGTTATCATTGTATGTAATCCACCCCTATTTTAATTAGATATGAATACTAATTTACTCACTTGATCAGTTTGAATACTCAATTACCCAACCAGAATAATTAATTAAATGATTATAATAGACTCCGTATGAATGTCACTAAAAAGGACAACCATAATCATTATTAATTATTAGGCTAATTAATTTGAAGATAGGTTCGACAGACTCCAATGAGTTGTCACTCGATTAGACAAAACCCCCCATCTATTAATAGTCCATAGTTCAATGTCCACAAGTGTCTGTCTTTGTCCAAACATTAATTATGATCCAAAGTTCAATAACCCGGTCTTAATATTTAGTCTAACATCACGATTACTTCAGCTCAAATAAGCATAATAATAACTTAGCTACGAGACATTAATTTAAAAAGGTTGAACATAACTTACAATGATTATAAATCAAGTAGTGTTACACGGACAGAGTTTCGACTTACAAAACCTTAAAACATTTGTAACAATAACCTTATTATTAAAATTAACTTAACTTAAAATTATAATTAATATAAATATAGATATAGAAATAGAGAAAGAAGAAGAGATTTAAAATCTCTGGTGTTTCTTGTGTAATCCATTCATCGATCTGCATGGCCTTTTATAGGCATTTTGATTCCTGGCTGCTCCGCGATCGCGGCACTTTTGTGCCTTGGGGCTCCGCGATCGCGGAGGTCCCATTTCCAGCTTGGTACATAGAAACAAAACATGGGCTGCTTTTATTATTTATATAATATAATATCTAAGTATTTATTTAAATATTATATTATATTCTAGTGCATAGTTGACTTGTAATTTTAGCTCCGTTAAGTCGTACGTTGATAGTTGGTTCATGTGTCGTTTCCGGATTTTCGAACGCCTTTTCGTATGATTAGATATCTTGTACTTTGCGTTTCGTGGATTGTACTTTTGTCATTTTTAGACGTTATTAATCAATAAATTGGACCACTTGAATTGTATCTTGTACATTTAAGCTTTTTGGTCATTTGCGTATTCAAATTGTCAATTCTGCCTTTTGTCTTCACCTTTTATTATTTAAACGAATATCACTTGTAAATAGAACAATTGCAACTAAAAGCTTGTCTTTCTGGAAGGATAATGCTATGAAATATATGTTCGTTTTTAGCATTATCAAATATTCCCACACTTGAGCGTTGCTTGTCCTCAAGCAATATAGAACTTGAATCACACTAATCACTTCTTTATTCTTCACACTTTATACATAAGTGATTTTGATACGGCGGTATAAACAGTGATAGTAACATGGTGGTTTACAGTCCCACATGACTATAAAAATTTAGATCCTTTAGGAAATTGGATCTTTATGAAAACATTTGATCTTTTAAAAATTCAAGCTAGATTTTACCCTAGACAGGTTTTCCGGAATAACCCTTCACCGGTGTTTGTAAAGATTTTAAAATTTTAGCTCAAAACTTGTGGTTTTGTGTCACCCACTTGCTAACCTTGTATTAGGAAAGCACACGTCCAGTCTACTTGTCCCGTATATTACCTTTCGGTAAACGACCGTCCGGTTGTAAAGGAAAGCGATGAACAAGCAACTGTTAAGGCGATGTCTAATGACATGCGTATGATCATGGTCTAAAACGTGTCGGATGCAATTACTATCCTTGGTAGGAGCAATAGTAAAGATCACCCTATAGTTTTTCGTTCTGGCACAAGGTCCTGTTTTCGACCATGCTATGCAACCACTATTCTTACGGTTGACACCTGATTTGGTGTAACGACCCGCACTTTTTCGATCATACTATACTTATAAGATTAATATTTACATAAATTAAACCTTGCCAACATGATAAGCAATCCAAATTGTCGAGATTTATATTTCCGAAAAGAATTTTACACAACGTTTGACCGTCTAGTTTGACCAATGATATCACGAACTATACAATATATGATAATTATACGTTTGTGTATATATATGTATATATACATATTTAACATGATTAAGGAATGTTTTAATACCTCATTTTATATTAATAACAACAAGTTATATGTGTATTTTGAAACTACTAACTTAAGTTTTCAAAACGATAACTATACGTAACGTTATTTGACATAAATACTTAAGACATATAATGTTTATACATATATTGTATAAGTAATGTATTTAATCACTTTTAAGAACTTAAATACATAAAATCATATAAGTGTATTCACAAAAGATAGCTATATTTGAATCCTCATTCCATTTTTCACAAAATTTCTATACGTATACCTAGAGTATTTGTACTCGTATCATACCTAGCTCCTATACGTATTTACTAATAGTAAATACACATCAAAATCACCACCTAACCAACCATTATTCATGCCCTTAGAGCTAGGTAATTACTTTTGAATCATTGCAAGACTAATTACAAAAATACAAACTAGAATTTTGTCATGTTATCCTTAAAGATCACATTTTTAGGAGTATATATGTATCATCATTTTTGATTCATTTTTACTTCAATCTCTTAACTAAAAACACACACTCTTTCTTACTCTCTAAACTCCATAACAATCCAGCAAAGTTCCATAAAGATCTAGCTTCAAAAACCATACTAAAACACCATAAGAAAACCATACAAAAACACTTCAAGAAAACCTTCCAAGAACACCAACTTACTTCCAATCTTTCATCCACTTCCATCACCCTTTTGATTCTAGCTTCTTACTTCTCTCTTACAGCAACTTCATCCAAGGAACTTGAGGTAGAATCTATGTTCATAACCTTATTCGATTCATATATATATATAGCTATCTTATTTTGTGGTACAAAAGTTTAACAACAAGAACATAGTTTGAATGTTTTCAAACTTGTTTGCAAACTAAATAGATCCTTCTAACTTAACTTTTAAAATACTTCAAGACCTGTAATATAACTTATGTATATGCTAATTTAACAAGGTAAAACTTGGTTTTTCAAAGTACAAGTATTTTTGGAAAAATGGTCATTAAATGATTTTGTTGTAACAAAAATGTTTAACTTCATATGTTTCACTAAACTTTCACCTATGCCGTATGATTTTGAATACAAACCAAGGTATTTACAGTTCATAGTCTTAAAGAAGAACTCGATCCAAGAAGATGGCAATTTGAATCAACGAAAACGGACTTGTAACGAAGAAACTATGACCGAAACAAAATTGGCTATCCTAGACATTTTCAACTTCGGGATTCATTGGAAAAATTTACATAAAATCACATACTTCTAAGATAACATGATATTTTATATATATGTACTCATAATTCAATTTCATATGGTTCAGGATCACCCGTAAGCAACACGAGAAGATTAATCATAAGATCCCATGTTTGTACGCAACACGTCATTTGACAACACCGGTACTTTATGTACGCAACACGTCATTTGACAACACCGGTACCATGGGTCAAGATTAATCTCGACCAATACATATACGATGGGGTTTTATTTATTTCGTTGGGGGTTTTGTTTATTGCGGGTATATTAAACATCTAAAAATGAACCATTAAAAATTGAATTACTAACATCGGAATGCTAACTACGGACTAAGGAAATATTCAAAATATTAAAAGTATAACAAGTATATATATATATATAACGTTTGTTTTAAAATGAAAACATATTGATATATTATATATGGATAGGTTCGTGATATCAACCGGAAGACCGAGTCAAAATATATATATCATCAAGACAAGAGTGAGTATATAGTCCCACTTTTAAACTCTAAATATTTCGGGATGAGAATACATGTATTTTATGTTTTACGATATGGACACAAGTAACTGAAAAATACATTCTACGTTGAGTTGTACCACTGGCATACTTCCCTGTAGCTTGGTAACTAATATTTACAGCGGTATTGTAAACGCGAATCCTGTTGATAGATCTATCGGGCCTGACAACCCCAACCGGACTGGACGACCAGTATTCAACGGTTGCACAGTATTTCGTTTTGTGACTACACTTGGTACGGTGTAGTAAGATTTCATATTAAAGGGAATATGCGACGTGAAAATGTTAAGTATGGTTACCAAGTGCTCAACCACTTAGAATATTTTTATTGAAATGTTTATATACGAAATCTTGTGGTCTATATATATATATTGCTGCGCACTAAACCTATATCTCACCAACTTTATGTTGACGTTTTTAAAACATGTCTATTCTCAGGTGATTTCTAAAGCTTCCGCTGCATCATGTTGGATCTAACCAGGATCTTGCGTACGCATGTTTGTGTCAAAAATAAAACTGCATATCCGAGATGTTGTACTGTAAAATATGCTAGAAACCGTGTTGTTATTATCATTTGTAAAGTTTGTAAGTCGAAGATTATCGCTAAACGATAATCATCTTTTTATTGTCTAAAGCTTGTAACAAAAATAACGGTTGTGGTTTGTAATGTATAATATATGCAGTTTCTTTTAAAAAATGTCGCATATAGAGGTCAATACCTCGCAATGAAATCATACGTTATCTAACACGTTCTTATGGTTAAGGACGGGTTATGACATGTGGTATCAGAGCGGTGGTCTTAGCGAACCAGGTTTGCATTAGTGTGTCTAACTGATAAGTCGTTAGGATACATTAGTAAAGTCTGGACTTTGACCGGGTCTGATTTAAAAAAAAAAACCATTGCTTATCACTGTTGGTTAAAATTTATATGTAAATATTATATAAGTACTAATGGGTTAGTTGTTGTGTGATAGATGTCGAGCTCAAAAATTGTTATCACAATCAACGACTCCGAATCAGAATCTTCAGATGGCGTTCCAGTCATTAACCTGTCCGATGACGAAAATGATATCCTTGGGGAAGACTCACAAATTCCGGATGAACCAACTATAAAGAACCCGGAAAGTGAACCCGAGGAGGAAAGTGAACCCGAGGAGGAAAGTGAACCCGAGGAGGAAAGTGAACCCGAGGAAGAAATACAGGAAATTACAAAAGACGAGTTCGAACTAGGAAAGAAACGAAAGGCTAATGAATTAGAAAATCCAAATCCCGAGTTTAATGAGA
Source organism: Rutidosis leptorrhynchoides (assembly GCF_046630445.1). NCBI lineage: Eukaryota > Viridiplantae > Streptophyta > Magnoliopsida > Asterales > Asteraceae > Rutidosis > Rutidosis leptorrhynchoides. The sequence continues at coordinate 42,428,003 of NC_092343.1, forward strand.
ATGATGTGGCACCAATTCCACTCAACACTACCACCCCTATCCCCGCTATTCCTATTCGTTCTGTCCCGGCATCCAGTTCTTCAGTCCCACAGCCAAAATATAGGCAGACAGTTAGGATAAGCGTTAAGCAAATCTTTGTGTCTAAACGTCCTAGAAAATAGATCAAACGATGCGCTGCTGTGTCAAACCATGGAACCGAATAATGTTTTGTATAATATTAATAGTGTGGTTTGCTTAATGTTCGATGTAAGATAAGCATATGTAAAATATTGAAGTATGAAATGCAATAATTTTCCATGGTTAAGTATTATTTAGATTGTAGTAATTGATTCTGTACTAAGCTATTAAGTATGAACATTAACGGGTAGGTACTACCCAAGATATAATTATAAAACGCTAATAAGAAGAAAAGGCTTTTATAATAATACCTAGTTCATATTATTAATAAGCTATAATGTACTATAAATACACACTACATCTATAATAATCCATGTGAATAATTATTTTCTTTCATTAGGAAATGGCGCGATTGAATCGAATGACGGAACAAGAACTCGAGGAACTCATCAACCAGCGAGTGAACGACAGAATGTTATGGGTTGAGGCTGCAAGAGCTGCTGCAGTTAATCCAAATCCTCGTGTAGGATGCTCCTACAAGATGTTCCAAGCTTGCAAGCCTTCATCATTCAGTGGAACGGAAGGGCCGATCGGTTTAACCCGATGGATAGAAAAGATGGAGACGGTGTTTAAAATCAGTGGTTGTGATGAAAAAGACATGACCAAGTTTGCATCGTGCACTTTACAAGATAGTGCACTCACATGGTGGAAGAATTATGTGAAGGCGGTAGGAGGAGATGTAGCTTATGATACTCCATGGGAAGAATTCAAAGCAATGATAATCACCGAGTATTGTCCAAGGAATGAGGTTATTAAGTTAGAAGATGAGTTACGAAGTTTGAAGGTGGTTGGTACTGAAATCACCAACTACAACCAGCGATTCATGGAATTAGTTTTGCTATGTCCTGAATTGGTTCCAACCGAAGAACGGAAGATTGAAATGTACAAAGCTGGTTTGCCCAAAAAGGTCAAGGCAAATGTTACAGCATCGAAACCTAAGACAATTCATGAAGCTATAACCATGGCGAACGAGCTAATGGATCAGGTCATTTTGGACAAGAAAGCATTCAATACTGAGGTGAAGGTATTGGGAAACAAGAAAAAGTGGAATGGAAGTTATGATCGAGGTAACCAACAACAACCTTATAAGAAACAAGAAACCACAAAAGGTGCGAGTAGTGGTTCAGGTTTTGGTTATAAAGGACAAAGTCCTTTATGCAACCGTTGCCACAAACATCACTTTGGTTACTGTAGTGTGTTATGCACCAAGTGTAATCGACAAGGTCATCTTGCGGAAGATTGTAAGGCTCTCGTTACAAATGGCAACAAGACTCCTGCCACCAACGCAAATAGAACTGCTTTGGCTACCATTACTTGTTTTGGTTGTGGAAAACAAGGTCACTATAAGAGTCAGTGCCCGAATCAGAATGGCGGACCTGCACGTGGAAGAGCGTTTGTTATTAATGCTAGAGAGGCACGAGAAGACCCGGAGCTTGTTACGGGTACGTTTACCATTAATAACTTATCAGCATCTATTTTATTTGATACTGGCGCCGATAGAAGCTACGTGTGTATAAATTTTTACACTAAATTGAATTGTTCATCATTACCTTTAGATGCTAAGTATTTGATTGAGTTAGCTAATGGTAAACTAATTGAAGCCGATAAAATTTGTCGTGATTGTGAAATAAATTTAGCCGGAGAAACGTTTAAAATCGACTTAATACCCGTAGAATTAGGAAGTTTTGATGTAATAGTCGGCATGGACTGGATGTCCAAAGTAGGAGCGGAAGTTGTTTGTGCCAAGAAGGCAATTCGTATTCCTGGTAAGGATAAAATGCCGGTGATGATTTACGGAGAGAAGGGTGATTCAAAGCTAAAACTCATTAGCTGTTTGAAAGCCAAAAAGTGTTTAGAAAAGGGATGTTACGCTATTTTAGCACATGTTAATAAAGTCGAAAAGGAAGAGAAGTGCATCAATGACGTGCCTGTGGCAAGAGATTTTCCCGAAGTTTTTCCGGAAGAATTGCCGGGATTACCTCCATTTAGATCGGTAGAATTTCAAATAGATTTAGTACCAGGAGCTGCACCAGTGGCTCGTGCTCCATATAGACTTGCACCGTCCGAGTTAAAAGAACTTCAAAGTCAGTTAAAAGAATTACTGGACCGTGGATTCATACGACCGAGTACTTCACCGTGGGGAGCTCCAATTTTGTTTGTCAAGAAGAAAGACGGATCTTTCCGAATGTGTATAGATTATCGTGAATTAAATAAGTTAACTATCAAGAATCGGTATCCACTACCGAGAATTGATGACTTATTTGATCAATTGCAAGGATCATGTGTTTATTCGAAAATCGACTTAAGATCGGGCTATCATCAACTACGCGTTAAAGAAGAGGACATTCCGAAAACTGCTTTTCGGACACGTTATGGTCATTACGAATTTTTGGTTATGCCGTTTGGATTGACGAATGCGCCAGCTGTATTCATGGACCTCATGAATCGAGTTTGTAGTCCGTATTTAGATAAGTTTGTTATCGTTTTCATTGATGATATTCTTATCTATTCCAAGAGTGAGCAAGAGCATGAAGAGCATTTAAGGTTGATACTGGAGTTGTTGAGAAAAGAACAACTTTATGCTAAATTTTCTAAGTGTGCTTTCTGGTTGAAAGAAGTGCAATTTCTTGGTCACGTTGTTAATAGCGAAGGAATTCAGGTTGATCCAGCAAAAATTGAAGCTATTGAAAAATGGGAGACTCCTAAGACACCAACGCAGATACGCCAATTTTTGGGTTTAGCCGGTTATTATAGAAGGTTTATTCAAGATTTTTCTCGAATAGCTAAGCCGTTGACAGCATTAACGCAAAAAGGGAAGAAATACGAATGGACCTCGGAGCAGGAGAACGCATTTCAATTATTGAAGAAGAAGTTAACTACGGCGCCTATTTTATCGTTACCAGAAGGGAACGATGATTTTGAAATATATTGTGACGCTTCGCGACAAGGTTTTGGTTGTGTTCTTATGCAACGGAAGAAAGTTATTGCATTCGCATCCCGACAATTGAAGATTCACGAGCGAAATTATACGACGCATGATCTAGAATTGGGAGCAGTCGTGTTTGCATTGAAGATGTGGAGACACTACTTGTATGGAGTTAAATTCACTGTGTTTACTGATCATAAAAGCCTTCAACATATTTTTGATCAGAAACAATTGAACATGAGGCAACGTAGGTGGGTCGAGTTAATAAACGACTATGATTGTGAAATTCGTTATCATCCCGGGAAGGCGAATGTGGTGGCTGATGCTTGAAGCAGAAAAGAACGAGAACCAATTCAAGTACGAGCGATGAACATAAAAATTCGCATGAATCTCAACTCACAAATCAAAGAAGTTCAACGAGAAGCACTTACTAAAGAAAATATAGGAAATGAAATAATGAAGAAGTATGCGAAGCAACTCGTTATGCGGGAAGATGGAATTCGATATTTTGCAAATCGTATTTGGGTACCGAAGTTGGGTGGATTAAGGAAATTGATATTGAACGAGGCACATAAGACAAGATATTCGATACATCCTGGAGTTGGAAAGATGTACCAAGATCTTAAGACGCATTATTGGTGGCCTAATTTGAAGACAGACGTTGCAACATATGTTGGGGAATGTTTAACTTGTTCCAAAGTCAAAGCAGAACATCAAAAGCCGTCAGGGTTACTTCAACAACCAGAAATCCCAGAATGGAAATGGGACGGTATTACCATGGATTTCATCACGAAGTTACCAAAGACTGCCTGGGGATACGACACCATTTGGGTGATTGTTGATCGTCTCACCAAGTCTGCACATTTCTTGCCTATAAAGGAAACGGATAGAATGGAGAAACTATTACGATTGTATATAAATGAAGTTGTTTCAAGGTATGGAATACCTATTTCCATTATATCCGATCGTGATAGTAGATTTACCTCAAAATTCTGGCAATCACTACAGGAGGCACTAGGAACTCGGTTGGATATGAGTACCGCATATCATCCACAAACCGATGGACAGAGTGAAAGAACGATTCAGACTCTCGAAGACATGCTCAGGGCATGTGTGATCGATTTTGGAAACGGATGGGATAAATACCTACCGTTAGCAGAATTCTCGTATAATAATAGTTATCATGCGAGCATTGGAGCTGCACCATTCGAAGCATTGTATGGAAGGAAGTGTAGATCTCCTATCTGTTGGAATGAAGTAGGAGATCGACATTTAACTGGTCCCGAGATCATACATGAAACGACTGAGAAGATAGTGCAAATCAAGGAGAGATTGAAAACAGCCCGTAGTCGCCAAAAGAGCTACGCCGATGTTCGAAGGAAACCATTAGAGTTTCAGGTCGGGGACATGGTTATGCTAAAGGTGTCACCTTGGAAAGGTGTAATACGTTTCGGAAAAAGGGGTAAACTGAACCCAAGGTACGTAGGCCCGTTCAAGATCATCGAACGCATTGGACCGGTAGCTTATCGACTCGAGTTACCGCAACAACTCGCTGGAGTACATAATACCTTTCACGTCTCAAACCTAAAGAAGTGTCTTGCAAAGGAAGACCTCACCATTCCTCTTGAATAAATTCATGTCGACGAGAAACTACAATTCGTCGAAGAACCAATTGAAATCATGGACCGTGAAGTTAAACAGCTCAAACAGAGCAATATACCGATTGTTTAGGTTCGTTGGAATGCTAGAAGAGGTCCCGAGTTTACTTGGGAACGAGAGGATCAGATGAAACGAAAGTATCCGCATTTGTTTCTCGATGACGCAAAATAGGTACAATTTTAAAATTTCGGGACGAAATTTATTTAACGGGGAGGTAATGTAACGACCCGCACTTTTTCGATCATACTATACTTATAAGATTAATATTTACATAAATTAAACCTTGCCAACATGATAAGCAATCCAAATTGTCGAGATTTATATTTCCGAAAAGAATTTTACACAACGTTTGACCGTCTAGTTTGACCAATGATATCACGAACTATACAATATATGATAATTATACGTTTGTGTATATATATGTATATATACATATTTAACATGATTAAGGAATGTTTTAATACCTCATTTTATATTAATAACAACAAGTTATATGTGTATTTTGAAACTACTAACTTAAGTTTTCAAAACGATAACTATACGTAACGTTATTTGACATAAATACTTAAGACATATAATGTTTATACATATATTGTATAAGTAATGTATTTAATCACTTTTAAGAACTTAAATACATAAAATCATATAAGTGTATTCACAAAAGATAGCTATATTTGAATCCTCATTCCATTTTTCACAAAATTTCTATACGTATACCTAGAGTATTTGTACTCGTATCATACCTAGCTCCTATACGTATTTACTAATAGTAAATACACATCAAAATCACCACCTAACCAACCATTATTCATGCCCTTAGAGCTAGGTAATTACTTTTGAATCATTGCAAGACTAATTACAAAAATACAAACTAGAATTTTGTCATGTTATCCTTAAAGATCACATTTTTAGGAGTATATATGTATCATCATTTTTGATTCATTTTTACTTCAATCTCTTAACTAAAAACACACACTCTTTCTTACTCTCTAAACTCCATAACAATCCAGCAAAGTTCCATAAAGATCTAGCTTCAAAAACCATACTAAAACACCATAAGAAAACCATACAAAAACACTTCAAGAAAACCTTCCAAGAACACCAACTTACTTCCAATCTTTCATCCACTTCCATCACCCTTTTGATTCTAGCTTCTTACTTCTCTCTTACAGCAACTTCATCCAAGGAACTTGAGGTAGAATCTATGTTCATAACCTTATTCGATTCATATATATATATAGCTATCTTATTTTGTGGTACAAAAGTTTAACAACAAGAACATAGTTTGAATGTTTTCAAACTTGTTTGCAAACTAAATAGATCCTTCTAACTTAACTTTTAAAATACTTCAAGACCTGTAATATAACTTATGTATATGCTAATTTAACAAGGTAAAACTTGGTTTTTCAAAGTACAAGTATTTTTGGAAAAATGGTCATTAAATGATTTTGTTGTAACAAAAATGTTTAACTTCATATGTTTCACTAAACTTTCACCTATGCCGTATGATTTTGAATACAAACCAAGGTATTTACAGTTCATAGTCTTAAAGAAGAACTCGATCCAAGAAGATGGCAATTTGAATCAACGAAAACGGACTTGTAACGAAGAAACTATGACCGAAACAAAATTGGCTATCCTAGACATTTTCAACTTCGGGATTCATTGGAAAAATTTACATAAAATCACATACTTCTAAGATAACATGATATTTTATATATATGTACTCATAATTCAATTTCATATGGTTCAGGATCACCCGTAAGCAACACGAGAAGATTAATCATAAGATCCCATGTTTGTACGCAACACGTCATTTGACAACACCGGTACTTTATGTACGCAACACGTCATTTGACAACACCGGTACCATGGGTCAAGATTAATCTCGACCAATACATATACGATGGGGTTTTATTTATTTCGTTGGGGGTTTTGTTTATTGCGGGTATATTAAACATCTAAAAATGAACCATTAAAAATTGAATTACTAACATCGGAATGCTAACTACGGACTAAGGAAATATTCAAAATATTAAAAGTATAACAAGTATATATATATATATAACGTTTGTTTTAAAATGAAAACATATTGATATATTATATATGGATAGGTTCGTGATATCAACCGGAAGACCGAGTCAAAATATATATATCATCAAGACAAGAGTGAGTATATAGTCCCACTTTTAAACTCTAAATATTTCGGGATGAGAATACATGTATTTTATGTTTTACGATATGGACACAAGTAACTGAAAAATACATTCTACGTTGAGTTGTACCACTGGCATACTTCCCTGTAGCTTGGTAACTAATATTTACAGCGGTATTGTAAACGCGAATCCTGTTGATAGATCTATCGGGCCTGACAACCCCAACCGGACTGGACGACCAGTATTCAACGGTTGCACAGTATTTCGTTTTGTGACTACACTTGGTACGGTGTAGTAAGATTTCATATTAAAGGGAATATGCGACGTGAAAATGTTAAGTATGGTTACCAAGTGCTCAACCACTTAGAATATTTTTATTGAAATGTTTATATACGAAATCTTGTGGTCTATATATATATATTGCTGCGCACTAAACCTATATCTCACCAACTTTATGTTGACGTTTTTAAAACATGTCTATTCTCAGGTGATTTCTAAAGCTTCCGCTGCATCATGTTGGATCTAACCAGGATCTTGCGTACGCATGTTTGTGTCAAAAATAAAACTGCATATCCGAGATGTTGTACTGTAAAATATGCTAGAAACCGTGTTGTTATTATCATTTGTAAAGTTTGTAAGTCGAAGATTATCGCTAAACGATAATCATCTTTTTATTGTCTAAAGCTTGTAACAAAAATAACGGTTGTGGTTTGTAATGTATAATATATGCAGTTTCTTTTAAAAAATGTCGCATATAGAGGTCAATACCTCGCAATGAAATCATACGTTATCTAACACGTTCTTATGGTTAAGGACGGGTTATGACATGTGGTTCAGGTGACCTAATGAATTCTGATGAAATCTTAGAATTTTACGTTCAATGGTAATGAACGCATTGAAAATGGGGTTTTCAGAAAACAAATCGGTTTTAGTTTTGATCAAAATATTTTCTCGTTCAAGCTCGAGTTTAGATATCATTGAATTCCATGAGTTTGAATTCTCAACCTTTAAGGTCAATCTCAAGGATTGAGTAATATCAGGCTTAAATGCTGATTTTTAATCTTTAAGGAGATTATCCTTTCTAGGGTCTGATTCATTAGTCTTATCCAGCTAATTTGCACGACGCCCCCCGTTTTACGAGACAGATCCTCTCATGGTTAGGATAAGTCTGACCACTTGGCGGCCCTGTTTGATGCTGAGGTCCGTAGATTTCCTGCTGATTTTAGAGATGAGTTTTCTAGATTTTTCATCAACCTACAGCTGGTCTGGACGACAACTTCTTGACCTAAATCAAGAAGCGCGTGTCTTTTTCAGAAGACTTTACTTCGTATAATGATGGAATTGATTCATCGTGTATATCCATCTTTCTTTCATTTATATTACAGTAAACCGGTTAAAACTGAGTAGTTTAGGCCAAAACAAAAGTACCGGCAATAATCTTGTACAAAAATGTGTGATATATGTTTTAAATAACTTGGTAATTTTTCTCACACTTATCTTTTGTTTATGTTTTTCTTTACCTTTTTATTCTCGTCTATTCCATTCTTAAATGAATTCTAGTATTTAAGGTTATTTCTCAATTTATGTCCTTTTTGAGGTAACAATAATTTCGGTTTTATCACCTAATTTTATCGTTCATAAATATGTATAAACATGATTTTGAATTCATTTAATTGAAAATTTTTCAAATTTTCATAAAATTTGGCAATTAAACTAAGTGTATTAATAATATGTTTAACCGAAAGAATTTAATCCCTCCCCACACTTAAGATCTTGCAATGCCCTCATTTGCAAGAAATCAGTAAAAATTTAAATTCATGAGGGTGGTTAGCGTAGAAAATGATTAAAATTTTACCAAAGTTTCCAAACATTTTGTTGATTGTTTGTTTGAATGATAAATGGTGCACATCATTTGTTCATTCCATCATTTGTTATATCACTTTTATTTTTCGTCTTGTCGTCAAAATTGGTAGCTTTTGCTGAACTTAATGCCAGTCTTTGAAAATGCGCTGTTTTACCCTGCTTTGTATATGACATAAACTACAAACATATATACATATTTTTTGAAGTTTGGTTTTATAACCCCACATTCAAAAATTTAAAATCTAAAATTAAAAAGTTAGAAAATTATATAAACTATTACAATACCAAAATAAATATTAAAGAATATAAACATTAAAAATTACAAAAATTAAATAAAAATAAGAAAAAGAAAAATTATGGTTGATGAGGATACCAGTAGGGGTTCCAGGATTCGTGGTACGTGTCCTGATATGCTTGGAATGGATCGTATGTAGGAAACGGTGGTTTTGTATCTACAGTCCATGGAGGAAAGTTGGCCGGCTCGGTAGGTATGTAGTTCCTACCTTGGTTGGCTAAATGGGCTTGGATTTGACATTGATGGAAATCCCATGCCTGAAACTTATGTAGCCTAGCAGCTTCATATTCATTTTGGGCCATTAACCTTTGTATGTCCGTCATTTGGTTTCCTCCACCTACATTACCTTGCTCTTGATCCCGTTCTACCTGTGGATGTGTGCCTTCATATGGTAGTGCAACATTACGTCTTTTCAATAAAACCTTTGCACCAGCATATACGCGTATATCAATTCTCTCGCGTTGTTCGGGTACTTCTACTAATTCTCTCCCGCGAGTTCTATCCACATTGAGATACTCAGCAATCAAGGTATTAAAAATACCACCTCCTATTATACTATGATGTCGCATACCACTTACCATCACCGATAAATAATAACCCACACAATAAGGTATGTTCATAAAGCTCTGTGGGTCTCTAATACACATGAGGTAAAATAAATCATTTTCATTTACCTTATCTTTATTCTTTCCTCGTTGTGTAATCGAGTTAGCTATAAATCTATGAATAACTCTAAGCTCAGCTCTATCAATATCGGTGTAAGAGTAATGTCCCCCACGAAATCGATTATGGCTAGACATTCTACTCCATAATCCATTCATATCAAAGTTTTCATCAACCTGTCTACCATTAAATATTAACTGCCTACAATCATAAGATTTTAGTTCCTCAGACGTATATATGTACAAAGCCTGAGCCATCTCTAAAAGAGACATACGGCGTATCACACCGCCTAACAAAAATCTAATAAAACTCTGATCGGTTATACTAGATACCTGTAATGACCCGGAAAATTTCGACTAATTTTAAACCAAACTCTCGATACGATTTAATATTTTTGACAAGATAAGCCAAGTCTGTTAGGATTAGTCTCAAAAATTTTGAACTGTTTACATATATCCATTTGACCATCGACCATTCTCGGCGATTCACGAACAATTAATTGTAAATAGAAATGTGTGTATGTATATATAAATAATAATTCGAAAAATAATTTAAAGTAGTATATGTTGTTATAAAAAAAATTAAAAAAAATATAAATAAATAAATACAGTCGTCATACCAATATCATTATTACCTACATTACTATGACTAATATTAATATTAATATTAATATTAATGTTAAAATCAGTATTAGTTATTTCATTATTTTCAATATATAATATATGAAATTTAAAACAAGTAATTTGCTATATATTATTATTACTTTATTATTATTAGTATTTTATTTATTATGATAACATTATCAATATTATTATCAATATATTTATATTAAGTACACATGAATTGTAAGTTAGAGATATTAAACAATTCCGTTTCATATCATGATCAAATTATGAATGTTTAGATTAAAATACTGTTTGAACTTTTGTATATTTGTGAACGATTAGAGTAAATACTGTTTAAATTTTTGTTTATTGTTCCCCACTACTTCACGTGGTTACAGAATAATATGTTATATTTATAGATGCATTGTATGGAATCATCATCACACTTCAATTTAAATTAAGAGCTCCTTCTTTCTTTCATTCTTGTCTCCCTTCTATCAATTAAAGCTTGAGAGTGATATATATGTATATTACATACAAGTTATAGGGAAAAAATAGATTCATCACTCTTCATATATTCTACTCCTCCTCTTGCTTCAAGCCATCAGCAATCGCAACCCGTCACCACCATGAACCCCACCTTCTTCTATAAACAACCGGCAACCATCTCATCTTTCTTCTATCTCGATGTAAACCACCAACACCCATGATTATCATCTCAACTACTGTCTCTTATTTCGTTGTTTCTATTCGAACCCAACAAGAACCAAACACAAATTGTTGAATGTTTACTGCTATAGCTACTACATGTTTTATTCGCACAAACAATCCACATCTACCACTCACGTTTGAACAACCACAACCACCTTCATTAAACCCACTTCGGTTTTTCTGTTTTGCAGCTGAAATCACATGCGAACACCACCACCTATTAATGTTTCTGCTGCTGTTAGACTCCTGTTTCCTTTCTGTCCAAAACACAACAAACCGTCGCCACCATCCTGCATCACCCTAACCACAAAATCAACAATTATCGGGATTGTGCTACTATTGGGTTCATGCTTATGCTCGATCAAAACCATCAAAACCATCGAAACCCACATGAGTTGCTGCTACTACCTTCGGTTCATTGTGTACCCAAGACGAAACCAATTAACTTACAAGATCGACTATCACCTACTAATCACTTTCATCACCACCATGAAAAATGAAGCGCCCCGTCCTAATCCATCCGGATGAAGTCCGTATCGATTATAAACGATTCACAATAGTTGATTACATTGCGAGGTACTTGACCTCTATATGATACATTTTACAAACATTGCATTCGTTTTTGAAAAGACAATATTTCATTACATCGAAATTTGACGGCATGCATACCATTTCATAATATATCTAACTATAATTGACTCAATAATAATCTTGATGAACTCGACGACTCGAATGCAACGTCTTTTGAAATATGTCATGAATGACTTCAAGTAATATCCCTAAAATGAGCAAATGCACAGCGGAAGATTTCTTTCGTACCTGAGATTAAACATGCTTTAAAGTATCAACCAAAAGTTTGGTGAGTTCATTAGTTTAACATAAATAATCATTTCCATCATTTTAATAGACCACAAGATTTTCATTTTTCAGTTCTCATAAATATACGTCCCATGCATAGAGACAAAAATATCATTCATATGGATTGAACACCTGGTAACCGACATTCACAATTATGCATATAAGAATATCCCCATCATTCCGGGATCCTCCTTCGGACATGATATAAATTTCGAAGTACTAAAGCATCCGATACTTTGGATGGGGCTTGTTGGGCCCGATAGATCTATCTTTAGAGTTCGCGTCAATTAGGGTGTCTGTTCCCTAATTCTTAGATTACCAGACTTAATAAAAAAAGGGCATATTCGATTAGTTAATCCAACCATAGAATGTAGTTTGGATTACTTGTGTCTATTTCGTAAAACAGTTATAAAAAACAGCGCATGTATTCTCAGTCCCAAAAATATATATTGCAAAAGCATTTAAAAAGGGATTAATGAAACTCACCTAATGTATTTTGTAGTAAAAATACATATTACGATATTGGACAGATGCAGGGTTGGCCTCGGATTCACGAACCTATATCAAGTATATATATTAACACACATACTAACAATTAAGAAGTTTAATATTATTAACATACTTCTTATATTAATAATTTATATGTTATATTAATAATTAAATAACTTATTTTTTTATTCTATATATTTTAAGTAATTAATATTTATTTTTATGATACATTTATTAATGTTAATATAGTAAATACTTATTTAAGTAGTTTATTCTATTATGGTTTATATTAAAAATATATTTATATATTAATTGATATTTAGTTTAATTAATATCCTTTTTAATAATAAAAAAAATAGTGATATGTAATATTAATATTATTGTAATGTATTTTTATATAAAAATATCTATTTGTAATACATAATAATAATAATAAGGATAATATTGCAATAAGGATAATAATTTTAATAAAAATGTTAAATTTTAATAAATTGATAGTTTTAATAAAAATGATAATTTTAATTATAACGATACTTTACTTTAATAATATAACGATACTAATAACAATGTTAATAATAATAATCAGATTTTCCATAAACTTCATGTTTAATTTCTAAACTTATAACTTCAGTTCCTATAACTTAATTTCATAGTCATATTTATAATTGTACATGTATTCATGTAATTTTATAACTATTTTCGATAATTTTACCATAACAACTTTTATTATTAAATTTTATAATATAAATGTTATTTACATGTTCATAATCATGTTCATAATAATAATAATAATAATAATAATAATAATAATAATAATAATAATAATAATAATAATAATAATAATAATAATAATAATAATAATAATAATAATAATAATAATAATAATGGTAGTAGAAATAATAAAGTACACCCTTTATGAAGACAAGCTTTAAAAACAAAACGTCACTCCCCGGGCTCGAACCCATGACCTCTCGATTAACAAACACCCTAGTAACCCATGATCTGTCTTTTGATTCCTGAATTAAGACCCATCTTAATTCTTTTAACTTATTGGTACTAAAGCCCAAGAACAAATTCCCAAGCTTTAAGCCCAATTGTTTTGTTAATTGGATCAAATAAGCCTAGTAGCTGCAGCAATAAATTCGACCAGCACAATAAAAAAAAAATATCATGGTTCGGGATTGAACCCATGACCTCTCGCTACTCCATCACCCACACAAACCATTCAGCTGTCTTCGATTTTCTGGTTTAAACCATGAACTAAATCCTATACACTATCATCTTATCGATCATCATCATCCTAAATGTTATCATCTTCCCTCGTCATTATGCATCACCATTCCTTATTAGACAATCCTACCATCATCATATACCTTACGTAATTATGATCACAATTACTAAAAAAAAAAAAAAACTAACAGCATCATTAATTATTCGCTAATTTTTCATTTTGCATTAATCGAATCATCTCATCACCACATCATAATCCTTATCCTCTTCCATTATCATCACCAACAGATCATCATCATCGTTATAAGCTTACATCTAATATCACTCTCACCATCGTGGTACATCAAGAGCAAAAGAAAGAAGAAAAAAAAATATCGCACAAGATAAATGGATGTCAATTCATTGGGTCGGTTAACTTTTCATTTGTTTTGAATTATTGACTTATACCTTTAATGAATTAGACTTTCTTGCTGTAATTCCACTAGCGAAAAAAATGTAAATGGGGTAATCCTTGATTGAAGATTGTCGGCCAAAAAGATACATATAATATTGGCACTTTGTTTGCAGAGTCTCTTATTAATACTATAGGAATTGTTAATTGAGGGTTATTTGTTCGACTGGAAAAAAAAAAATTCAAACAGAAGCAAAAGAAAGTGAGGGTGTTTGATGTTGAGTAGGGTTTTGTGGTTTGGTGGTTACGACGATTAAACAGAATCACAGAAAAAAATAACAGTCGCGTAGTAGTTACAGTTCAAGTATGATGGAGGTTTGGGTCTGTTTGCAGGTGCGTACAGTTACAGCAGCAGGTAAACTGCAAAACAGATGGGTTTCGTTAGGGTTTTGTACAAGAATCAAAAGGAAAACAATGGTGGAAGCTGGAAGAAGGTGATGGTATTTGGTTGCGGTTTAAACAGGAACTGTTTTGGGTTCTTGGTGGATTAAAGTTGATGATATCCAAATGGCAAACAATAACAAAAAGAACTTGCAGTTATGGTATTTGATGATAGTGTGGTGTTCAATTAGGGTGGGTTGTTCTTGATAAATGAAAACAAAAAAATGGAATGGTGGCGGACGTCGAGTTTAAGTGATGGCCGATGATATCTGATGTGTGTCGCGAGGGGTACGAAATAGTGTTTATTTTTAATACGAAATTCGACGAAATTTTACACAAGTTTTATTATTTTTACGGATGGGAAATACCTAAACCTTGCTACAACACTTATAGGCAGTGTACCTAATCGTACTGTAGTGTAGTTTTTAGTAAGTCCGGTTCGTTCCACAAGGACGCAGTGAAGTTTAACACTATATTTTTATAAAACTATATTTTTACAAAAATATATAATATAAGTAGTATTATTATTATAAAGGGGGGTTTTTACCGTTTAATGACCGGTTTGTCGATTTTAAAACTTTAGTCGCAGTTAAAACCAAATGTAAAATATTAAAAATAAATACAAGACTTAAATTAAAGCATAAAGTAAATAACGATAATGAAATTGCGAATAATAAAAGTGCGATAAAATAAACTTGCGATAATTAAAAAAATGCGATAATTAGAAGTGCAATTAAATATAAAATAAAGGAAATTAAATATGAAATAAAAGAATTATGCTTATTTAAACTTCCGTAATCATGATGTTTGACGTGTTGATTTTAGTTTTTTTGCCCATGGGTTAATTGTCCTTTGTCCTGGATTATTTAATATGTCCGTCTGGTTTTTGTCCATAACAGTCCATCAGTTATAAATATAAAGTGCGAGTGTCCTCGTCAAATTATCCTTATACCCGAAGTTAAATATTCCAACTAATTGGGGACTTAAACTGTAACAAGATTTTAATACTTTGTTTAATAATTACACCAGGATGTCGACTGAGTGTAACCCAAGGTTTTAATATTTTGTTATCAATTATACCAAGTGTCCTTGTACATAATTTCACCCCTGTTTTAATTATTCTAGTGGCTATTAATCCATCCCCGTATCCGGTTAAATGAACGATTATTCGTACATATAAATACCCCGCCCATCGTGTCCGATTGAGTGTATATGGTAATTTATAGGGACGCCCAATTGTAAATCTTTATATTAACATTAACAAACTATCATTTAGTTAAACAAATATAAAGTCCATTAATAGCCCATAGTCTAATTTCCACAAGTGTCGTTCTTTTGTCCAAACCCCAATTATGGTACAAAGCCCAATTACCCAATTTTAGTAATTAGCCCAACATCATGATTACTTCGTTTTAAATAAGCATAATAACGACTTAGCTACGAGACATTAATGTAAAAAGGTTGAACATAACTTACAATGATTAAAAATAGCGTAGCGTTACACGGACAGAATTTCGACTTACACACTCAAACGATCTCTATCATAAATCTTATTATTATCATAATTTAAAATTAAAATTAAGATTATTGTTATATCTGATTACATTAACATTATGATAGAGAATTATAAATATAGATATTGGATATTAGATATAGATAAGGGATCGATATATATAGAAAGATAGATTTAAGATCGAAAAGGGTTCGTTCTTAATTGAACGTAATACATAGCCTTTTATAGGCAAAATGTTAAATTGAATTTTCGCTTACGACCCCTGAACTATGCCCAATTAACAACTTTTTATTATTTAATATTATTCTTATTATGAATTATTTAAATATTATATTTTATTCTTGTGCATAGTTGACTCGTAATTTTTACACCGTTGCGTCGAGCGCTGAAAGTTGGTTCATGCCTCGGTTCCGGATTTTCGAACGCCCTTTCGTACAATTTTATATCGTGTACTTTGCGTTTTGTAACTTGTACTCTTGTCATTTTTAGACGTTCTTCATCAATAATTTGAACCTTTTTGATTGTATCTTGTACTTTTGAGCTTTTTGGACCTTTGCGTCTTCAAATCTTCGTTTTCGCCTTTTGTCTTCGCACTTATTTAAAATAAACGAATATTACTCGAAAATGGAACAATTGCAACTAAAATCTTGTCTTTCTTGGGGGATTTTGCTATGAAATATATGTTCCTTTTTAGCCTTATCAATATCCCCACACTTGAGCGTTGCTTGTCCTCAAGCAATACAGTCTTGAAATAATATAATACATCACACGAATCACTTCTTTATTCTTCACACTTTGTACATCAGTGATTTTGATAGAGCGGTATAAACAATGATATTAACAATAGAACCATGGTTAAAGGTGGGTGTGTCATCCACAGTTGCCTCGGGTTTAGGTCAACGACACTTGCAATCAAATAGCCGATTTACTTTCGGTTTCCAAAGCAAAGTGCACATTTGAAAGGCGGTTTACAGTCCCACATGACTATAAAAATTTAGATCCTTTAGGAAATAGGATCTTTATGAAAACATTTGATCTTTTGAAAATTCAATCTAGCTTTTACCCTAGATAAGTTTTCTGATTTGATCCACCATTGGTGTTGCAAAATATATTTGTGGATCAATATTTTGGCTAAAAACATTTAGGTTCGTGTAATCCACTGCTATCCCGGTATCGGAAAGCACACATCCAGTTTACTTGTTCCGTATATTACCTTTCGGCAAACTACCGTCCGGTTGTAAAGGAAAGCGATGAACAAGAAACTGTTAAGGCAATGTCTAATGACATGCTTTTGGTTATGGTCTTTTAACGTGTCGGATGCTAGTACTATCCTTGGTAGGAGCAATAGTAAAGATCATCCTATGATTTTTTGGTCTGGCACAAGGTCCTGTCTCCGACCATGCTATGCAACCACCGTTCTTACGGTTGACACTCGATTTGGTTCAGGTGACCTAATGAATTCCAGGTGAATTTCTTAGGATTTTACGTTCAATGGTAATGAACGCATTGAAAATGGTTTTTCAGAAAACAAATCGGTTAGTATTTTTGATCAAAATATTTTCTCGTTCATGCTCGAGTTTAGATATCATCGAATTCCATGAGTTTGAATTCTCAATCTTTAAGGTCAATCTATAGGATTGAGTATTATCAGTCTTAAAAGCTGATTTTTAATCTTTAAGGAGATTATCCTTTTCTGGGGATCTGATTCATTAGTCTTATCAAGCTAATTTGCACAGTGCCTCCCCATTGTACGAGATAAATCCTTCTCATGGTTAGGATAAATCTGACCACTTGGCGACCCTGTTTGATGCTGAGGTCCGTGGATTTCCTGCTGATTTTAGAGATGACTTTTCTAGATTTTTCGTCAACCTACAGCTGGTCTGGACGACAACTTCATGACCTAAATCAAGAAGCGCGTGTCTTTTTCGGAAGACTTTACTTCCTTTTAATGATGAAATTAATTCATCGTGTAGATCCATCTTTCTTTCAAATGTATTACAGTAAACCGGGTAAAACTGATTAGTATCGTCCAAAGCAAAAGTACCTGCAATAATCTTGTACAAAAATATGTGATATATGTTTTAAATTGAATAACTTGGTACATTCTTCCCACACTTAGTTTCTTTCTTTGCCTTTTTATTTTCTTCTATTTCATTTTAAATGAATTCAAGCGTTTTAGGGTGTTTCTCAATTTATGTCCTTTTCGAGGTAACGATAATTTCGGTATTATCACCTAGTTTTCATCGTTCATAAATATGTATAAACATGATTTTGAGTTCATTTAATTGAAAATTTTTCAAATTTTCACAAAATTTGGCAAATAAACTAAGTGTAAACCCGAGAGAATTTATAACCCTTCCCCACACTTGAGATCATGCAATGCCCTCATTTGCATGAAATCAGACTATAATTATAAATTCATGAGGGTGATTAGTGTAGAAAAGTGATTAAAAATACCCAGTTTGTAAGCATATTATTTTACATCACATTTGATATTTTGCGCCTTGTCATCAAAATTAGTAGCTTTTTGTTGAACTTAATTACAGTCTTTGAAAGTGCGCTGTTTTACCCTGTTGTGTACATAACATAAAATACAAACATATATACATATTTTTGAAGTTTGGTATATAACCCCTACGTTCAAAAATTAATATAATATTTTTTTTTTTTTGCATACTTTAGATCAATAAAATTAAATGATAACAAAATTTGTAGCCCCGCCCTCGGGTAAAGCAATTTCGGCTCAACGACCTAGTCTTCAACTCACGACGAATTTCAGAAATCAATTTTTTTAAACTTAATGTAATAAAGTAAATTTTGTTTTTAAATATCACACAAAACTTAAAAGCATATTAATTTCATATAAGACCTACAAAACAAAAATTCAGAATGGAGGGAGAAAACTAGTTCTTTAGTGTCTGCTAGCGGAAAAGACCAATCGGGTTCCATTCTCGGAACTACACGAGAACAGAACAACTAACTCTAGATAGCATTTTCTTTTTAGAACATTTGAATCTCCCCACACTTAGGTAGCCGTGGTGTCAAAATTGTGATTAACTTCATCGTTAATTTCTCTTGGTCCATAATCAACTTGCATATCCGTGACTTTTTCTTTAAGCCATTGGTCGGATTCCTGTGTAATATCCACAATTTCAACTAGTTTCTCCTTTTCTTTAGGTGATAGATTGGATACTAACCGGTTACATAACTTAAAGTTCCCCTTGGTTCTAGCATCGCGAATCCGTTTAATAAGTTTCTTCATTGAACTATTAATAACGGGATCATTTAATTTCGTATCAACAACGGGGTTCTTTGTTATCATGTCATCATTAGGTGTTACTTCATTTTCCCCACACTTAAGCGTTTCATTATTGCTAAGTATTACCGTTGGATTTGGTAAAACCACATGGTTCTTACCAATTGTTTTTACTGGTTCAACGGTTTTGGCTGGTGGAGATTTAGACTTTTGAATCATAAAGGTGATCGATTTGTCACCACTTTTAAGTGTCATTCTTCCATTTCCTACATCAAATAACGCCTTGGTGGACGCTAAGAATGGCCGACCTAAAATTAGAGGAATGTTTGGGTCCTCTTCTATGTCAATGACAATAAATTCGACTAGAAAGGTTAAATTGCCTACTTGAACGGGTAGGTTGTCAGCAATTCCAACTGGGTGCTTAATGGTTTGATCAAAGAGTCGAACACTCATATCTGTTGGACTTAACTTACCTACACCTAATCTCTTATATAAGGAAAGAGGCATAACACTTACACTTGCACCTAAATCTGCTAGTGCATCATACATGACACAATCACTAAGTAGACAAGGAACAATAAATTCACCCGAATCACCTACCCTAGGTGGAGGTTTTGGTGGAACTGTCTTCACCGGGTTTATATTTACGGCTTTTGTTTCTTGCACTTTCTTATTCTTTTTCTTCTTCTTCTTTCCAGAGGTATCACAATCTTTATTACCTATCACTTGCTCATACTCAACTCCTTTTCTTGGAAACGGGATGGGTGGTTTGTATGGTGCCACCACTGGCTTTACATACTCGGGTGGTGGTGGTGTAACTTCTTCATTGTTACTCTCATCTAAAACCTTCCCATCTTCTGGTGCTGGTTTTTCAGAATTCGTTGAAACCATATTAACATTCTCATTCCGAGGATTTACTTCAGTATTACTCGGTAGCTTTCCTTGTTCCCTCTCACTCATCATGCTAGCAAGAGTACCTACGTGTTTTTCAAGATTCAAAATGGAAGCTTGTTGAGTTCTTAATGACTGATCAAACCTCTCGTTCGTTTGGGTTTGAGATGTAATGAATTGTGTTTGAGATTCAATCAGCTTTGCCATCGTTTCTTCTAGATTTGGCTTTTTCTCTTCGGGTTGTTGTGGTGGTTTATACAAGCTAGGTCTTTGTTGATTGAAAGTGTTGTTTTGAGTCGGTTGGTTATTCGGACCTTGTTGGTTATACCAGTTATTTTCGGGTCCTTTTGGATTGTAAAGAATGTTTTGATTTCGATTTAAGTTTAGCCTTGGCGGTTGATAATTATTTTGATAATTATTTCCCGGCCTTTGGTTCATATAGGAAACATTCTCTCGTTGTTCCATCGTTGGTTCAATGTGACAATCTTTCAATAAGTGTGGTCCACCGCATTGCTCACAACTGATTCGTATTGCGTGAATATCTTTATTCATCTTTTCCATTCGTCTTTCGAAAGCATCTATTTTTGCGGAAACGGAATCAAAGTCATGGCTAGAATCGGCTCTAGCCGCTTTAGATGATCGAAATATATCTTTTTCTTGGTGCCACTCATGCGAGTGGGAGGCTGTGTTATCAATAATTTTGTAAGCTTCAGTTGCGGTTTTCTTCATAATGGATCCACCAGCGGTTATGTCGATGTCTTTTTGTGTGGCGATGTCTACGCCTTTATAGAAGATTTGTACTATTTAAAAAGTATCTAATCCGTGTTGAGGACATCCTCTCAACATCCTTCCGAATCTTGTCCACGCCTCATATAATGTTTCATTTGGATTTTGCGCGAACGTAACAATTTCTCCCTGAAGTCTCACGACTTTGGATGCCGGAAAGAATTGTTTAAGAAATTTTTCAACTAAAACATCCCATGTGTCAATCGCCCCTTCAGGTAACGATTCTAACCAATCTTTGGCTTCTCCCTTTAAAGTCCAGGGAAATAACATGAGATAGATTTGTTCGTCTTCAACTTCTCGGATTTTAAATAGTGTGCAGATCCTATTAAAGGTACGTAGATGTTCATTAGGATCTTCCTTCGGCGCACCACTAAATTGGCATGGATTAGTCACCATGTGTAGAATTTGTCCTTTGATTTCATAATCTGGTGCATTAATGTCTGGATGAGTAATTGCGTGACCTTGACCAGTGCGTTTAGCTCTCATTCGGTCTTCCATACTTAAAGGTTCCAGATTTTCCATAATTGAATTTGTTGAATCTGAATCACTAGAGGATTCTGATTTAATGGTTCGTTCCTCAACAATCTCTGTTTGAATGATTGGTGGTTCCGGAGGAAAGTTTAGTGGTTCAGGATCTACGAACCGTTCCTGAATATTCTCCGGATTCTCAATTGTGAGGTCGGGTTCAAAAAATGAATTATCGGAAATTTGAACTGAAGTACTTTGTCGACTGGATGACGATTCTAAAGAAAAATCAACGGCGGTTATATTTGCTAAATGTCTTGATCTAGTTACAGGTGGTGAACGTACAAAAGGTGGTGAACGTCTTGCTCGGTGCATTCACAGAATATCCTATTAGTTATAAAAATAATAAGAAAAACTTATATAAGCTATCCAATTAATAGACTTTTCTGATTTTGCCCACGTTTCGAATAGCCAAAAGATGCAGCAGAGGGGCAGGATTCGTTTGGTCTCAATATAATTGAGGACTGTTTGGCTCCAATAACCCGGTCCACGTACAAATCCAACTATTACTACGAACCAGAAAAATGTCAACGTCTATTAACTTAACCACTTAGATAATTTTCCTTTTCAATTAAGAAATATTAGATAAGAAGTAGATAAAATTCTATGTCCTATAACTAGAATGACGAGAAATAAGGAAGAAATAGATTGCGCGTCGAAAAGGTCGAAAAATGAAAAAGACGAAGAGTGGTTTGTAAACACGCGGTTAATCCAACCTTATAACTATCACTATCTTAAAATTAAAACTACAAATAGAGATTACTAATTGGAATTGTAATTGATACATAGGTAAAAGGCATCGAAAAATAAAAATAAGAAAATAACTATGGCAAAACTAAACTTAATACTAAAAGTTGCGACTATAGTCTAAAAATCTAAAGGTAATAAAACTAAAAAAACATTTTTTTTTATAGACAAAATCTTAAAAAAAATATATTTTTTTTTAATAATTTTTTTTTTTACGTTTTTTTTTTACGTTTTTTTTTTACGTTTTTGTTTTTTTTTTACGTTTTATTTTTTTTACGTTTTTTTTTTTTTACAAACTTATATTTTCACAAATATAAATTAAAAATATAGCGTTTTAGCGGTCCCCGGCAGCGGCGCCAAAAACTTGATGTGTGTCGCGAGGGGTACGAAATAGTGTTTATTTTTAATACGAAATTCGACGAAATTTTACACAAGTTTTATTATTTTTACGGATGGGAAATACCTAAACCTTGCTACAACACTTATAGGCAGTGTACCTAATCGTACTGTAGTGTAGTTTTTAGTAAGTCCGGTTCGTTCCACAGGGACGCAGTGAAGTTTAACACTATATTTTTATAAAACTATATTTTTACAAAAATATATAATATAAGTAGTATTATTATTATAAAGGGGGGTTTTTACCGTTTAATGACCGGTTTGTCGATTTTAAAACTTTAGTCGCAGTTAAAACCAAATGTAAAATATTAAAAATAAATACAAGACTTAAATTAAAGCATAAAGTAAATAACGATAATGAAATTGCGAATAATAAAAGTGCGATAAAATAAACTTGCGATAATTAAAAAAATGCGATAATTAGAAGTGCAATTAAATATAAAATAAAGGAAATTAAATATGAAATAAAAGAATTATGCTTATTTAAACTTCCGTAATCATGATGTTTGACGTGTTGATTTTAGTTTTTTTGCCCATGGGTTAATTGTCCTTTGTCCTGGATTATTTAATATGTCCGTCTGGTTTTTGTCCATAACAGTCCATCAGTTATAAATATAAAGTGCGAGTGTCCTCGTCAAATTATCCTTATACCCGAAGTTAAATATTCCAACTAATTGGGGACTTAAACTGTAACAAGATTTTAATACTTTGTTTAATAATTACACCAGGATGTCGACTGAGTGTAACCCAAGGTTTTAATATTTTGTTATCAATTATACCAAGTGTCCTTGTACATAATTTCACCCCTGTTTTAATTATTCTAGTGGCTATTAATCCATCCCCGTATCCGGTTAAATGAACGATTATTCGTACATATAAATACCCCGCCCATCGTGTCCGATTGAGTGTATATGGTAATTTATAGGGACGCCCAATTATAAATCTTTATATTAACATTAACAAACTATCATTTAGTTAAACAAATATAAAGCCCATTAATAGCCCATAGTCTAATTTCCACAAGTGTCGTTCTTTTGTCCAAACCCCAATTATGGTACAAAGCCCAATTACCCAATTTTAGTAATTAGCCCAACATCATGATTACTTCGTTTTAAATAAGCATAATAACGACTTAGCTACGAGACATTAATGTAAAAAGGTTGAACATAACTTACAATGATTAAAAATAGCGTAGCGTTACACGGACAGAATTTCGACTTACACACTCAAACGATCTCTATCATAAATCTTATTATTATCATAATTTAAAATTAAAATTAAGATTATTGTTATATCTGATTACATTAACATTATGATAGAGAATTATAAATATAGATATTGGATATTAGATATAGATAAGGGATCGATATATATAGAAAGATAGATTTAAGATCGAAAAGGGTTCGTTCTTAATTGAACGTAATACATAGCCTTTTATAGGCAAAATGTTAAATTGAATTTTCGCTTACGACCCCTGAACTATGCCCAATTAACAACTTTTTATTATTTAATATTATTCTTATTATGAATTATTTAAATATTATATTTTATTCTTGTGCATAGTTGACTCGTAATTTTTACACCGTTGCGTCGAGCGCTGAAAGTTGGTTCATGCCTCGGTTCCGGATTTTCGAACGCCCTTTCGTACAATTTTATATCGTGTACTTTGCGTTTTGTAACTTGTACTCTTGTCATTTTTAGACGTTCTTCATCAATAATTTGAACCTTTTTGATTGTATCTTGTACTTTTGAGCTTTTTGGACCTTTGCGTCTTCAAATCTTCGTTTTCGCCTTTTGTCTTCGCACTTATTTAAAATAAACGAATATTACTCGAAAATGGAACAATTGCAACTAAAATCTTGTCTTTCTTGGGGGATTTTGCTATGAAATATATGTTCCTTTTTAGCCTTATCAATATCCCCACACTTGAGCGTTGCTTGTCCTCAAGCAATACAGTCTTGAAATAATATAATACATCACACGAATCACTTCTTTATTCTTCACACTTTGTACATCAGTGATTTTGATAGAGCGGTATAAACAATGATATTAACAATAGAACCATGGTTAAAGGTGGGTGTGTCATCCACAGTTGCCTCGGGTTTAGGTCAACGACACTTGCAATCAAATAGCCGATTTACTTTCGGTTTCCAAAGCAAAGTGCACATTTGAAAGGCGGTTTACAGTCCCACATGACTATAAAAATTTAGATCCTTTAGGAAATAGGATCTTTATGAAAACATTTGATCTTTTGAAAATTCAATCTAGCTTTTACCCTAGATAAGTTTTCTGATTTGATCCACCATTGGTGTTGCAAAATATATTTGTGGATCAATATTTTGGCTAAAAACATTTAGGTTCGTGTAATCCACTGCTATCCCGGTATCGGAAAGCACACATCCAGTTTACTTGTTCCGTATATTACCTTTCGGCAAACTACCGTCCGGTTGTAAAGGAAAGCGATGAACAAGAAACTGTTAAGGCAATGTCTAATGACATGCTTTTGGTTATGGTCTTTTAACGTGTCGGATGCTAGTACTATCCTTGGTAGGAGCAATAGTAAAGATCATCCTATGATTTTTTGGTCTGGCACAAGGTCCTGTCTCCGACCATGCTATGCAACCACCGTTCTTACGGTTGACACTCGATTTGGTTCAGGTGACCTAATGAATTCCAGGTGAATTTCTTAGGATTTTACGTTCAATGGTAATGAACGCATTGAAAATGGTTTTTCAGAAAACAAATCGGTTAGTATTTTTGATCAAAATATTTTCTCGTTCATGCTCGAGTTTAGATATCATCGAATTCCATGAGTTTGAATTCTCAATCTTTAAGGTCAATCTATAGGATTGAGTATTATCAGTCTTAAAAGCTGATTTTTAATCTTTAAGGAGATTATCCTTTTCTGGGGATCTGATTCATTAGTCTTATCAAGCTAATTTGCACAGTGCCTCCCCATTGTACGAGATAAATCCTTCTCATGGTTAGGATAAATCTGACCACTTGGCGACCCTGTTTGATGCTGAGGTCCGTGGATTTCCTGCTGATTTTAGAGATGACTTTTCTAGATTTTTCGTCAACCTACAGCTGGTCTGGACGACAACTTCATGACCTAAATCAAGAAGCGCGTGTCTTTTTCGGAAGACTTTACTTCCTTTTAATGATGAAATTAATTCATCGTGTAGATCCATCTTTCTTTCAAATGTATTACAGTAAACCGGGTAAAACTGATTAGTATCGTCCAAAGCAAAAGTACCTGCAATAATCTTGTACAAAAATATGTGATATATGTTTTAAATTGAATAACTTGGTACATTCTTCCCACACTTAGTTTCTTTCTTTGCCTTTTTATTTTCTTCTATTTCATTTTAAATGAATTCAAGCGTTTTAGCCTTATCAATATCTCAAAGCTTGAATGAAGGTGATATTGAAAGCTCAATGTTGGTGGATGCTTGTGGTCGAGGTTTGGCAAGAAATGTCATGAACAGAGGTCGACGCTTAATTTCTTTAAAATTCAGTTTTAATCCCAATTGTATTGTATTGATATAATTATTAATTATATATATATATATATATATATATATATATATATTTAGAAATCAATTATTTGATGCAGTAACCTATTTGTTTGTATTAAAACTTGATTTGGACTTGTAACAAAATTGGGGCCTGATTGGTACAATCACAAAGAAAAATAATAAAGAGATATCTACTTTCCAATTGATTTGTACGATCTGCAGGTGATAACTAGCACTTTGGAGACAAAAACAAAACGAATAAAATTTAGGTGGGGATATTTAACATATTCGATCCATTCGATCCAGAAATCTGAATCTCATAAATTAAACTTTATTAATATTAGTAGTTAATTAGATATATATATATATATATATATATAAATATATATATATATATATATATATAAATATATATAAATAATTATACTCCTGATAATGAGTTAGTAATAATAATATAAAATTTATTAATCACAGTAATATCAAATTATACTAATAATAATTAAATAACTAAAATCATAATTTTTATTAATGATATTATTAGTAGTAACAATATAAATAATAGTTTTTATAGTGATACTTATATTAATAATGAATAAATAATATTAGTAACAAGGATAATGATAATAATTTTAATGATCATGTTATTAATAATAAGAGTGATATTAATTAGTAATACAATAATACTAATAAGTAACAATAATAGCACATCAATAGCAATTATAATTCTACTATTAATAATAATAATCATAAGAATAATAATAGTAAGTCACAATAATAGTAATTTTTGTGAATCTGATAATAATAATATTATTAATTATATTAATATTGATATTAATATTGATATATATCAAATTTCATATTATATATTTACATTTTTATTTACACACAATTGTTCGTGAATCGTCGGGAATGGTCAAAGGTTAACTGAATATATAAACATAGTTTCAAAATCTTCGAGACTCAACATTACAGACTTTGCTTATCGTATCAAAATCATATGAAGATTAAGTTTAAATTTGGTCGGAAATTTCCGGGTCGTCACAGTACCTACCCGTTAAAGAAATTTCGTCCCGAAATTTGAGTGAGGTGGTCATGGCTAACAATAAAAATGTTTTCATGATAAATATGAGCTGATAAATAGAGTTTTATTACTGTTGAAAAATATGGATCAGATAATTCGATTATTTGAAGAGTACGAGTGAAGCTATCACAAAAGAATGAAATGAGTAAATGAGATTCGTCTTAACCGGTGAAGTAGTCACGGTTGATTTTAGAATTTAAGGTGCGTCTTAACTTTTGACAGAGTCAGGGTTGAATTCCGGAATTCAAGGGATTAAAGAAAATCTTCGAAATATAAAGGATTTGATTCTTCGGCGAGTAAGGAAAATTAAGATCTCTAAAATTAAATACGGTGATCCGCCTCGATTACTCTGTCTAATTTTTCCATTATAAATTAAGCTCTTCCGTTCCCTTATTCTCACCATTTCTATACAATCCCCAAATTTAAAAGATTATGAAAATGCTTAATCCAGTTCTAAACTCTGATATTTTTTCTAATTATCATTTCTGTCATCCTTCTTTTTAATCTCCCACCCGAAAATCTGTTTACTTTAATATAACATTGGGGTGATACTATTCTTAATTATACCGTGTCTTTATATTGTTATTCGTATTAATATCCACGGTTTGTAACTTCCGGGTTGTGATTGAGCTTTATATCTTCTCTTACATTTTGGAGCTCTTTGTCTTTTTATTCTCCTCTCGACCTCTAGTAAAGCGAGTAATGGTCCAGAATTCGTAAGTATGGAGTTTCGAATGATCTTAATGTTCTAAACAGGAAAGAACGTATTAGCACGATTTGATTTGTCAAATTACTAGAATCACTGAGAATAGAACTATCAATAATATACTTTCTTGATATGTTCAGAAGTTAAGCAGAATGAAAGAGTTATGTAACATGGCACATGATGACGTTATGATCTGTGAATCATCACGCTCCATTTAGAAACTCAGCATGACTTACTGTAATATAATCACGTTGATCAAGTGTCATTATATTATACTAACTCATGCATCAGTTCCCAACATTACTTCAATAACATTCACATTTTAAGCTCGAAAGTTTACAGAATATAGAAACTAACAGTTTCTATATGATGTAACACTGATAGCACAAAGAGATTAATGATTTCAGATAAGAATAGTTATGAAAATATCTTCAGAAATATGGAGGATATTTATAATGAAAGATACGATGATATATTGGAATTTCTAATATCGAAGGATGATGAAGAAAATTTGTCCACAAGAGTTTGGAGTCAGAAGCAAGGTATTCGCTAAAGATTTCATCAGAAACAGAATCACCAGATTCTTTAAATACAGAGTTTGGTCCTTGTATTTGTCCTTGGTCTCCTTCGTGGTTAGCTCAATCCGTTTTCCAGTTCCAATTTTTCTGAGCTTTTCCAACATACTATTCTTTATCATTAAACTTCCGACGATTAAGGTCGTTAACGGTTGTCTACAGTTTCTGCTGCTTCATTCAGCTTTTTCAACTTTCAGAGTATTGATTTGTAGACTGAGTGCTGTTCAGAATTTCAGAATAAAAGACCATAATTCTAAAAGATAATTGTTATACATATAACTGTTGATGTAGATATGTTGTGCATTTTCAAAGTACTGATTGCTGACTCCCGATAATTGGTATGGCAGTTCTCGTTACAAGATGCGGATGAGTATATGATAAGGTTTCAATGAATAAATATAATGATTTATCAGAGAGATTTAAACCAAGAAACAACGAGGTTGCTGGTACATCTGCTGGTAATATGGTAGAATATGAAAGGTTCACTGGTAATAATAAAAGAGCACGCATATAAATCATGGTTATAGTAAGGCTAGTCCGACTGAAAAGTCGAAGTTGACTTGCTGGAGCTGTGACAAAATTTGCTACTTTGGAAGAAATTACCAAGTTATTTTGGGTAATAATAACGCTAAAGGAATTAGCACAGATACGTGTTAAACGTTTACTCAGGTTCTGTGAGTTTTCAAGTGCATAACTATATGCATCAATCTCTTCTTACGGAGATGAAGTGCGGTTGGTTCCTCCTCCCGATTGAGGTGTTTTCAAGAATTACGAAAGGTTTGAACGCAGATTGTAATCGTCAAGATACAAGTGAGGTTTAAGATGAAATCAAGTGGCAAACTTGAAGAATTGTTTAGTTTCATATGTTATAATCAATATTTTAATTCATTTTAATTGTCCAATGTCGATAGTCCTCAGTCGATAATCCACAGTTAACAGTCTAATAATTTATATATAATTTAATATATAATATTCGAATTAATTAATACGTATCGTGACCCGTGTACATGTCTCAGACTCGATCACAACTCAAAGTATATATATTATTATAGAATCATCCTCAACCCTGTATAGAGAACTCGATCCTTACTGCATATAGAGTGTCTATGGTTATTCCAAATAATATATATATATATATATATATATATATATATATATATATATATATATATATATATATATATATATATATATATATATATATATATATATGCGCGTCGATATGACATGTCAAAACCTTGTATACGTGTCCCGATATTTAAAGTGCGTAAAATAAATACAGAATTTAAATGACGATAAATAAAATGCGTAATGTACATAACAGAAATAAAATGATGATAAATAAAATTGCGATAATTAAATTGCGATAAGTAAACTGCGATAAGTAAAATGTAATCAGTTAGCTAGGAATAGTTAGCTGGAACAGTTAGCGTGTATTCTTAACAAAAATTTCTCATAGTTTATTTGTTTGTTTCTAACAAATTTTATTTTGTCAAATGTTTTCTTCATTATGCCACTTGTTGGATTATGATAAATCAAAATCCCAATATGAAATTGGATGAATATGGCTATTCTGTGGTGAACGGATTTGTATATCGGTGTATGTAAGTAGGATAGTAAACGACTGTTGAATCAGCTTCGAAGAATGTACAGTGTAACTTATTAATGTGAAATCTGAATATTCCTCGGGTATTACCTACCCGTTAAAATATTTTCACCATAATCGGTTTGTACGAAAGAATTTTTAATTACAATCTTTATGAAAACATATATACATATATATTTTCTTCAGATGTAATCATGGATTCATTGAGTTAATATGTTATTAAACTCATTTGGTTTACCATTAGAACTAGAATACATAATCTCTAAAACATTTAGAGATTACTTAATCGCCATGAAGAACGAAGATAATTGATGTAGAACAATACGTAGAATGATGATTCTATTCGAGGTACATAATGAGATGTTGAGGCATGGATTGTTGATGGTACTGGTATTGATATTGGTGATACTGTTGATGCCGGTGATGTTGCTGAAGCTGGTACGTTTTGCACCATATTTTCTTTCAAGGCTACAACTCGGGTGCGAAGCTTGTTGACTTATTACTCTGGGATGATTGTCGATAGGAACGAGCGAGATGAATAAGGTTTTGAATTTGAGATAGTATATAATCATAGCGAGATATTCGAAAAATGAGGGTGAAAATGGTGTTTCAGACTGGTTCGCCGGTAAGTGCTTCAGGTTCTTCACCAAGAGATGAATTCGGTTGGTGAAAAGGATCGCCTTCTTCACGTCTTCATTGATTAAGTCGTTTACGAACCCATCAGATGAATTGGGGATGGTTGATTTGTTGGTACATTCTGATGACACTGTTTTCGGAGCTTAGGTGAATATCCATGTCGGAATAGCTGTCGGAATAACTATCGGAATAGCTATCGAAATCTGAGGGACTCGAACTGGTTGAGGGATTCATCTTGCACGATCAGATGAAGAATTTCCGATAAAAAATGGATTATAGGATGGAGATTAATACCCTGCAATACATAATTTGCATATGCATATATAATACTAAAATCCCATAAGTTACGGAGGAATCTACAGAAGCTGTCAAGCAAAGGTAATAATAATAGATACGCTAAGATATGAATTTTTGTCTATACACTATTCATGCAATCAATGCAGTAAGATGTGTCTAGACTGAAATGTCCCATTCTTATTGATTAAAAACGTTCCATATTAATTGATTTCGTTGCGAGGTTTTGACCTCTATATGAGACGTTTTTCAAAGACTGCATTCATTTTAAAACAAACCATAACCTTTATTTCATCAATAAAGGTTTAAAAAGCTTTACGTAGATTATCAAATAATGATAATCTAAAATATCCTGTTTACACACGACCATTACATAATGGTTTACAATACAAATATGTTACAACAAAATAAGTTTCTTGAATGCAGTTTTTACATAATATCATACAAGCATGGACTCCAAATCTCGTCCTCATTTAAGTATGCGACAGCGGAAGCTCTTAATAATCACCTGAGAATAAACATGCTTTAAACGTCAACAAAAATGTTGGTGAGTTATAGGTTTAACCTATATATATCAAATCATAATAATAGACCACAAGATTTCATATTTCAATACACATCCCATACATAGAGATAAAAATCATTCATATGGTGAACACCTGGTAACCGACATTAACAAAATGCATATATAAGAATATCCCCATCATTCCGGGACACCCTTCGGATATGATATAAATTTCGAAGTACTAAAGCATCCGGTACTTTGAATGGGGCTTGTTGGGCCCGATAGATCTATCTTTAGGATTCGCGTCAATTAGGGTGTCTGTTCCCTAATTCTTAGATTACCAGACTTAATAAAAAGGGGCATATTCGATTTCGATTATTCAACCATAGAATGTAGTTTCACGTACTTGTGTCTATTTTGTAAATCATTTATAAAATCTGCATGTATTCTCATCCCAAAAATATTAGATTTTAAAAGTGGGACTATAACTCACTTTCACAGATTTTTACTTCGTCGGGAAGTAAGACTTGGCCACTGGTTGATTCACGAACCTATAACAATATATACATATATATCAAAGTATGTTCAAAATATATTTACAACACTTTTAATATATTTTGATGTTTTAAGTTTATTAAGTCAGCTGTCCTCGTTAGTAACCTACAACTAGTTGTCCACAGTTAGATGTACAGAAATAAATCGATAAATATTATCTTGAATCAATCCACGACCCAGTGTATACGTATCTCAGTATTGATCACAACTCAAACTATATATATTTTGGAATCAACCTCAACCCTGTATAGCTAACTCCAACATTCACATATAGAGTGTCTATGGTTGTTCCGAAATATATATAGATGTGTCGACATGATAGGTCGAAACATTGTATACGTGTCTATGGTATCTCAAGATTACATAATATACAATACAAGTTGATTAAGTTATGGTTGGAATAGATTTGTTACCAATTTTCACGTAGCTAAAATGAGAAAAATTATCCAATCTTGTTTTACCCATAACTTCTTCATTTTAAATCCGTTTTGAGTGAATCAAATTGCTATGGTTTCATATTGAACTCTATTTTATGAATCGAAACAGAAAAATTATAGGTTTATAGTCGGAAAAATAAGTTACAAGTCGTTTTTGTAAAGGTAGTCATTTCAGTCGAAAGAACGACGTCTAGATGACCATTTTAGAAAACATACTTCCACTTTGAGTTTAACCATAATTTTTGGATATAGTTTCATGTTCATAATAAAAATAATTTTCTCAGAATAACAACTTTTAAATCAAAGTTTATCATAGTTTTTAATTAACTAACCCAAAACAGCCCGCGGTGTTACTACGACGGCGTAAATCCAGTTTTACGGTGTTTTTCGTGTTTCCAGGTTTTAAATCATTAAGTTAGCATATCATATAGATATAGAACATGTGTTTAGTTGATTTTAAAAGTCAAGTTAGAAGGATTAACTTTTGTTTGCGAACAAGTTTAGAATTTACTAAACTATGTTCTAGTGATTACAAGTTTAAACCTTCGAATAAGATAGCTTTATATGTATGAATCGAATGATGTTATGAACATCATTACTACCTTAAGTTCCTTGGATAAACCTACTGGAAAAGAGAAAAATGGATCTAGCTTCAATGGATCCTTGGATGGCTCGAAGTTGTTGAAGCAGAATCATGACACGAAAACAAGTTCAAGTAAGATCATCACTTAAAATAAGATTGTTATAGTTATAGAAATTGAACCAAAGTTTGAATATGATTATTACCTTGTATTAGAATGATAACCTACTGTAAGAAACAAAGATTTCTTGAGGTTGGATGATCACCTTACAAGATTGGAAGTGAGCTAGCAAACTTGAAAGTATTCTTGATTTTATGAAACTAGAACTTTTGGAATTTATGAAGAACACTTAGAACTTGAAGATAGAACTTGAGAGAGATCAATTAGATGAAGAAAATTGAAGAATGAAAGTGTTTGTAGGTGTTTTTGGTCGTTGGTGTATGGATTAGATATAAAGGATATGTTATTTTGTTTTCATGTAAATAAGTCATGAATGATTACTCATATGTTTGTAATTTTATGAGATATTTCATGCTAGTTGCCAAATGATGGTTCCCACATGTGTTAGGTGACTCACATGGGCTGCTAAGAGCTGATCATTGGAGTGTATATACCAATAGTACATACATCTAAAAGCTGTGTATTGTACGAGTACGAATACGGGTGCATACGAGTAGAATTGTTGATGAAACTGAACGAGGATGTAATTGTAAGCATTTTTGTTAAGTAAAAGTATTTTGATAAGTGTCTTGAAGTCTTTCAAAAGTGTATGAATACATATTAAAACACTACATGTATATACATTTTAACTGAGTCGTTAAGTCATCGTTAGTCGTTACATGTAAATGTTGTTTTGAAACCTTTAGGTTAACGATCTTGTTAAATGTTGTTAACCCAATGTTTATAATATCAAAAGAGATTTTAAATTATTATATTATCATGATATTATGATGTACGAATATCTCTTAATATGATATATATACATTAAATGTCGTTACAACGATAATCGTTACATATATGTCTCGTTTCAAAATCATTAAGTTAGTAGTCTTGTTTTTACATATGTAGTTCATTGTTAATATACTTAATGATATGTTTACATATCATAATATCATGTTAACTATATATATAACCATATATATGTCATCATATAGTTTTTACAAGTTTTAACGTTCGTGAATCACCGGTCAACTTGGGTGGTCAATTGTCTATATGAAACCTATTTCAATTAATCAAGTCTTAACAAGTTTGATTGCTTAACATGTTGGAAACATTTAATCATGTAAATATCAATCTCAATTAATATATTTAAACATGGAAAAGTTCGGGTCACTACAGTACCTACCCGTTAAATAAATTTCGTCCCGAAATTTTAAGCTGTTGAAGGTGTTGACGAATCTTCTGGAAATAGATGCGGGTATTTCTTCTTCATCTGATCTTCACGCTCCCAGGTGAACTCGGGTCCTCTACGAGCATTCCATCGAACCTTAACAATTGGTATCTTGTTTTGCTTAAGTCTTTTAACCTCACGATCCATTATTTCGACGGGTTCTTCGATGAATTGAAGTTTTTCGTTGATTTGGATTTCATCTAACGGAATAGTGAGATCTTCTTTAGCAAAACATTTCTTTAAATTCGAGACGTGGAAAGTGTTATGTACAGCCACGAGTTGTTGAGGTAACTCTAGTCGGTAAGCTACTGGTCCGACACGATCAATAATCTTGAATGGTCCAATATACCTTGGATTTAATTTCCCTCGTTTACCAAATCGAACAACGCCTTTCCAAGGTGCAACTTTAAGCATGACCATCTCTCCAATTTCAAATTCTATATCTTTTCTTTTAATGTCAGCGTAGCTCTTTTGTCGACTTTGGGCGGTTTTCAACCGTTGTTGAATTTGGATGATCTTCTCGGTAGTTTCTTGTATAATCTCCGGACCCGTAATCTGTCTATCCCCCACTTCACTCCAACAAATCGGAGACCTGCACTTTCTACCATAAAGTGCTTCAAACGGCGCCATCTCAATGCTTGAATGGTAGCTGTTGTTGTAGGAAAATTCTGCTAATGGTAGATGTCGATCCCAACTGTTTCCGAAATCAATAACACATGCTCGTAGCATGTCTTCAAGCGTTTGTATCGTCCTTTCGCTCTGCCCATCAGTTTGTGGATGATAGGCAGTACTCATGTCTAGACGAGTTCCTAATGCTTGCTGTAATGTCTGCCAGAATCTTGAAATAAATCTGCCATCCCTATCAGAGATAATAGAGATTGGTATTCCATGTCTGGAGACGACTTCCTTCAAATACAGTCATGCTAACTTCTCCATCTTGTCATCTTCTCTTATTGGCAGGAAGTGTGCTGATTTGGTGAGACGATCAACTATTACCCAAATAGTATCAAAACCACTTGCAGTCCTTGGCAATTTAGTAATGAAATCCATGGTAATGTTTTCCCATTTCCATTCTGGGATTTCGGGTTGTTGAAGTAGACCTGATGGTTTCTGATGCTCAGCTTTGACCTTAGAACACGTCAAACATTCTCCTATGTATTTAGCAACATCGGCTTTCATACCCGGCCACCAAAAATGTTTCTTGAGATCCTTGTACATCTTCCCCGTTCCAGGATGTATTGAGTATCTGGTTTTATGAGCTTCTCTAAGTACCATTTCTCTCATATCTCCAAATTTTGGTACCCAAATCCTTTCAGCCCTATACCGGGTTCCGTCTTCCCGAATATTAAGATGCTTCTCCGATCCTTTGGGTATTTCATCCTTTAAATTTCCCTCTTTTAAAACTTCTTGTTGCGCCTCCTTTATTTGAGTAGTAAGGTTATTATGAATCATTATATTCATAGATTTTACTCGAATGGGTTCTCTGTCCTTCCTGCTCAAGGCATCGGCTACCACATTTGCCTTTCCCGGGTGGTAACGAATCTCAAAGTCATAATCATTCAATAATTCAATCCACCTACGCTGCCTCATATTCAGTTGTTTCTGATTAAATATGTGTTGAAGACTTTTGTGGTCGGTATATATAATACTTTTGACCCCATATAAGTAGTGCCTCCAAGTCTTTAATGCAAAAACAACCGCGCCTAATTCCAAATCATGCGTCGTATAATTTTGTTCGTGAATCTTCAATTGTCTGGACGCATAAACAATCACCTTCGTTCGTTGCATTAATACACAACCGAGACCTTGCTTTGATGCGTCACAATAAATCACAAAATCATCATTCCCTTCAGGCAATGACAATATAGGTGCCGTAGTTAGCTTTTTCTTCAATAACTGAAACGCTTTCTCTTGTTCATCATTCCATTCAAATTTCTTCCCTTTATGCGTTAATGCAGTCAAGGGTTTTGCTATTCTGGAAAAGTCTTGGATGAACCTTCTGTAGTAACCAGCTAGTCCTAAAAACTGGCGTATGTGTTTCGGAGTTTTCGGGGTTTCCCACTTTTCAACAGTTTCTATCTTTGCGGGATCCACCTTAATACCTTCTTTGTTCACTATGTGACCGAGGAATTGAACTTCTTCCAACCAAAATGCACACTTTGAAAACTTAGCGTACAATTCTTCCTTCCTCAATACTTCTAACACCTTTCTCAAATGTTCACCGTGTTCTTGGTCATTCTTTGAGTAAATAAGTATGTCATCAATGAAAACAATGACAAACTTGTCAAGGTATGGTCCACACACTCGGTTCATAAGGTCCATGAACACAGCTGGTGCATTAGTTAAACCAAACGGCATGACCATAAACTCATAATGACCGTAACGTGTTCTAAAAGCAGTCTTTGGAATATCATCTTCTTTCACCCGCATTTGATGATACCCGGAACGTAAGTCAATCTTTGAATAAACAGACGAGCCTTGTAGTTGATCAAATAAGTCGTCGATTCTCGGTAGTGGGTAGCGGTTCTTGATGGTAAGTTTGTTCAACTCTCGGTAGTCGATACACAACCTGAATGTACCATCTTTCTTCTTGACAAACAAAACAGGAGCTCCCCACGGTGATGTGCTTGGTCGAATGAAACCACGCTCTAAAAGTTCTTGTAATTGGCTTTGCAGTTCTTTCATCTCGCTGGGTGCGAGTCTGTAAGGAGCACGAGCTATTGGTGCAGCTCCTGGTACAAGATCTATTTGAAATTCAACGGATCGATGTGGGGGTAATCCCGGTAATTCTTTCGGAAATACATCGGGAAATTCTTTTGCAATGGGAACATCATTGATGCTCTTTTCTTCAGTTTGTACTTTCTCGACGTGTGCTAGAACAGCATAGCAACCTTTTCTTATTAGTTTTTGTGCCTTCAAATTACTAATAAGATGTAGCTTCGTGTTGCCCTTTTCTCCGTACACCATTAAGGGTTTTCCTTTTTCTCGTATAATGCGAATTGCATTTTTGTAACAAACGATCTCTGCTTTCACTTCTTTCAACCAGTCCATACCGATTATCACATCAAAACTCCCTAACTCTACTGGTATCAAATCAATCTTAAATGTTTTGCTAACCAGTTTAATTTCTCGATTCCGACATATATTATCTGCTGAAATTAATTTACCATTTGCTAATTCGAGTAAAAATTTACTATCCAAAGGCGTCAATGGACAACTTAATTTAGCACAAAAATCTCTACTCATATAGCTTCTATCCGCACCCGAATCAAATAAAACGTAAGCAGATTTATTGTCAATAAGAAACGTACCCGTAACAAGCTCCGGGTCTTCCTGTGCCTCTGCTGCATTAATATTGAAAACTCTTCCGCGGCCTTGTCCATTCGTGTTCTCCTGGTTCGGGCAATTTCTAATAATGTGGCCCGGTTTTCCACATTTATAACAAACTACATTGGCATAACTTGCTCCGACACTACTTGCTCCGCCATTACTCGTTCCGACACCATTTGTTCCTTTCGTTCTATTAACCCCTGGTCCGTAAACCTCACACTTCGCCGCGCTATGACCATTTCTTTTACACTTGTTGCAAAATTTGGTGCAGAACCCCGAGTGATACTTTTCACACCTTTGGCATAGCTGCTTCTGATTGTTGTTGTTGTTGCGGTTATTATTGTTGTTGGGATGATTGTGGTAGTTGCTGTTGTTGTTGTTGTTGTTGTTGGGCCGTTTGTTGTAGTTGCGATTGATGTTGCGATTGTTGGGATAATTGCTGCGATTATTGTTGTAATTGTTGTTGTTGTTGTATTGGTGATTCTTATCACCGTTTTCCTCCCACTTTCTTTTGACTTGCTTCACATTGGCCTCTTCAGCAGTCTGTTCTTTAATTCTTTCTTCAATCTGGTTCACTAGTTTGTGAGCCATTCTACATGCCTGTTGTATGGAGGCGGGCTCGTGTGAACTTATATCTTCTTGGATTCTTTCCGGTAATCCTTTCACAAACGCGTCGATCTTCTCTTCCTCATCTTCGAATGCTCCCGGACACAATAGGCACAATTCTGTGAATCGTCTTTCGTACGTGGTAATATCAAATCCTTGGGTTCGTAACCCTCTAAGTTCTGTCTTGAGCTTATTGACCTCGGTTCTGGGACGGTACTTCTCATTCATCAAGTGCTTGAATGCTGACCACGGTAGTGCGTACGCATCATCTTGTCCCACTTGCTCTAGATAGGTATTCCACCATGTTAACGCAGAACCTGTGAAGGTATGCGTAGCATACTTCACTTTGTCCTCTTCAGTACACTTACTTATGGCAAACACCGATTCAACCTTCTCGGTCCACCGTTTCAATCCGATCGGTCCTTCGGTTCCATCAAATTCCAAAGGTTTGCAGGCAGTGAATTCTTTGTAGGTGCATCCTACACGATTTCCTGTACTGCTAGATCCAAGGTTATTGTTGGTATGTAGCGCAGCCTGTACTGCGGCTATGTTTGAAGCTAGAAAAGTACGGAATTCCTCTTCATTCATATTCACGGTGTGTCGAGTAGTCGGTGCCATTTCCTTCAAAATAGTTAAATGGAACAAGTTAATCATACAGAATATTAAGAGTAGTTAATAGTATTTCGTAGCATAATATGAACTCATTTATAAAAGCTTTTTCTTCATATTAGCATTTTATAAGTTTAAATTCGGGTAGTACCTACCCGTTAAGTTCATACTTAGTAGCTAATATACAATTCAACTACTACAATTCTATATGAAAAACTGATTATAATAATATTTCGCGTTCAAACTTTTATACAATATTTTACAAACTTACAATACCGCTTATTTTACATAAAGCTTGAAATATAGCACACAATAACTTTGATACAAGATAGTTGTGAAGATAATTCTAGCTAGTACACAAGTCGTTCAGCAAAGGCAATAAAGACACGTAATTCATACGTCCAGAAACAAGTCATGCATTCTGGTTTTACTAGGACTACTTCCCATCCTTGGTCTTGTGCAACATAACCGTTATGGCCGTTTATAAGACAGCGTGTTGTAACGTCGTCAAAGGGACGAGGGTTACGTAATGTCCAACAGTCCCGTAATAATCTAAAAACCTCATTTCTTACCCCAATTACCGACTCCGTCACTTGTGGAAACGTTTTGTTTAATAGTTGTAGCCCGATGTTCTTGTTCTCACTTTGGTGAGAAGCGAACATTACTAATCCATAAGCATAACATGCTTCTTTATGTTGCATGTTAGCCGCTTTTTCTAAATCACGAAGTCCAATATTCGGATATATTGAGTCAAAATAATTTCTTAACCCGTTGCGTAAAATAGCATTTGGGTTCCCCGCAATATATGCGTCAAAGTAAACACATCGTAACTTATGGGTTTCCCAATGTGATATCCCCCATCTTTCAAACGAAAGTCTCTTATAAACCAAGACATTCTTGGA
The DNA here is from genome assembly GCF_046630445.1 of Rutidosis leptorrhynchoides. Lineage (NCBI taxonomy): Eukaryota > Viridiplantae > Streptophyta > Magnoliopsida > Asterales > Asteraceae > Rutidosis > Rutidosis leptorrhynchoides. Next base: position 42,467,912 of record NC_092343.1, read on the forward strand.
ACGTTCTTCGAATGTCTTACAAACTGATCTCGCCTTAAATAGTTGTGCCGAGGAATTCTGGTCGACTCTAGACAAGATTTCATCAATCATGTCTCCGGGTAGGTCTCTTAAAATATTGGGTTGTCTATCCATTTTGTGTTTTTAAACTGTAAAATAGACAAGAGTTAGATTCATAAAAAAATACTTATTAATACAAGCAATTTTTACATATATCATAAAGCATAAGAACACTATATTACATATATTACACCACACGAATACAACTATCTTATTCCGACTCGCTTGTTTCTTCTTCTTCGGTTTTGGTTCGTTTTGCCAAGTTTCTAGGGATATATGATGTTCCCCTAATACGAGCCGTCGTGATCCACATTGGTTTAGAAAAACCTGGTGGTTTAGAGGTTCCCGGGTCATTGTTACAACTCAAGAACTTCGGGGGTTGACGATACATATAAAGTTCATCGGGGTTGGAATTAGATTTCTCTATTTTTATGCCCTTTCCCTTATTATTTTCTTTTGCCTTTTTAAATTCAGTTGGGGTAATTTCTATAACATCATCGGAATTCTCGTCGGAATCCGATTCATCGGAGAATTGGTAATCCTCCCAATATTTTGCTTCCTTGGCGGAAACACCATTGACCATAATTAACCTTGGTCGGTTGGTTGAGGATTTTCTTTTACTTAACCGTTTTATTATTTCCCCCACCGGTTCTATTTCTTCATCCGGTTCCGATTCTTCTTCCGGTTCCGACTCTTCTTCCGGTTCCTCTTCGGGAACTTGTGAATCAGTCCACGAATCATTCCAATTTACATTTGACTCTTCATTATTATTAGGTGAGTCAATGGGACTTGTTCTAGAGGTAGACATCTATCACATAATATCAAACGCGTTAAGAGATTAATATATCACATAATATTCACATGTTAAAAATATATAGTTTCCAACAAAATTTGTTAAGCAATCATTTTTCAAGTAAACACGGTCGAAGTCCAGACTTACTAATGCATCCTAACAAACTCGATAAGACACACTAATGCAAAATTCTGGTTCTCTAAGACCAACGCTCGGATACCAACTGAAATGTCCCGTTCTTATTGATTAAAAACGTTCCATATTAATTGATTTCGTTGCGAGGTTTTGACCTCTATATGAGACGTTTTTCAAAGACTGCATTCATTTTAAAACAAACCATAACCTTTATTTCATCAATAAAGGTTTAAAAAGCTTTACGTAGATTATCAAATAATGATAATCTAAAATATCCTGTTTACACACGACCATTACATAATGGTTTACAATACAAATATGTTACAACAAAATAAGTTTCTTGAATGCAGTTTTTACATAATATCATACAAGCATGGACTCCAAATCTCGTTCTTATTTAAGTATGCGACAGCGGAAGCTCTTAATAATCACCTGAGAATAAACATGCTTTAAACGTCAACAAAAATGTTGGTGAGTTATAGGTTTAACCTATATATATCAAATCATAATAATAGACCACAAGATTTCATATTTCAATACACATCCCATACATAGAGATAAAAATCATTCATATGGTGAACACCTGGTAACCGACATTAACAAAATGCATATATAAGAATATCCCCATCATTCCGGGACACCCTTCGGATATGATATAAATTTCGAAGTACTAAAGCATCCGGTACTTTGAATGGGGCTTGTTGGGCCCGATAGATCTATCTTTAGGATTCGCGTCAATTAGGGTGTCTGTTCCCTAATTCTTAGATTACCAGACTTAATAAAAAGGAGCATATTCGATTTCGATAATTCAACCATAGAATGTAGTTTCACGTACTTGTGTCTATTTTGTAAATCATTTATAAAACCTGCATGTATTCTCATCCCAAAAATATTAGATTTTAAAAGTGGGACTATAACTCACTTTCACAGATTTTTACTTCGTCGGGAAGTAAGACTTGGCCACTGGTTGATTCACGAACCTATAACAATATATACATATATATCAAAGTATGTTCAAAATATATTTACAACACTTTTAATATATTTTGATGTTTTAAGTTTATTAAGTCAGCTGTCCTCGTTAGTAACCTACAACTAGTTGTCCACAGTTAGATGTACAGAAATAAATCGATAAATATTATCTTGAATCAATCCACGACCCAGTGTATACGTATCTCAGTATTGATCACAACTCAAACTATATATATTTTGGAATCAACCTCAACCCTGTATAGCTAACTCCAACATTCACATATAGAGTGTCTATGGTTGTTCCGAAATATATATAGATGTGTCGACATGATAGGTCGAAACATTGTATACGTGTCTATGGTATCTCAAGATTACATAATATACAATACAAGTTGATTAAGTTATGGTTGGAATAGATTTGTTACCAATTTTCACGTAGCTAAAATGAGAAAAATTATCCAATCTTGTTTTACCCATAACTTCTTCATTTTAAATCCGTTTTGAGTGAATCAAATTGCTATGGTTTCATATTGAACTCTATTTTATGAATCGAAACAGAAAAATTATAGGTTTATAGTCGGAAAAATAAGTTACAAGTCGTTTTTGTAAAGGTAGTCATTTCAGTCGAAAGAACGACGTCTAGATGACCATTTTAGAAAACATACTTCCACTTTGAGTTTAACCATAATTTTTGGATATAGTTTCATGTTCATAATAAAAATAATTTTCTCAGAATAACAACTTTTAAATCAAAGTTTATCATAGTTTTTAATTAACTAACCCAAAACAGCCCGCGGTGTTACTACGACGGCGTAAATCCAGTTTTACGGTGTTTTTCGTGTTTCCAGGTTTTAAATCATTAAGTTAGCATATCATATAGATATAGAACATGTGTTTAGTTGATTTTAAAAGTCAAGTTAGAAGGATTAACTTTTGTTTGCGAACAAGTTTAGAATTTACTAAACTATGTTCTAGTGATTACAAGTTTAAACCTTCGAATAAGATAGCTTTATATGTATGAATCGAATGATGTTATGAACATCATTACTACCTTAAGTTCCTTGGATAAACCTACTGGAAAAGAGAAAAATGGATCTAGCTTCAATGGTTCCTTGGATGGCTCGAAGTTCTTGAAGCAGAATCATGACACGAAAACAAGTTCAAGTAAGATCATCACTTAAAATAAGATTGTTATAGTTATAGAAATTGAACCAAAGTTTGAATATGATTATTACCTTGTATTAGAATGATAACCTACTGTAAGAAACAAAGATTTCTTGAGGTTGGATGATCACCTTACAAGATTGGAAGTGAGCTAGCAAACTTGAAAGTATTCTTGATTTTATGAAACTAGAACTTTTGGAATTTATGAAGAACACTTAGAACTTGAAGATAGAACTTGAGAGAGATCAATTAGATGAAGAAAATTGAAGAATGAAAGTGTTTGTAGGTGTTTTTGGTCGTTGGTGTATGGATTAGATATAAAGGATATGTTATTTTGTTTTCATGTAAATAAGTCATGAATGATTACTCATATGTTTGTAATTTTATGAGATATTTCATGCTAGTTGCCAAATGATGGTTCCCACATGTGTTAGGTGACTCACATGGGCTGCTAAGAGCTGATCATTGGAGTGTATATACCAATAGTACATACATCTAAAAGCTGTGTATTGTACGAGTACGAATACGGGTGCATACGAGTAGAATTGTTGATGAAACTGAACGAGGATGTAATTGTAAGCATTTTTGTTAAGTAAAAGTATTTTGATAAGTGTCTTGAAGTCTTTCAAAAGTGTATGAATACATATTAAAACACTACATGTATATACATTTTAACTGAGTCGTTAAGTCATCGTTAGTCGTTACATGTAAATGTTGTTTTGAAACCTTTAGGTTAACGATCTTGTTAAATGTTGTTAACCCAATGTTTATAATATCAAAAGAGATTTTAAATTATTATATTATCATGATATTATGATGTACGAATATCTCTTAATATGATATATATACATTAAATGTCGTTACAACGATAATCGTTACATATATGTCTCGTTTCAAAATCATTAAGTTAGTAGTCTTGTTTTTACATATGTAGTTCATTGTTAATATACTTAATGATATGTTTACATATCATAATATCATGTTAACTATATATATAACCATATATATGTCATCATATAGTTTTTACAAGTTTTAACGTTCGTGAATCACCGGTCAACTTGGGTGGTCAATTGTCTATATGAAACCTATTTCAATTAATCAAGTCTTAACAAGTTTGATTGCTTAACATGTTGGAAACATTTAATCATGTAAATATCAATCTCAATTAATATATTTAAACATGGAAAAGTTCGGGTCACTACATAGACTAGGAATGATAAGCAGGTAATTTCCTAAGGATGATAAGTAGATGATTTTCGACACGAAATGATAAGCAAAACTTTTGACATTCAGACATGGTCGAAGTCCAGACTCACTAATGCATCTAAACAACTATCAGTTAGTCACACTAATGCAAGATCTGATTCGCTAAGACCAACGCTCTGATACCAACTGAAGCGCCCCGTCCTAATCCATCCGGACGAAGTCCGTATCGATTATAAATGATTCACAATAGTTGATTACATTGCGAGGTACTTGACCTCTATATGATACATTTTACAAACATTGCATTCGTTTTTGAAAAGACAATATTTCATTACATCGAAAGTTGACGGCATGCATACCATTTCATAATATATCTAACTATAATTGACTCAATAATAATCTTGATGAACTCAACGACTCGAATGCAACGTCTTTTGAAATATGTCATGAATGACTTCAAGTAATATCCCTAAAATGAGCAAATGCACAGCGGAAGATTTCTTTCGTACCTGAGATTAAACATGCTTTAAAGTGTTAACCAAAAGGTTGGTGAGTTCATTAGTTTAACATAAATAATCATTTCCATCATTTTAATAGACCACAAGATTTTCATTTTTCAGTTCTCATAAATATACGTCCCATGCATAGAGACAAAAATATCATTCATATGGATTGAACATCTGGTTACCGACATTCACAATTATGCATATAAGAATATCCCCATCATTCCGGGATCCTCCTTCGGACATGATATAAATTTCAAAGTACTAAAGCATCCGATACTTTGGATGGGGCTTGTTGGGCCCGATAGATCTATCTTTAGAGTTCGCGTCAATTAGGGTGTCTGTTCCCTAATTCTTAGATTACCAGACTTAATAAAAAAAAGGGCATATTTGATTAGATAATCCAACCATATAATGTAGTTTCGATTACTTGTGTCTATTTCGTAAAACAGTTATAAAAAACAGCGCATGTATTCTCAGTCCCAAAAATATATATTGCAAAAGCATTTAAAAAGGGATTAATGAAACTCACCTAATGTATTTTGTAGTAAAAATACATATTACGATATTGGACAGATGCAGGGTTGGCCTCGGATTCACGAACCTATATCAAGTATATATATTAACACACATACTAACAATTAAGAAGTTTAATATTATTAACATACTTCTTATATTAATAATTTATATGTTATATTAATAATTAAATAACTTATTTTTTTATTCTATATATTTTAAGTAATTAATATTTATTTTTATGATACATTTATTAATGTTAATATAGTAAATACTTATTTAAGTAGTTTATTCTATTATGGTTTATATTAAAAATATATTTATATATTAATTGATATTTAGTTTAATTAATATCCTTTTTAATAATAAAAAAAATAGTGATATGTAATATTAATATTATTGTAATGTATTTTTATATAAAAATATCTATTTGTAATACATAATAATAATAATAAGGATAATATTGCAATAAGGATAATAATTTTAATCAAAATGTTAAATTTTAATAAATTGATAGTTTTAATAAAAATGATAATTTTAATTATAACGATACTTTACTTTAATAATATAACGATACTAATAACAATGTTAATAATAATAATAATCAGATTTTCCATAAACTTCATGTTTAATTTCTAAACTTATAACTTCAGTTCCTATAATTTAATTTCATAGTCATATTTATAATTGTACATGTATTCATGTAATTTTATAACTATTTTCGTTAATTTTACCATAACAACTTTTATTATTAAATTTTATAATATAAATGTTATTTACATGTTCATAATCATGTTCATAATAATAATAATAATAATAATAATAATAATAATAATAATAATAATAATAATAATAATAATAATAATAATAATAATAATAATAATAATAATAATAATAATAATAATAATAATAATGGTAGTAGAAATAATAAAGTACAACCTTTATGAAGACAAACTTTAAAAACAAAACGTCACTCCCCGGGCTCGAACCCATGACCTCTCGATTAACAAACACCCTAGTAACCCATGATCTGTCTTTTGATTCCTGAATTAAGACCCATCTTAATTCTTTTAACTTATTGGTACTGAAGCTCAAGAATAAATTCCCAAGCTTTAAGCCCAATTGTTTTGTTAATTGGATCAAATAAGCCTAGTAGCTGTAGCAATAAATTCGACCAGCACAATAAAAAAAATGTCATGGTTCGGGATTGAACCCATGACCTCTCGCTACTCCATCACCCACACAAACCATTCAGCTGTCTTCGATTTTCTGGTTTAAACCATGAACTAAATCCTATACACTATCATCTTATCGATCATCATCATCCTAAATGTTATCATCTTCCCTCGTCATTATGCATCACCATTCCTTATTAGACAATCCTACCATCATCATATACCTTACGTAATTATGATCACAATTACAAAAAAAAAAAAAAAAAAAAAAAAACTAACAGCATCATCAATTATTCGCTAATTTTTCATTATGCATTAATCGAATCATCTCATCACCACATCATAATCCTTATCCTCTTCCATTATCATCACCAACAGATCATCATCATCGTTATAAGCTTACATCTAATATCACTCTCACCATCGTGGTACATCAAGAGCAAAAGAAAGAAGAAAAAAAAAATATCGCACAAGATAAATGGATGTCAATTCATTGGGTCGGTTAACTTTTCATTTGTTTTGAATTATTGACATATACCTTTAATGAATTAGACTTTTTTGCTGTAATTCCACTAGCGAAAAAAAATTTAAATGGGGTAATCCTTGATTGAAGATTGTCGGCCAAAAAGATACATATAATATTGGCACTTTGTTTGCAGAGTCTCTTATTAATACTATAGGAATTGTTAATTGAGGGTTATTTGTTCGACTGGAAAAAAAAAAAATTTCAAACAGAAGCAAAAGAAAGTGAGTGTGTTTGATGTTGAGTAGGGTTTTGTGGTTTGGTGGTTACGACGATTAAACAGAATCACAGAAAAAAAAATAACAGTCGCGTAGTAGTTACAGTTCAAGTATGATGGAGGTTTGGGTCTGTTTGCAGGTGCGTACAGTTACAGCAGCAGGTAAACTGCAAAACAGATGGGTTTCGTTAGGGTTTTGTACAAGAATCAAAAGGAAAACAATTATGGAAGCTGGAAGAAGGTGATGGTATTTGGTTGCGGTTTAAACAGGAACTGTTTTGGGTTCTTGGTGGATTAAAGTTGATGATATCCAAATGGCAAACAATAACAAAAAGAACTTGCAGTTATGGTATTTGATGATAGTGTGGTGTTCAATTAGGGTGGGTTGTTCTTGATAAATGAAAACAAAAAAATGGAATGGTGGCGGACGTCGAGTTTAAGTGATGGCCGATGATATCTCAAAGCTTGAATGAAGGTGATATTGAAAGCTCAATGTTGGTGGATGCTTGTGGTCGAGGTTTGGCAAGAAATGTCATGAACAGAGGTCGACGCTTAATTTCTTTAAAATTCAGTTTTAATCCCAATTGTATTGTAATGATATAATTATTAATTATATATATATATATTTAGAAATCAATTATTTGATGCAGTAACCTATTTGTTTGTATTAAAACTTGATTTGGACTTGTAACAAAATTGGGGCCTGATTGGTACAATCACAAAGAAAAGTAATAAAGAGATATCTACTTTCCAATTGATTTGTACGATCTGCAGGTGATAACTAGCACTTTGGAGACAAAAACAAAATGAATAAAATTTAGGTGGGGATATGTAACATATTCGATCCATTCGATCCAGAAATCTGAATCTCATAAATTAAACTTTATTAATATTAGTAGTTAATTAGATATATATATATATATATATATATATATATATATATATATATATATATATATATATATATATATATATATAATAATTATACTCCTGATAATGAGTTAGTAATAATAATATAAAATTTATTAATCACAGTAATATCAAATTATACTAATAATAATTAAATAACTAAAATCATAATTTTTATTAATGATATTATTAGTAGTAACAATATAAATAATAGTTTTTATAGTGATACTTATATTAATAATGAATAAATAATATTAGTAACAAGGATAATGATAATAATTTTAATGATCATGTTATTAATAATAAGAGTGATATTAATTAGTAATACAATAATACTAATAAGTAACAATAATATCACATCAATAGCAATTATAATTCTACTATTAATAATAATAATCATAAGAATAATAATAGTAAGTCACAATAATAGTAATTTTTGTGAATCTGATAATAATAATATTATTAATTATATTAATATTGATATTAATATTTATATATATCAAATTTCATATTATATATTTACATTTTTATTTACACACAATTGTTCGTGAATTGTCGGGAATGGTCAAAGGTTAACTGAATATATAAACATAGTTTCAAAATCTTCAAGACTCAACATTACAGACTTTGCTTATCGTATCAAAATCATATGAAGATTAAGTTTAAATTTGGTCGAACATTTCCGGGTCGTCACAAAAAACACCACCATCGCTACATCTTCATCAAAACAATTAACATTCGAAAATCACCAAGGAACATCACCACTTACAGGTTTACTTGTTTTCTGTTGCATATTATTGCTTCTTTTCCTGTTATCCGAAAACAATATACCATCTCATCGTGAATCCACACCTCACCGGTCACTAATTTCAACTTCTACCACAACCATCTAATGTTTCTGTTCGATCACAACGAAACCATCACAACTCCATCTCTCTCTATCTCTCTCTTCTACTCTTACTCGAAGAACCACCATGGTTTATGTTTAACCATTAAAACAATAATTAAACCTATCACCTTTGAAAAACCCAAATTGAAATCGATTTACCTTTTATTTTGTGCTATGATCTTCTGTTCCTGATCGAAGACATCCCCATAACCGTCACTAAACTGATGTGACTGTCTCTGTACAGTTCGTCTCGTTGTTGCTGCATCTTATATATATAACCGATTACTGAATTACTGAACTGGGTCATTTAACCGATTACTGAATTGGGTTGTTGGGTTAATGCATGGACTAGCTTCGTGGGTTTTAAAATATATTAGGATTGGGCCGTATTTTAGGAATTGTTGGGCCGAGACTAATTAGTTACGGATGGACGGATAACAGACTAAATATAACTGGGTGACAATTTGTTTAAGAAAAACACGAAACAGATTGGTGGTTGAGGGGGTTATGGGTCAAGTGAGAGGTCGCGGGTTCGAATCCTGCCCTTGACAGTTTACTTATTTTTTTTGAGCCATAAAAGGTATTTCCACTTCCAATTTATTTTTATTATTATTATTATTATTATTTTTATTATTATTATTATTATTATTATTATTATTATTATTATTATTATTATTATTATTACTATTATTATTGTTGTTGTTGTTGTTATTATCATTATTATTACTAATAAAAATTACCATTTGTTATTTTTAACCTAATTAAAATTACAATTTTTAATTACTATTATTATTGTTATTACTAATATTATTATTGTTACTAGTATTATTAGAAAGTAATATTATTAATATTAACATTAGTATTATATTATAAATATTAGTATTATATTGTTAGAATTGACATAAGTATTATTATTAATATTATCATTTTCATTAATATAATTATCATAATCGGTATTATATTATTAAATATTAATTACATAAAAATATATTTAATGCTCATAATTTAAATATATAAAGATTTTTATATATAACATGAATATATAATGAAGTAGCTAAATGAGTAATATAAAAATTATATCAAAACTAATAATATATATATATATATATATATATATATATATATATATATATATATATATATATATATATATATATATATATATATATATATATAAGTATTCGATTACAATTACGTGTATTAATATACATACTTGATATAGGTTCGTGAATCCGAGACCAACCTTACACTTGATCATAGATGTTATATGTATTTTTACTACAAAATACAGTATGGTGAGTTTTATTTGCTCCCTTTTTAATTTCTTTTGCAATATATTTTTGGGCTGAGAATACATGCGCTGCTTTTATAAATATTTACGAAATAGACACAAGTACTTAAAATATATTCTACGTTGAGTTGTACCACTGGCATACTTCCCTGTAGCTTGGTAACTACCATTTTCGTGCGGTATTGTAAACGCGAATCCTGTTGATAGATCTATCGGGCCTGACAACCCCAACCGGACTGGACGACCAGTATTCAACGGTTGCACAGTACTTCATTTTGTTACTACACTTGGTACAGTGTAGGGAGATTTCATAATAAAGGGAATATGCAACGTTGATTAAATGTTAAGTATGGTTACCAAGTGCTCAACCACTTAGATTGCTTTACATACACTTGCGAGTGTATTATGTTTATAATTATGAAATCTTGTGGTCTATTAATATATTGAAATGATTGTTATGATAAACCTATGAACTCACCAACCTTTTGGTTGACACTTTAAAGCATGTTTATTCTCAGGTACGAAATAAGTCTTCCGCTGTACATTTGCTCAATTTAAGGACATTACTTAGAGTCGATCATCGCAATGGGACCAAATGTTGATGACTTCGTCCAGGTGGATAAGGAAGGGTCCTTTCAGTTGGTATCAGAGCGTTGGTCCTAGCGAACCAGGTCTTGCACTAGTGTGTCTAACTGATAGTTGTTAGGATGCATTAGCGAGTCTGGACTTCGACCTTAGCTGCATATTATGAGTATTGTTTATCATTCCTAGTGGAAAATTACCTGCTTATTATTCCTAAGTCTAGACACGACTTCCTGCACTTATTTGATAGATAGTGTACAGATAAATTCATATCTTAGCGAATCTGTTACTGTAGACTTTATCTGACACGTTTCCTTAATTCTCTCTGTAATCTACGAGATCTTCTGTACTATACATAGATATTCTATGTAATTAGAATATCATCCGATATCCGAAATTCATTTCATACCAAAAACTCTTTATCTAACCGAGCAAAATGGAACTCACCACTAGTTCAAGCCTCTCGGATTCCGATATGGAGTCTCACTCAAGCTCCGAAAGCAGTATGACCGGAATGGACCAACCAATTCATCTGATGGGTTCGTAGTCGACTGAATTATTGGAGGCAAGAAGAAGGTGATCATTTCCACCAATCGAATTCACCTCTTGGCGAAGAACCTGAAGCATTTACCAGTGAACCAGTTCGAAACATCATTTTCACCCTCATTTCCTGAATATCTCGTCATGATTATATTCTATCTCAAATTCAAAACCTTATTCACTCGCTCGTTCCTACCGACAATCATCCCGAAGTAATAAGTCAACGAACTTCGCACATGAGTTGTAGCCTTGAAAAATATGGTGCAAAACGTACCAGCTTCAGCAACATCACCGGCACCAACAGTACCATCAACATCAACACCAGTACCACTAACAACCCAAGTTTCAACATCACATGCCTCAACATCTCATTCTGTACCTCGAGCATAATCATCGTTCTACGTATCATTCTATCTACTTTATCTTCATTCTACATCGATTATTTTCGTTCGACATGGCGATTATGTAATCTCTAATGTTTTAGAGATTACATATTCCTATTCTAACGGTAAATCAAATGAGTTTAATATCATATTAACTCATGAATCCATGATTACATCTGAAGAAAATATATATGCATATATGTTTTCATAAAGATTGTAATTAAAAATTCTTTTGTACAAACTGTTAATGGTGAAAATATTTTAACGGGTAGGTAATACCCGAGGAATATTTAGATTTCACTTTAATAAGTTACATTGTACATTCTTCGAATCTGATTCAACATTCATTTACTATCCTACTTACATCCACCGATATACGTATCCGTTCACCAAAGAACAACTATTTTCATTCAAATTCAATTTCATATTTGGATTTTGACCTATCAGAATCCAACAAGTGGCATAACGAAGAAAACATTGGACAAAATAAAATTTGTTAGAAACAAACAAATTAACTATGAGAAATTTTGTTAAGAATCCACGCTAACTGTTCCAAGCTAACTGTTCCTAGCTAACTGGTTACATTTAATTTATCGCAATTTAATTATCGCAATTTACATTCTCGCAATTTTATTTATCCTCATTTAATTTCTGTTATTTATTTTACGCACTATAAATAACGGGACACGTATACAAGGTTTTGACATATCATATTGACCCATCTATATATTTATCTTGGAACAACCATAGACACTCTATATGCAAATGACGGAGTTAGCTATACAGGGTTGAGGTTGATTCCAAATATATATATATATATATATATATATATATATATATATATATATATATATATATATATATATATATATATATATATATATATATATAGTTTGAGTTGTGATCAATACTGAGACCGGTACACGGGTCATGATACGTATAAATTAATTTGAATATTATAAATTAAACTATATAAGAATTATTGGACTGTTAACTGTGGACTATCGACTGTGGACTAATGACATTGGATAATTAATATGAATTAAAATATTGATTATAACATATGAAACTAAACATCTCTTCAAGTTTGCCACTTGATTTCTTCTTAAACCTCATTTGAATCTTGACGATTCCAATCCATGTTCAAATCTTTCATGATTCTTGAAAACATCTCTATGGAGAGGGTGAACGAACCACACTTCATCTACGAAAGAAGAGATTGATGCATATAGTTATGCACCTGGAAAACTGTGCTAATTCCTTTAGTGTTATTATTACCCAAAATAACTTTGCAGTTCTTCTTCAAAGTAGCAAATTTTGTCACAGCTCCAGCAAGTCAACTTTGACTTTTCAGTCGGACTAACCTTATTATAACCTTGATATATACGTTGACTTTTCGCCTTCGTTACCGGAAAACAATTTATATTCCATCTTACTACCATCAGTGTTTAATCATCTAAAAACACAATTCTCTTAAAACCCCTCGGTTTGATAACCAATGATTCAGATCCGAAACTTTAAAAATGCTGACGAAGCAGCATGTAGTAAATGGTCTTAATGGCCAAGAGGTGATGATAAAATAATGGAGTGTTGGGAGCACTTGATAGAAAATTTGGTACTGAAAAACGGATTAAGAAAACCATGAAGGAGATTGTGAACAAATCACAAAGACTAAGCCTGTACTTAACGAATCCAAATAATTCAGTATCTGCTGAAACCTTTAAACAAATATCTTGCTCCTACTTATTCTAAATCCATGTGGAAGGATTTTCTTCATCAACCTTCGATCTTAGAAATTCCAAAATATCGTCATAAATATCTTCGATATTTCTGAAGATATATTCATAAATATTCTTGTCCGAAATTATCTATCTCTTCGTGCTATCTGTGTTACATCCTAAAAGAAACTATTTTAGTTTCTATATTCTTTAAAATTCAAGTTAAATTATGAATGATTTCCTAGAGAAGTGTTGGGAATTGAAGCATGAGTTAGTATAATATAATGACGTCAGGCCAACGTGGTTATATTACAGTAAGTCATGCTAAACTTCTAATGGAACGTGATGATTGTTCACGGACATTGCCCTCATCATGTGTTATGTTACATAGCTCTTTCATTCTACTTAATTTCTAAGCAGATCAAGGAAATATTTCCTGGATATTTCTGTTCTTCCGTAATTCCAAAGGTTTGCTAATAAATCGTGCTATTTTATTTTCTTTCTGATTAGAAGATTTTCTTAAATTTCTGAAATCTACCATGACTACGTCAAAAGTTAAGACGAAACTTTTCACTCTTTTGTGATAGCTTCACTCGTACGCTTCACATGATCGAATCGTCTTATCTATATTAATCAATAATGATAAAGCTCTAATTATCAACTCATTTTTGTCATGAAAACATATTTATTGTCAACCATGTGACAATCTCTATCAAATTTCGGGGACGAAATTTCTTTAACGGGTAGGTACTGTAATGACCCGAAAAATTTCGACTAATTTTAAACCAAACTCTCTATACGATTTAATATTTTTGACAAGATAAGCCAAGTCTGTTAGGATTAGTCTCAAAAATTTTGAACTGTTTACATATATCCATTTGACCATCGACCATTCTCGGCGATTCACGAACAATTAATTGTAAATAGAAATGTGTGTATGTATATATAAATAATAATTCGAAAAATAATTTAAAGTAGTATATGTTGTTATAAAAAAAATTAAAAAAAATATAAATAAATAAATACAGTCGTCATACCAATATCATTATTACCTACATTACTATGACTAATATTAATATTAATATTAATGTTAAAATCAGTATTAGTTATTTCATTATTTTCAATATATAATATATGAAATTTAAAATAAGTAATTTGCTATATATTATTATTACTTTATTATTTGAAAGGACCCGTTCATATACATTATAAACGATTCACAATAGTTGATTACATCGCAAGGTATTTGACCTCTATATGATACATTTTACAAACATTGCATTCGTTTTTAAAAGACAAACTTTCTTTACAACGAAAGTTGACGGCATGCACACCATTTCATAATACATCCAACTATAATTGGCTTAATAATAATCTTGATGAACTCAATGACTCGAATGCAACGTCTTTCAAAATATGCCATGAATGACTCCAGGTAATATCCTTAAAATGAGCTAATGCACAGCGGAAGATTTCTTTAATACCTGAGAATAAACATGCTTTAAAGTGTCAACCAAAAGGTTGGTGAGTTCATAGGTTTATCATAACAATCATTTCAATATATTAATAGACCACAAGATTTCCGTTTATAAATATATGTACACTTGCAAGTGTATAAAAGTATTCTATAAGTTGTAGGCACCCGGTAACAAGCCTTAACGTTCATGTTTTACCCTATGAAGTACACCAGATCAGGTGTGTTTAAAATAACCTCGAAGTACTAAAGCATCCCATAGTCAGGATGGGGTTTATCAGGCCCAATAGATCTATCTTTAGGATTCGCGCCTACCATACATAGACAAGTAGTTTAATGTTACCAAGCTAAGGGTATATTTCTGGTTCAAACCCACGTAGAATTAGTCTTAGTACTCGTGCCTATTTCGTAAAACATTTATAAAAACATCGCATGTATTCTCAGTCCCAAAAATATATATAAAAGGGAGCAAATGAAACTCACAATACTGTATTTGGTAGTAAAAATACATATAACGTCATTTAACAAGTGCAAGGTTGGCCTCGGATTCACGAACGTATCAATATTGAGATTCAATATTGCAGGAAAGTACGTAGACGTAACGGAGATGATAAACACTAGATTGACCTCACGAGCATACCCATGAACCATACCCATCACCTCCATAGCTATAACCCATAATTTCCTTAGCTTCGACTCATTCAAAAAAACTATTTTGAAATCACTCGGACATTACTCCGTCGTAATATTTTATGTATACTAATAATATCTTGAAATAATACAGAGCAAATATATATATATATATAAATCGATTGAGAGAGTTTAGAGAAATATATTTTCAAGTTTCTATGAAATAATGAAACCTATTGAATTCTATTTATAATAGATTTTTGAATTATTAAAGTGAATTATTAAAGTATGAATTATTAAAATATGAATTATTAAAGTGAATTATTAAAGTATGAATTATTAAAGTGAATTATTAAAGTACGAATTATTAAAGTTAAAGTAAAGTAAAAGTAAAGTAAAGGTAAAGTTAAAGTATAGTAAAAGTATAAAAACTATGTATGTATAATACGCGTATAAATATATATAATATTAATTTAAATCGTTATATATATTTAATGAAATAAAATATAAATATCGTTATATTTATTATACTGGTTAAGTAATGAGTTGTCAAAAGTGATTCTAGATATTTATAAAAGTTATATAAGTTTTAATAATAAAATTCTTTTTAAACTGAAAACGTCTTTGTACGTTTGAAAATAGATTAATAGAATATTATGAAAACCAATTGTCCACTAACTTTTGTCTAACTTTCGTAAATGACACTTTTTGTTTTTATTTATAAATAGCTTTACAAATTATTCTGAATATCGTTAAGAGGAATAGATTTTCTCAAATCATAGTGGACCTCTCAACAGAGACTTGTAATCATAATTCAATATTTCTGATAATTCAATCATTTAATATAATTTTTTTTAATTTCGTCGAAAATCATATTGAAACAAATACGTTCGTGTAAAGTATTATACGTTTAATACTTTATTAATATTCTCAAGTTATAATATATATATACATATACATATCTATTTATATATAACGGTTCGTGGATCGTCGGAATTTGGTCGAGGTTATAATGAATGTATGAACACAGTTTAAAATTCTTGAGATTTAACTTAACAAACTTTGCTTATCGTGTCAGAATAATATAAAGATTAAAGTTTAAATTTGGTCGGAAATTTTCGGGTCGTCACATTATTATTAGTATTTTATTTATTATGATAACATTATCAATATTATTATCAATATATTTATATTAAGTACACATGAATTGTAAGTTAGAGATATTAAACAATTCCGTTTCATATCATGATCAAATTATGAATGTTTAGATTAAAATATTGTTTGAACTTTTGTATATTTGTGAATGATTAGAGTAAATACTGTTTAAATTTTTGTTTATTGTTCCCAACTACTTCACGTGGTTACAGAATAATATGTTATATTTATAGATGCATTGTATGGAATCATCATCACACTTCAATTTAAATTAAGAGCTCCTTCTTTCTTTCATTCTTGTCTCCCTTCTATCAATTAAAACTTGAGAGTGATATATATGTATATTACATACAAGTTATAGAGAAAAAATAGATTCATCACTCTTCCTATATTCTACTCCTCCTCTTGCTTCAAGCCATCAACAACCGCAACCCGTCACCACCATGAACCCCACCTTCTTCTATAAACAACCAGCAACCATCTCATCTTTCTTCTATCTCGATGTAAACCACCAACACCCATGATTATCATCTCAACTACTGTCTCTTATTTCGTTGTTTCTATTCGAACCCAACAAGAACCAAACACAAATTGTTGAATGTTTACTGCTACAGCTACTACATGTTTTATTCGCACAAACAATCCACATCTACCACTCACGTTTGAACAACCACAACCACCTTCATTAAACCCACTTCGGTTTTTCTGTTTTGCAGCTGAAATCACACGCGAACACCACCACCTATTAATGTTTCTGCTGCTGTTAGACTCCTGTTTCCTTTCTGTCCAAAACACAACAAACCGTCGCCACCATCCTGCATCACCCTAACCACAAAATCAACAATTATCGGGATTGTGCTACTATTGGGTTCATGCTTATGCTCGATCAAAACCATCAAAACCATCGAAACCCACATGAGTTGATGCTACTACCTTCGGTTCATTGTGTACCCAATACGAAACCAATTAACTACAAGATCGACTATCACCTACTAATCACTTTCATCACCACCATGAACAACACCACCATCGCTACATCTTCATCAAAACAATTAACATTCGAAAATCACCAAGGAACATCACCACTTACAGGTTTGCTTGTTTTCTGTTGCATATTATTGCTTCTTTTCCTGTTACCCGAAAACAATATACCATCTCATCGTGAATCCACACCTCACCGGTCACCAATTTCAACTTCTACCACAACCATCTAATGTTTCTGTTCGATCACAACGAAACCATCACAACTCCATCTCTCTCTATCTCTCTCTTCTACTCTTACTCGAAGAACCACCATGGTTTATGTTTAACCATTAAAACAACAATTAAACCTATCACCTTTGAAAAACCCAAATTGAAATCGATTTACCTTTGTATTTTGTGCTATGATCTTCTGTTCCTGATCAAAGACATCCCCATAACCGTCACTAAACTGATGTGACTGTCTCTGTACAGTTCGTCTCGTTGTTGCTGCATCTTTTATATATATATATATATATATATATATATACATATATTATTTTGCTTCGTTAACTAATTTGCAACTCAAGAAAACGTTAATGGTGGATAAGGAGAGAGAACGAGAATGATAATGAATTATGATGATAGTGTTATATTGGGAGAAGAAGTGAGGAAAGTGTGTTACAGCTAATGACGGCTACACCTGCGTTTCCTTTCTCTATATTTTTTTTAACCGCTGGGTTATTTAACTGATTACTGAATTGGGTTGTTGGGTTAATGCATGGACTAGCTTCGTGGGTTTTAAAATTTATTAGGATTGGGCCGTATTTTAGGAATTGTTGGGCCGAGACTAATTAGTTACGGATGGACGGATAACAGACTAAATATAACTGGGTGACGATTTGTTTAAGAAAAACACGAAACAGATTGGTGGTTGAGAGGGTTATGGGTCAAGTGAGAGGTCGCGGGTTCGAATCCTGCCCTTGGCAGTTTACTTATTTTTTTGAGCCATAAAAGGTAGTTCCACTTCCAATTTATTATTATTATTATTATTATTATTATTATTATTATTATTATTATTTTTATTATTATTATTATTATTATTATTATTATTATTATTATTATTATTATTATTATTATTATTATTATTATTATTACTATTATTATTGTTGTTGTTGTTGTTATTATCATTATTATTACTAATAAAAATTACCATTTGTTATTTTTAACCTAATTAAAATTACAATTTTTAATTACTATTATTATTGTTATTACTAATATTATTATTGTTACTAGTATTATTAGAAAGTAATATTATTAATATTAGCATTAGTATTATATTATAAATATTAGTATTATTAGAATTGACATAAGTATTATTATTAATATTATCATTTTCATTAATATAATTATCATAATCGGTATTATATTATTAAATATTAATTACATAAAAATATATTTAATGCTCATAATTTAAATATATAAAGATTTTTATATATAACATGAATATATAATGAAGTAGCTAAATGAGTAATATAAAAATTATATCAAAACTAATAATATATATATATATATATATATATATATATATATATATATATATATATATATATATATATATATATATATATATATATATATATATATATATATATATATATATATAAGTATTCGATTACAATTACGTGTATTAATATACATACTTGATATAGGTTCGTGAATCCGAAACCAACCTTACACTTGATCATAGATGTTATATGTATTTTTACTACAAAATACAGTATGGTGAGTTTCATTTGCTCCTTTTTTAATTGCTTTTGCAATATATTTTTGGGCTGAGAATACATGCGCTGCTTTTATAAATATTTACGAAATAGACACAAGTACTTAAAATATATTCTACGTTGAGTTGTACCACTGGCATACTTCCCTGTAGCTTGGTAACTACCATTTACATGCGGTATTGTAAACGCGAATCCTGTTGATAGATATATCGGGCCTGACAACCCCAACCGGACCGGACAACCAGTATTCAACGGTTGCACAGTACTTCGTTTTGTTACTACACTTGGTACAGTGTAGGGAGATTTCATAATAAAGAGAATATGCGACGTTGATTAAATGTTAAGTATGGTTACCAAGTGCTCAACCACTTAGAATGCTTTACATACACTTGCGAGTGTATTATGTTTATAATTATGAAATCTTGTGGTCTATTAATATATTGAAATGATTGTTATGATAAACCTATGAACTCACCAACCTTTTGGTTGACACTTTAAAGCATGTTTATTCTCAGGTACGAAATAAGTCTTCCGCTGTGCATTTGCTCAATTTAAGGACATTACTTAGAGTCGATCATCACAATGGGACCAAATGTTGATGACTTCGTCCAGGTGGATAAGGACAGGTCCTTTCAATACCTGATCATTTATTTCTACTGTACTTAATAATTCAACACACCATTCCTTATATACAGGCCTACGTATGGTGAATAAACGTTCCCAATCGTTAAAGGTAGAATTACCATACCTTTGGTAAAGTAACTATCTGATTGGTTCGGCCAATCCCACTGTCTCTAATGGATCCCAATCTATCACACTGGGCACTTCAACCTCTTTAGGATGAAGAATGCTCAAGTTCCTTTGATATTTTGGATATTCTATCCAAAATCTGTCGAATCTTAAGTTTGGGTGTAGATTCGCCTCTGTTATGTTTGTCAATGGGATGAATAAATGTGGTTCATGTTGCCTGTACTGGTTGTTGATCTGTTGTTTGTCTTCATTCTCCGGAGGAGCATCAGAAGCCTGGACTGCGGATGAAGATTCACCCCTTTCAGTCTGCAAAACACATTAAACACAATATTTGTGCATCCAAATATGCATTAGTGTTAGCAAAATCATAAATCAAAATAATCACAATGACATGTTTAAACAATATTAAACTTATACACATTTTCATATTTTTAACAATTCTACACTTTTTCAAATAAGCATATATGAAAATGTATATACTGTTCATAAGCATTCATCTTCTAAAACATGTCAAAATTAATCATTATAGCAATTAAACGAGTTCCAAATGGCATTCATATAAAATTCATGCATTTTTTACTTAAAAAGTCAACAATCTTGCTCAAAAATCATGTTTAGGATCAAAGTTTGGATCATTTAGCAACCTAAACATGTTACACTACTTAATTTAGCATGAATTTACAACAAAAATCAGCCATAACCCCTTTATATCAAAAAGCCCCAAATTGCTCAAGAACACTAATCCTAGATTTTTAAATTCTTTGAAGTTTAAGGCTTCAAATCATGACAAATAACATCAATCTAGGCTATACAATCATAATATACAAACAATTTAACTATAAACAAGCCAAAAATCATCAAAATCAAATTAGGTAAAAATATGCTCAAGAACACTATAAATTCGAATTAAAGAGTGTATTGTGTAGAAATTTACCCTTCTCCTTGAAAAACTCCTTGGTAGATATCTCCTCATTGTGATTTTAGTGAGAAATTTGGTGATTTTAGGTGAAAAATCGCGATTTATGTGTGTGTTTTTCGGGTATTTTCGCAGCAAAAAAATAAAATGGGGATGAATGAGGGTTCTGCTGTCGACCAGTATTTCTGGTCTGGAAATTGGTCTCTCCGCGATCGCGGAGAGATATACCTTCACAGCTCTGCCATCGCGGAGCAGTATATATATATATATATATTTTATAAAACCTATACTTATTAAAACAATTAAAATGATTAATAATTTTTTTTTAAAAAATTTTGTTTTCTTTATAGGATGAGGTAGTTTCGGTACGTTCACCTAGTACGCCCCTCAACAAAATTTAAAAAATTTTGTTTTAAAGCGATTGTTTTAAAAGCAAAGATTTTTGGATTTTTTAATTTTTTTGGCATACTTTATATCAATAAAATTAAAAATAATGATAACAAAATTTTTCGCCCCGCCCTCGGGTAAAGCAATTTCGGTTCAAGACCTAGTGTTTAACTTACGACGAATTTTAAAAATCATATTTTTAACTTAATGAAATAATGTAAATTTTGTTTTTAAAATTCACACAAAATTTAAATTTAAAAAGCATAAAATATAAATATTTTTAATAATTTTTTTAAATTTTATAAATTTTAAAATACTATAATAAAATATTAAAATAAAATAGTTATATATTAATTATAAAAAGAAGGAAAAATAAAAATAAAAATCTTTTTGGTCTTTTATCCCACTTTAATCAATCAAATATTAACAAAAATATACGTCCATTTTAAAGTAATTTCGGCTATATTACCTAGTTTTACTCCTGACGAATTTTTGGAATACTTTGAGTTGATTGATTAAAGATATTTATACCTTATGAATAAATGGTAAATTTCGCAGTGATGGATTAAATTTTTGTATTGATATTAGTAATTTCGGTTTATTAAACCTATTTTTAATGAATATCAATTTAATACTTTATAGCGACAATTTAGCGTTTAAAAAAAAAAGGTTAAAATTAATAAAAACTTACCCTTGAAGCTTATTAAACCATTGCTGATATCATATGCATGCTTCATCTTATAAAACCTAAAAAAAAAAAAAAAAATTCAGAATGGGGGGAGAGGACTAGTTCTTTAGGGTCTGCTAGTAGAAAAGACCAATCGGATTCCATTCTCGAAACTACACGAAAACAGAATATCTAACTTTTAGATAGCATGAAATTATCTTTAAAACTTTCGAATCTCCCCACACTTAGTTAGCTGTGGTGTTGAAATTGTGATTTCATCGTCAACTTCCATCAGACCATCATTAATTTGCATATCTGTGATTTTTGTTTTAAGCCATTGGTCGATTTCTTTTGTAATCTTCACAAAACCAACTAATTTCTCTTTTTCTTTTGATGACAGATTGGATACTAATCGGTTGCATAACTAAAAGTTCCCCTTAATCTTAGCATCGTGAACTCGTTTATAAAGCTTTTTCATTGAACTGTTAATAATGAGGTCATCTAATTACGTATCATTAATGGGGTTTTGGTCATCATTAGGTGTTATTTCATCTTCCCCACACTTAGGCATTTTAACATTGTTAAGCACTACCGTTGGAGTTATTGGTTCAACGGTTTTGGTTGGTAGAGATCTAGACTTTCGACTCACAAAGGTGATTGATTTTTCACAATCAATAAGTGTCATTCTACCTTCTCTTACATCAATTAACGCCTTGGTGGACGCTAAGAATGGTCGACCTAAAAGTAGAGGAAAGTTTAAGTCTTCTTCTATGTCTATGACAACAAATTTGACTAGAAAGGTTAAATTACCTACTTGAATGGGTAGGTTGTCAGCAATTCTAACTGGGTGTCTAATGGTTTGGTCAAAGAATCGAACACTCATTTTTGTTAGACTTAACCCACCTATACCTAATTTCTTATATAATGAAAGAGGCATAATACTCACACTTGCACCTAGATCTGCTAGTGCATTATACATGAAACAATCACTAAGTAAACAAGGAACAATAAATTCACCCGGATCACCCGACTTAGGTGGAAATTCCGGTGGAATAGTATTCAATGGTTCTATTTTTACGGCTTTAGTTTCTTGTTCTTGGTTATTCTTCCTCTTTCTTTTCGAGGTATTACCAACACAAACTTTATTACCTATTTCTTGCTCATATTCAACTTTTATTGGAAACGAAATAGGTGGTATGTATGGTGCATACATTGGTTTTTCAAAACCTGGTGGTGGTATGATTTTTTCATCATCTGAAATCTTTTCCTCTTTTATTTATGGTTTTTTAGAATTCGTTGAAACCATATTAACATTTTCATTCCGAGGATTTACTTCAGTATTACTTGGTAGCTTTCCTTGTTTCCTTTCACTCATTAGGCCTGCTAGAGTACCTACTTGTTTTTCTAGATTTAAAATGGAAGTTTGTTGAGTTCTAAATGACTGATCAAACCTTTCATTTATTTGGGTTGGAGATGTAAAAAATTGTTTTTGAGATTCAACTAACTTTAATATCATTTCTTCCAGATTTGACTTTTTTTCTTCAGTTTGTTGTGGCTGTTTATATAAGCCTGGCCTTTGTTGATTGAAAGTGTTGTTTTGATTATTCGAGTTATTGTTGGGTCCATTTGGATTGTAAAGAATGTTTTGACTTCGGTTTTGCGCTGTTGATAATTATTTTGATAATTATTTCCCTGCCTTTGGTTCATGTAGGAAACATTCTCACGTTGTTCTATCGTTTGCTCAATATTACAATCTTTCGTTAAGTGTGGTCCACCGCATTGCTCACAACTGATTTGTATTGCATGAATATCTATAGTCATCTTATCCATTCATCTTTCAAAAGCATCTATTTTTGCGGAAACGGAATCAAAGTCTTGGCTAGAATCGGCTCTAGCCTCTTTAGATGAATGTAAGATATCTTTCTCTTGGTGCCACTCATGTGAGTGGGAAGCTGTTTTATCAATACTTTTGTGAGCTTCGGGTAATGATTCTAACCAATCTTTAGCTTCCCCAGTTAAAGTCCAAGGGAACAACATAAGATAGATCGTTTCATCTTCAATTTCTCGAATTTTGAATAAAGTACAAATTCAATTAAAGGTTTGAAGATGTTCGTTTGGATCTTCTTTTGCTGTACCATCGAATTGGCATTGATTAGTAACCATGTGTATGATTTGTCCTTTGATTTTAAAATTTGGTGCAGTAACTTCTGGTTGAGTAATGGCATGACCTTGGACCGTACGTGTGGCTTTCATTCGGTCTTCCATAGTTTGAGGTTCTGGATCTTCCATATCTGAATTTGTTGAATCCGAATCACTAGATGATTCTGATTTAACTGTTCCTTCTTCGACAACCTCTGTTTGAACAAATTATGGTTTAGGAGGATTGTTTAGATTAGGATCTTGGAATTGTTTCTGAATATCCTCCGGGTTCTCAATGGTGAAGTCGGGTTCAAAAAATGAATTATAAGAAATTTGAATTGAAGTACTTGTTCGACTAGATGATGATTCTAAAAATTCAATGGCAGCAATATTTGCTAGATGTCTTGATCGAGTTACAGGTGGTGAACGTACGAAAGGTGGTGAATGTTTCACTTGGTGCATTCATTGAATATCCTATTAGTTAAAAAGATAAAAATTATATAAGTTATCAAATTAATAGACTTTTCTGATTTTGCCAACGTTTTGAATAGCCAAAAGATGCAGCAGGTAGCCAGGACCCTTTAAATCAGAAGTCCACAACTCGCCACTAACAAATCCAACTATTACTACGAACCAGAAAATTTTGATGTCTATCAATTTAATTGCTTACAATAATTTTTCGACGAAATTTAAAGAAAATAAAGAAAATTCTAGGTCCTAAAAACTAGAGCGTAGAAATGAAAAAGGGAAAAACGTGTCAAAAAATGTTGAAAATTAAAAATAAGAAAGATAAACGTCGAAACTTAAAAGTCTAAAAAAAAACTAAATCTAAAATGTTGCGCCTACAAGTATTAAAACTTAAAAATGCAATTCTAAACGGAAAATGATAATTACTTAAAAAGCACTAAAATCTATAAACTTAAAATGGCGTCGCAAAATTCTAAAGCGCCTAAATCTTAATTCTAAGGAAAAAGCACTTAAGGGATTTTACGGCAAAGCCTAAAAATCTAGAAATATAAAAATAACTATGGCAAAACTAACTTAAAACTAATTACGAACGATAAATATAACAATTACTAATTTAAATAAATACAAATTATAACTATAATGATAAAAATACAATTTTTATAAAAATATTATTTTTATATTATTATTTTATAAAAGTATTAATTTTACATAATTAATAAAACTAATTAAAACTTAAATATTACAAATTATCTAAAAACTAAACTAAATAATAATTATATAATTAAAACCCTAATTTGCAATTAATGCACCTGTCAGAGACGGCTCCGCGTTCGCAGAGATTTCTGCCTTTGTTGCTCCGTGATCGCGGAGTTTAATATTTTCGGACTCCAATCTGGGCTTAAACAGTCGGCCCAATTGATTTTTAATTTAAAAATTGATTTTTAATTTAAAAATTGATTTGGGCTTTGATTAAATCACGGCCCAGTCCGAATTTTATGTGTTTATTTGATATTTTTTAGATTTTAAATTTTATAAAATAAAAGATATATAATTTATATAAAAATAAACTTATATTTTAAATACTTAAAATAAAAATATTTATTAATTTTAAAATAAAAATCTTAAAAATAAATATATATATATATATATATGTCTTTTTAGGTTTTTTAGTTTTATATTTTATATTATTACAAAATAATATATTTTTACAAAATTAAAAATAAAGATTATATATTTTTATAGTTTACAAAAATATAGCGTTTCGCTTACTTCGTTCCCCGGCAGCAGCGCCAAAAATACTTGATGTGCAAGCGGAGGGGTATAATAATATATATAATATAATATTAATAATAATAGAAAATACTATTAATTACCTTACAATTTACACAAGTTTTATTTATTTATTACAAATGGGATATACCTAAACATTGCTACACACTTATAGGCAGTGTACCTAATCGTAGAGTAGTGTAGTTTTTAGTAATTCCGGTTCGTTTCACAAGGATACCAATTTAAAGCATACTATATTTTATAAACTATATTTGTACAAAATATATATAAATATATAATAAGTATTAATATTATAAAAGGGGGGTTTTACCGTTTAACGACCGGTTTGTCAAATTTTTATATTTTGCATAAAGATAAATTGCGATAAAATAAATTGCGAGTAAATAAAATAGCGATGAAATATGAAATAAAAGTATTATGCTTATTTAAACTTCCGTAATTATGATGTTTGACGTTTTGGTTATATATTATTACCCCGAGTTAATTGTTCTTTGTCTTGGTTTATTTGATACGTCTATCTGGCTTTTGCTCAATAATAGTCCATCGGTCATAAATATAAAGTGCGAGTGTCCTCGTCAAATTACCCTTATACCCGAAATCAAATAGTCCAACTAATTAAGGATTTAAACTGTGACGCAGTTATCACTTCGGTCAACAATTACACCAGTTATCACTGTATGTAATCCACCCCTGTTTTAATTAGATATGAATACTAATTTACCCACTTGATTAGTTTGAATACTCAATTACCCAACCCGAATAATTAATTAAATGATTATAATAGACTCCGTATGAATGTCACTAAATAGGACAACCATAATCATTATTAATTATTAGGCTAATTAATTTGAAGATAGGTTCGACAGAATCCAATGAGTTGTCACGCGATTAGACAATACCCCCATCTATTAATAGTCCATAGTCCAATGTCCACAAGTGTCGGTCTTTGTCCAAACATTAATTATGGTCCAAAGTTCAATAATTCGGTCTTAATATTTAGTCTAACATCACGATTACTTTGGCTCAAATAAGCATAATAATAACTTAGCTACGAGACATTAATTTAAAAAGGTTGAACATAACTTACAATGATTATAAATCGCGTAGTGTTACACGGACAGAGTTTCGACTTACAAAACCTTAAAACATTTGTAACAATAACCTTATTATTAAAATTAACTTAACTTAAAATTATAATTAATATAAATATAGATATAGAAATAGAGAAAGAAGAAGAGATTTAAAATCTCTGGTGTTTTTTGTGTAATTCATTCGTCGATCTGCATGGCCTTTCATAGGCATTTTGATTCCTGGCTGCTCCGCGATCATGGCACTTTTGTGCCTTGGGGCTCCGCGATCGCGGAGGTCCCATTTCCAGCTGGTACATAGAAACAAAATGTGGGCTGCTGTTATTATTTATATAATATAATATAATATTTAAGTATTTATTTAAATATTATATTATATTCTCGTGCATAGTTGACTTGTAATTTTAGCTCCGTTGAGTCGTACGTTGATAGTTGGTTCATGTGTCATTTCCGGATTTTCGAACGCCTTTTCGTATGCTTAGATATCTTCTACTTTGCGTTTCACGGATTGTACTTTTGTCATTTTTGGACGTTATTCATCAATAAATTGAACCACTTGAATTGTATCTTGTACATTTGAGCTTTTTGGTCATTTGCGTCTTCAAATTGTCAATTCTGCCTTTTGTCTTCACCTTTTATTATTTAAACGAATATCACTTGTAAATAGAACAATTGCAACTAAAAGCTTGTCTTTCTGGAAGGATAATGCTATGAAATATATGTTCATTTGTAGCATTATCAGTATATAATGTTCATAAGCATTCATCTTCTAAAATATGTCAAAATAATCATTATAGCTATTTAAACAAGTTCCAAATGGAATTTATATCAAAATAACCTAATTCATGCATTTTTGACTTGAAAAGTCAACAATCTTGCACAAAAATCATGTTTAGGATCAAAGTTTGGATCATTTAACAACCTAAACATGTTACATTACATAATTTAACATGAATTCACAACAAAAATCTGCCATAACCCCTTTATATCAAAAAGCCCCAAATTGCTCAAGAACACTAACCCTAGATTTCTAAAATTTTTGAAGTTTAAGGCTTCAAATCATAACAAATTGCATCAATCTAGGCTATACAAGCATAATATATAAACAATTTAACTATAAACAAGCTAGAAATCATCAAATTTAAATTAGGTAAAAATTGCTCATAATCACTAAATCCGAATTTAAGGAGTTTAGGGGTGAAATCATTACCTTTTTCTTCCCAAATCCAAGGAAAGACATGTTTGTAGCAGATTGTAGCAACAAATTTGGTGAATTTTGGTGAAAAATTGGTGAAATTTGAGAGGATAAGTGTGTGTGTTCGTGTTTGTGTATGTGTGTGAATGAGGCAGAGAACCAGTCGACTGGGAGTTTTGTTCCTGCCCAGATATTGGTCCCCATGCGATCGCATGGGGTACCAGTACAATTCCCATGCGATCGCATGGGGTGCTGGTATTTTTTTTTATTTTTATAAAAACCTTTACTTAATTAAAACAAATAAATAAAAAAAAATCTTGTTTTTCCTTGGTATTTAGAGTGAAGTCGTTTCGGTACGTTCACCTAGCTCGTCCCTCAACAAAATTTAAAATTTGTCATTTTAAAAGCGATTGTTTTAAAAACAAAGATTTTTAGTTTTTTTAATGTTTTTGGCATACTTTAAATCAATAAGATTAAAAAAAATGATAACAAAATTTTTCGCCCCGCCCTCAGGTAAAGCAATTTTGGTTCAAGACCTAGTGTTTAACTTACGACTAATTTTAGAAATCAATTTTTTAACTTTTTGAAATAAAGTAAATTTTGTTTTAAAATTCACACAAAATTTAAATTTAAAATGCATATTAATAAAATTTAAATTTAAACATAAAGATATTAAATATTAACCTTATAAATTTATATTTAAAATAATACAGTTATATATTAATTTTAAAAACAAGGTAAATAAATAAAAATAGAAATAAAATTTTTTTTGGTCTTTTATCCCACTTTAATCAATCAAATATTAACAAAAATATACGTCCCTCTATTAAATATTAACTTTATAAATTTATATTTAAAATAATATAGTTATATATTAATTCTAAAAACAAGGTAAATAAATAAAAATAGAAATAAAAATCTTTTTGGTCTTTTATCCCACCTTAATCAATTAAATATTAACAAAAATATACGTCCCTCTTTTAGCTAAAGTAATTTTGGCTATATCACCTAGTTTTACTCCTGATGAATTTTTGAAATATTTTAAGTTGATTAATTAAAGATATTTATACCTTATGAATAAACGGTAATTTCGGTTTATTATACCTATTTTTAATGAATATTAGTAATTTCGGTTTATTATACCTATTTTTAATGAATATCAATTTAATGCTTTATAGCGACAATTTAGCGTTTAAAAACAAAAGGTTAAAAGCATAAATAAAAACTTACCTTTGAAGCTTATTAGACCATGGCTGATATCAAATGCATGCTTCATCTTGTAAAACCTAAAAACAAAAAATTCAGAATGGGGAGAGAGGACTAGTTCTTTAGGGTCTGCTAGTAGAAAAGACCAATCAGATTCCATTCTCGAAACTACACGAAAACAGAATATCTAACTTTTTGATAGCATGAAATTATCTTTAAAACTTTTGAATCTCCCCACACTTAGTTAGTTGTGGTGTCGAAATTATGATTAATTTCATCGTTAACTTCCATCGGACCATCATCAACTTGCATATCTGTGATTTTTACTTTAAGCCATTGGTCGGTTTCTTTTGTAATTTTCACAAAATCAACTAATTTCTCTTTTTCTTTTGGTGATAGATTGGATACTAACCGGTTAAATAACTTAAAGTTCCCCTTAATCCTAGCATCGTGAACTCGTTTATAAAGCTTTTTCATTGAACTGTTAATAACGAGGTCATCTAATTTCATATCAATAATGGGGTTCTTTGTTATCTGGTCATCATTAGGTGTTACTTCATCTTCCTCACACTTAGGCGTTTTAACATTGTTAAGGTACTACTGTTGGAGTTATTGGTTCAACGATTTTGGTTGGTGGAGATTTAGATTTTCGACTCACAAAGGTGATCGATTTTTCACCATCATTAAGTGTCTTTCTACCTTCTCTTACATCAATTAACGCCTTGGTGGACGCTAAGAATGGTTGACCTAAAAGTAGAGGAAAGTTTGAGTCCTCTTCTATGTCTATGACAACAAATTCGACTAGAAAGGTTAAATTACTAACTTAAATGGGTAGGTTATCAGCAATTCCAACTGGGTGTCTAATGGTTTGGTCAAAGAATCGAACACTCATTTTTGTTGGACTTAACCCACCTATACCTAATTTCTTATATAATGAAAGAGGCATAATACTCACACTTGCACCTAGATCTGCTAGTGCATTATGCATGACTCAATCACTAAGTAAATAAGGAACAATAAATTCACCCGAATCACCCGACTTGGTTGAAAATTCCGGTGGAATATTATTCAATGGTTCTATTTTTACGGCTTTAGTTTCTTGTTCTTGCTTATTCTTCCTCTCCCTTTTCGAGGTATCACCAACACAAACTTTATTACCTATTTCTTGCTCATATTCAACTTTTATTGGAAACGGAATAGGTGGTCTGTATGGTGCATACATTGGTTTTTCAAAACCTGGTGGTGGTGTGATTTCTTCATCGTCACTCATATCTGAAATCTTCTCCTCTTTTATTTCTGGTTTTTCAGAATTTTTTGAAATCATGTTAACATTATCATTCTGAGGATTTACTTCAGTATTAATTGGTAGCTTTCCTTGTTTCCTTTCACTCATCAGGCCCGCTAGAGTACCTACTTGTTTTTCTAGATTTAAAATGGAAGCTTGTTGAGTTCTAAATGACTGATCAAACCTCTCATTCGTTTGGGTTTGAGATGTAATAAATTGTTTTTGAGATTCAACTAGTTTTAATACCATTTCTTCCAGATTTGACTTTTTCTCTTCGGTTTGTTGTGGTGGTTTATATAAGCCTGGCCTTTGTTGATTGAAATTGTTGTTTTGATTATTCGGGTTATTGTTGGGTCCATTTGGATTGTAAAGAATATTTTGACTTCGATTGAGGTTTTGCCTTGGCGGTTGATAATTATTTTGATAATTATTTCCCTGACTTTGGTTTATGTAGAAAACAATCTCACGTTGTTCCATCGTTTGCTCGACATTACAATCTTTCGTTAAGTGTGGTCCACCGCATTGCTCACAACTATTTTGTATTGCATGAATATCTTTAGTCATCTTTTCCATTCGTCTTTCGAAAGCATCTATTTTTGCGAAAACGGAATCAAAGTCATGGCTAGAATCGGCTCTAGCCGCTTTGGATGAATGCAAGATATCTTTCTCTTGATGCCACTCATGCGAGTGGGAGGCTGTTTTATTGATAATCTTGTGAGCTTCAGTAGCGGTTTTCTTCATAATGGAACCACCAGCAGCTGTGTCAATGTCTTTTCTTGTAGCAACGTTGACGCCTTTATAGAATATTTGTACTATTTGAAAAGTGTCTAAACCATGTTGAGGACATCCTCTCAACATCTTTCCGAATCTTGTTCACGCCTCAAATAACGTTTCATTTGGCTTTTGTGCGAACATGGCAATTTCTCCTTGAAGTCTCACGGCTTTAGATGCCGGAAAGAATCTTTGAATAAATTTCTCCACTAAGACATCCCATGTATCAATCGCTCCTTCGGGTAATGATTCTAACCAATCTTTAGCTTCCCCAATTAAAGTCCAAGGGAACAACATAAGATAGATCGTTTCATCTTCAATTTCTCGGATTTTAAATAAAGTACAAATTCTATTAAAAGTTCAAAGATGTTTGTTTCGATCTTCTTTTGCTGTACCACCGAATTGGCATTGATGAGTGACCATGTGTATGATTTGTCCTTTGATTTCAAAATTTGGTGCATTAATATCTGGTTGAGTAATGGCATGACCTTGGCCCGTACGTATGGCTTTCATTCGGTCTTCCATAGTTTGAGGTTCTAGATCTTCCATATTTGAATTTGTTGAATCCGAATCACTAGAAGATTCAGATTTAATGGTTCCTTCTTCGACAACCTCTGGATAAATAAATTGTGGTTTAGGAGGAATGTTTAGTGGATCAGGATCTTGGAATTGTCCCTGAATATCCTCCGGGTCCTCAATTGTGAAGTCGGGTTCAAAAAATGGATTATCGGAAATTTGAATTGGAATACTCGTTCGACTAGATGATGATTCTAAAGAAAAATCAATGGCGGCAATATTTGCTAGATGTCTTGATCGAGTTACAGGTGGTGAACGTATGAAAGGTGGTGAACGTTTTGCTCGGTGCATTAACTGAATATCCTATTAGTTGAAAAGATAAAAATTATATAAGTTATCAAATTAATAGACTTTTCTAATTTTGCCCACGTTTCGAATAGCCAAAAGATGCAGCAGGTAGCCAGGACCCTTTAAATCGGAAGTCTACAACTCGACACTAACAAATCCAACTATTACTACGAACCAGAAAATTTGGATGTCTATCAATTTAATCGCTTACAATAATTTTTCGACGAAATTTAAAGAAAATAAAGAAAATTCTAAGTCCTAAAAACTAGAGCGTAGAAATGAAAAAGAAAAAGCGTGTCGAAAAACGTTGAAAATTAAAAATAAGAAAGAAAAACTTCGAAACTTAAAAGTCTAAAAACTAAATCTAAAAAGTTGCATCTAAAGGAATTAAAACTTAAAATGCAATTCTATAAGGAAAATGACAGTTACTTAAAAAGGTGCTGATAATGCTAAAAACAAACATATATTTCATAGCATTATTCCTCAAGAAAGACAAGCTTTTAGTTTCAATTGTTCTATTTACAAGTGATATTCATTTAAATAATAAAAGGTGAAGACAAAAGATAGATTCGACGAATTGAAGACGCAAACGACCAAAAAGCTCAAAAGTACAAAATACAATCAAAGTGGTTCCAATTATTGATAAGAAACGTCTCAAAATTACAAGAATACAAGATTCAAAACGCAAAGTACAAGATATTAAATTGTACGCAAGGACGTTCGAAAATCCGGAACCGGGACCAGAGTCAACTCTCAACGCTCGACGCAACGGACTAAAAATTAAAAGTTAACTATGTATATAAATATAATATAATATATAATTAATTATATAAATTATATATAAATTATATTTATATATTAAAACCGTCGGCAGACTAGGATCCAAACTTGTGTGAGCTGGATTTACGAACTCCGCGACTTGCGGAGTTTGTAGTGCAAAAATACCGCGACTCGCGGAGCTGTCCTAGACAAAAATGCCTATAAAAGCTCGCGCATTCTGAACGTTTTATATATCCATATCCTTTTATCAATATCTCTAAAAACGTATATATATATATATATATATATATATATATATATATATATATATATATATATATATATATATATATATATATATATATATATATATATATATATATATATATATATATATATATATATATATATTAATTTTAATTTTAATTTCTAATAATAAGGGTATGTTAGCGAATGTTGTAAGGGTGTAAGTCGAAATTCTGTCCGTGTAACGCTACGCTATTTTTAATCATTGTAAGTTATGTTCTACCTTTTTAATTTAATATCTCGTAGCTAAGTTATTATTATGCTTATTTAATACCGAAGTAATCATGATGTTGGGCTAATTACTAAAATTGGGTAATTGGGCTTTGTACCATAATTGGGGTTTGGACAAAAGAACGACACTTGTGGAAATTAGACTATGGGCTATTAATGGGCTTTATATTTGTTTAACTAAATGATAGTTTGTTAATTTTAATATAAAGATTTACAATTGGACGTCCCTATAAATAACCATATACACTCAATTGGACACGATGGGCGGGATATTTATATGTACGAATAATCGTTCATTTAACCGGACACGGGAATGGATTAATAGTCTATGGAATTATTAAAACAGGGGTGAAATTATGTACAAGGACACTTGGCATAATTGATAACAAAGTATTAAAACCTTGGGTTACACGCAGTCGATAACCTGGTGTAATTATTAAACAAAGTATTAAAACCTTGTTACAGTTTAAGTCCCCAATTAGTTGGAATATTTGACTTCGGATATAAGGATAATTTGACGAGGATACTCGCACTTTATATTTATGACTGATGGACTGTTATGGACAAAAACCAGACGGACATATTAAATAATCCAGGACAAAGGACAATTAACCCATGGGCATAAAACTAAAATCAACACGTCAAACATCATGATTACGGAAGTTTAAATAAGCATAATTCTTTTATTTCATATTTAATTTCCTTTATTTTATATTTAATTGCACTTCTAATTATCGCACTTTTATTTATTGTTATTGTATTTAATTGCACTTTTAATTATCGTACTTTTTAATTATCGCAATTTTATTTTATCGCACTTTTATTTATCGCAATTTCATTATCGTTATTTACTTTACGCTTTAAATTAAGTTATATTTATTTTTAATATTTTACATTAGGTTTTAACTGCGACTAAAGTTTTTAAAATCGACAAACCGATCATTAAACGGTAAAAAAACCACCTTTATAATAATAATATTACTTATATATATATATATATATATATATATATATATATATATATATATATATATATATATATATTTGTATTTTTATAAATTAAAACTAATATAGCGTTAAACTTTGTTTAAAGGATTCCCTGTGGAACAAACCGGACTTACTAAAAACTACACTACTGTACGATTAGGTACACTGCCTATAAGTGTTGTAGCAAGGTTTAAGTATATCCATTCTATAAATAAATAAATATCTTGTGTAAAATTGTATCATATTTAATAGTTTTTCCTAGTAAAATATAAAGCTATTTCATATACACCTCGCATAACATCAAGTATTTTTGGCGCCGCTGCCGGGGAACGACGAAGCGAAACGCCACACACATAAAAAAAAGAGAATTTTTATTAAGTTTTATTTAGTTTTTGTAAAAATACATTTTAAATATTAAAAAAATATAAAAATTTAAAAACCGAAAAAGAAAAAAAATATATATATAAATCTATTTTTAAGATTTTTATTTATAAAATTATAAAGTATTTCTATTTTTTTATTTTAGTTTTTAAAATATAAGTTTTTATTTATTATATTTTATATAATTATTAAAAACAGAAAAATATATAAAATATAATTTAAAAAAAAAACTACAGAACCTGTCGAACGATATTTGTGCATTTAAAATTTTAACCTCCGCGACTCGCGGGGTTTTCTGGTACGTGGCACCGCAACTCGCGGAGCCACCCTGACACGAGCAGAAGCCCTAATTCTGCATTAATTACGTGTAATTATTATTATTATTTATTTAAAAACCCTAATTAGGTTTTGTTAATTAATTAATTTAGTTTAGTTTTAATTATTTTATATATTTAGTTTAATTAGTTTAATTAAATTGTAAAATTAATAGTTTTAATAAATAAATAATATAAAAATAATATTTTTATAAAAATTGTACTTTTTACAACTTTTAGTATATTTTTATATTTTGTCCCTTTTTAATTGTTTTAGCATAATTTTTTTATTTTTCGCTCATATTTAGTTTTAATCCATAGTTTTTGCCATAGTTATTTTTTTTTCTAGATTTTTAGGCTTTGCCGTAAAATCCCTTAAGTGCTTTCTCTTTAGACTAAGATCTAGGTGCTTTAGAATTTTGCGACGCCTTTTTAAGTTTTAGTACCTTTTTAAGATATTGCCATTTGGGATATAGTTTTTCTTGTAAGCTTTAATATTTTTAGACGCAACTTTTAATTTTTAGTTTTTAGTTCATTTTTAAGTTTTGACGCACTACTTTCTTATTTTTATTTTTCGACGCCTTTTACCTATGTATCAATTATCACTCCAATTAGTAATCTCAATTTGCAATTTTAATTTTAAGTTAGTGATAGTAATAAGGTTGGGTTAGTCGAGTGTTTTAAAGTTTTATAAGTCACTCTTTTTCTTTCTTATTTTTCGACGCATTTTTTTTTCAACCCTTTTCTTTTTTCGACCTTTTTCGACGCGCTCTTTTTCTTTCTTATTTCTCGTCATTCTAGTTTTTAGGACCTAGAATTTTCTCTATTTCTTATCTAAAACTTCGTAGTAATAGTTGGATTTATACGTGGACCGGGTTATTGGAGCCAAACAGTAGTCAATTATATTGAGACCAAACGAATCCTGCCCCTCTGCTGCATCTTTTGGCTATTCGAAACGTGGGCAAAATCAGAAAAGTCTATTAATTGGATAACTTATATAATTTTTCTTTCCTTTTAAAAACTAATAGGATATTCAGTGAATGCACCGAGCAAGACGTTCACCACCTTTTGTACGTTCACCACCTGTAACCAGATCAAGACATCTAGCAAATATTGTCGCCGTTGATTTTTCTTTAGAATCGTCATCCAGTCGACCAAGTACTCCAATTCAAATTTCCGATAACCCATTTTTTGAACCCGACCTCACAATTGAGAATCCGGAGAATAGTCAGGGACAATTCATAGATCCTGAACCATTAATTTTTCCTCCGGAACCACCAATCATTCAAACAGAGATTGTTGAGGAACGAACCATTAAATCAGAATCCTCTAGTGATTCAGATTCAACAAATTCAATCATGGAGAATCTGGAACCTTTAAGTATGGAAGACCGAATGCGAGCTAAACGCACTGGCCAAGGTTACGCAATTACTCATCCAGATATTAATGCGCCAGATTATGAAATCAAAGGACAAATTCTACACATGGTAACTAATCAATGCCAATTTAGTGGTGCGCCGAAGGAAGATCCAAATGAACATCTTCGTACATTTAATAGGATCTGCACACTATTTAAAATAAGAGAAGTAGAGGATGAACAGATATATGTCACGTTATTTCCTTGAACTTTAAAGGGAGAAGCCAAAGATTGGTTGGAATCGTTACCTGAAGGGGCAATTGATAAATGGGACATTTTAGTTGAAAAATTTCTTAAACAATTCTTTCCAGCATCTAAAGCCGTAAGACTTCAAGGAGAAATTGTTACGTTCACACAGAAACCAAACGAAACTCTATATGAGGCGTGGACAAGATTTGGAAAGTTATTAAGAGGATGTCCGCAACATGGCTTAGACACCTGTCAAATAGTACAAATATTCTACCAATGATGCAACATCACTACAAGAAAAGACATAGATATAGCAGCTGGTGGTTCCATTATGAAGAAAACCGAAACTGATGCTTACAAAATTATTGATAACACTGCTTCCCACTCACATGAGTGGCACCAAGAAAAAGATACCGTTAGATCATCTAAAGTAGCTAGAGCCGATTCTAGCCATGACTTAGATTCCATTTCTGCAAAGATAGATGCTGTCGAGAGACGAATGGAAAAGATGACTAAGGATATACACTCAATACGAATTAGTTGTGAGCAGTGTGGAGGACCACATTTGACAAAAGATTGTCTCAGTATTGAACTAACAATGGAACAAAGAGAGAATATTTCATACATAAACCAAAGGCCTGGAAATAATTATCAGAATAATTATCAACCGCCAAGACCAATCT
This sequence comes from Rutidosis leptorrhynchoides, assembly GCF_046630445.1. NCBI lineage: Eukaryota > Viridiplantae > Streptophyta > Magnoliopsida > Asterales > Asteraceae > Rutidosis > Rutidosis leptorrhynchoides. Next base: position 42,505,781 of record NC_092343.1, read on the forward strand.
ACAATCAAAACCAGAATTATAACCGAAATGTTCCATACAACAATCAACAAGGTCCTAGCAATCAACAAGTATCCAATAATACTTACAATCAGCAAAGACCTAATTTTCAAAACAAACCACAACAACCCGATGATAAAAAGCCAACTTTAGAAGATATGATGACGAAGCTAGTTGAATCTCGAACACAGTTTTTCACATCTCAGAAACAAACCAATGAACAAAATGCTCAAGCATTTAGAAATCAACAAGCTTCTATTCAAAATCTGGAACAAGAAGTAAGTAACCTAGCAAGGTTAATATGTGAAAGAAAACCGGGAAGTTTACCTAGTGATACAAATGCTAACCCCCGAAATGAAACAGCTAAAGCCATTACCACAAGAAGTGGTACAACACTCAAACCACCTGAAATACCTGTAACTTCTGATGAAGCTATTCCTACTCCACAAGAACCACAACCTGAGCAAGATAAGGAAAAAGAACCGATAGTTGAAAAGGTTAATGAAGATAACACAGTTAAGGCTAAACCTTATGTTAAACCATACCAACCACCACTTCCTTACCCGAGTAAAATGAAAAAGAGAAACTTGAAGCCGAGCAATCCAAATTTTTGGATATGTTTAAACAGATAAATGTAAATCTTCCTTTCATTGATGTGATTTCAGGAATGCCTAGATATGCTAAATTTCTGAAAGATCTAATCTCGAATAGAAAGAAAATGGAAGAACTCTCGGCTGTTACTATGAATGCTAATTGTTCAGCAGTGCTGTTGAATAAGATACCAGAAAAACTATCTGATCCAGGAAGTTTTACAATTCCATGTTTTCTGGGTAGTCTTAGTTCAATAGAAGCATTGGCAGATTTAGGTGCTAGTATAAATTTAATGCCGTATTCACTATACACTAAACTAGACCTTGGAGAATTGAAACCAACACGAATAAGTATACAACTAGCCGATCGATCAATAAAATATCCTAGAGGGATAATGGAGAACATGCTAGTTAAAGTTGGTACTTTAGTATTTCCAGTAGATTTTGTTGTTCTGGACATGGAAGAAGATTCTCAAGTTCCTCTCATATTAGGAAGACCATTCTTAAACACGGCTAAAGCAATGATAGACGTGTTCGGTAAGAAACTGACCCTAAGTATAGAGGACGAGAGTGTTACCTTTTCAGTTGATAGAGCAATGCAACAACTACAATCTGCAGATGATACATGTTATAATATTCAAACTATAGAATCACATGCAGAATTGTTAGAAGAATTTCCAGAATTACAAGGAACATGAGAATGTTCTTTAGGAGAAGGAACTAAACCAATTGATGAAACTGAAATGTTAGCTACACTAATGGCTAATGGATATGAACCAACAACAGAAGAAATTCAAATGCTAAAAGAAGAAGACAGGTATAGATATAAATCATCGATAGAAGAACCTCCAACATTAGAGTTAAAGCCACTTCCAAACCATTTGGAATACGCTTATTTACATGGTGAATCTGAATTACATGTAATAATATCGTCTTCTCTTACTAAAAATGAAAAATCTCAACTCATTTCTGTATTAAAAGCTCATAAACCAGCCATTGCATGGAAGATTCATGATATTAAAGGAATAAGTCCTTCGTATTGCACACATAAAATCCTTATGGAAGAAGGTCATAAAACGTATGTGCAACGCCAATGAAGACTAAATCCTAATATGCAAGATGTTATTAAGAAATAAATTATTAAACTGCTAGATGCAGGTTTAATTTATCCAATCTCTGATAGTCCATGGGTAAGCCCAGTTCAATGCGTGCCTAAGAAGGGTGGCATGACTGTCATTACAAATGAGAAAAATGAGCTTATTCCTACTAGGACTGTAACAGGATGGCGTGTATGTATTGATTATAGAAAATTAAATGACGCCACCAGAAAAGATCACTTTCCCTTACCTTTTATTGATCAAATGTTGGAAAGATTAGCCGGAAACAGTTACTATTGTTTTCTAGATGGTTTTTCCGAATATTTTCAAATTCCAATAGCACCCGAGGACCAAGAGAAAACCACATTCACGTGCCCTTATGGTACTTTTGCTTACAAACGCATGCCATTTGGACTTTGCAACGCCCCTGCAACCTTTCAAAGGTGCATGATGGCGATTTTTCACGACATGATAGAAGAATGCATGGAAGTTTTCATGGATGACTTTTCAGTCTTCGGTGATACATTTGAATCATGTCTAGTTAATCTTGAACGAATGCTTATTAGATGCGAACAATAAAATCTAGTTCTTAATTGGGAGAAATGCCATTTCATGGTTAAAGAAGGCATCGTTCTTGGACATAAAATTTCAAAGGAAGGAATTGAAGTGGATAGAGCTAAAGTAGATGTAATTGCTAAACTTCCACATCCCACCAATGTTAGAGGAGTTAGGAGTTTTCTAGGGCATGCCAGTTTTTACAGACGTTTCATTAAAGATTTTTCTAAAATTGCCACTCCTATGAATAAACTCCTAGAAAAGGATGCTCCATTCATCTTTTCAGATGAATGTATCAAATCTTTTAATATTCTTAAAGAGAAACTCACTAATGCGCCGATCATGATAACTCCAAATTGGAATTTACCGTTTGAACTTATGTGCGATGCAAGTGATTTTGCAATGGGAGCCGTTTTAGGACAAATGATTGAAAAATGATTTCAACCTATTTATTATGCTAGTAAGACGTTACAAGGAGCACAAACGAACTACACAACTACTGAAAAATAACTCCTTGCTATTGTCTTTGCTTTTGACAAATTTCGTTCATATCTCGTTCTAGCAAAAACGGTGGTCTATACCGACCATTCTGCTCTTAGATACCTATTTTCGAAACAAGATGCTAAACCAAGATTAATCCGTTGGATCTTACTCTTACAAGAGTTTGATATTGAAATCCGAGATAAAAGAGGAGCAGAAAATCTCGCCGCTGATCATCTTTCTCGTCTTGAAAATCCCAAATTAGAAGTTCTAAATGAATCGGCCATACAAGACAACTTTCCTGATGAATATCTATTGAAGATAGATTATAATGAAATTCCATGGTTTGCAGACTATGCAAACTACTTAGTATGTAGATTCCTTGAGAAAGGATTGTCGTTCCAAAAACGAAAGAAATTCTTCAGTGATATAAAACACTATTTCTGGGAAGATCCACATTTGTTTAAAAGTTGTCCCGATGGAATAATACGCCGATATGTATTCGGAGATGAAGCTAGTAAAATCTTAAACCATTATCACACAGGACCAACAGGAGGGCATTATGGGCCTCAACTAACAGCAATAAAAGTTTATGATGCTGGATTCTATTGGCCTACAATTTACAAAGGCGCACACCTTCTTTGCAAATCCTGTGATGCTTGTCAAAGGGCCGGAAAAATAAGTCAACGTGATGAAATACCACAAAATGTCATTCAAGTATGTGAAGTATTTGACATTTGGGGTATTGACTTTATGGGTCCATTTCCAAAATCTCATAATAATCTCTATATTCTCGTAGCCATTGATTATGTATCTAAATGGGCGGAAGCACAAGCTCTCCCAACTAACGATGCACGAGTTGTAGTCTGATGGAATTCAACATGACAACAAGTTCATATGTTTATATTATCACAAATCCGTTTTATGAATATTAAGACAAGCGGAAGCATTATTTCATTTATAAACAAGTGTATACGTTAAACCATTTTAGATTGAATTCCATGAAGACATCAAGTCTCGAAGCTATACTTACAAACTAAAGAGAAGGAATAAGAGATAATACCTCCTCAATATAGATTATTGAGGGCTGTTTTGGACAGCAAAGTGATGATGAAGATGATGGATTTAGAGCCTCTAACTTGAAGCCTCAAGTGTGTAATACCCCAAGCCTTTTGAGCACCAACACCACCCTTAATTTAGTTAGGACTTTGACACTTAATCAACTAGCAAAATAAGCAAGAGAACCTCTTCTTCTTGCCCCTAATACCCACGGTAGCAGCTGCTATTTTCAGCAGAAAAATGTTGCAGTTTTTTTATGTGTATATTGCTAGTTAAGTTCTCTTTGAGTCAAGCAAAAAACCCTTGGTTAAACAGAGTCAAATATGCCTTAAGGAATCTTGTTGCAAGTAACCAAGCAAGCATGGGAATGTCCTAGGAGTCCCCAAAATCTGCACTCATTTGCTTTTTAAATAACAAGTATTCTTTAAAAAAAACTTGTTATAATTTATAAAAACTTGTTATAAAAGTCCATTTTATATATATTGGTTACTTGTACTTTATAAACCTATTTATAAAGTATAACTTAATTATTTATACTTATAAATAATTATATCCTTAATATATAAATTGTCCAAACAATTTATCTCAAGTGATAATATTTTAGAAACCCGATTTTCTAAAATCCAAGTGTCGCGTATTTGTTTAATGATCCAATAGTTAAGATCAAATACGTATAAGGTGTCGGTAAGCTTGTTATTGGGTATGACCCGACTTGAATCATAACATATTAGCCACATTAATTTAATATGTCTCTCGGGCATACGAATAACATACAATCTCCCACTTGCACGAGAAATATAAGAAATTAATGAAAGTGATGGACACCGCCTAACGACCGTCCATCACCCCCAATATGTTATGACTTTGTGCCATTCAATAACATCATCCCTTTCGAGTTCCCATCTTGAATATGATTAGGTGAATCTATCATTATTTCCTTTCGTCCTAGATGTTATGTTAGATCCAAGAGACACAGAGTGATCACTCTCTTCTAGATTTAACTTTATCAGGCCTTAGACATCTGACTCTCAACGAATAAGAGGGACAAATTCCATCTTAACTACATACGTCCTAAATATATATACCTTGCATTATACCTGAGCTCTTCCTTATGAGCTACCATATTTCAGAATAGTGAAGGAAAGAATCAAGGCACAATAATTGGTAAATATCTGAACCCAATATGTATCTCAGGTCAGAGGATACAATGATATTCGCCTTTACTCAAGATTACATGTGATCAACCACAAAGGCTCCATTAAGTAAATCTTGAGAGCGGGTCTTCCAATATTTGTATCCCACAAATATCTATGAACGTTGGTTGCAACCTTGCCCCACATTCATCCTGAATGTATACCAATCCAAGTTCATAATAGTCTAAACCTCACACTTGTTCCCACAAATGTGATCGACTACGGAATTTAGAATAATAGCTTATTCATGGATAAAATATGCAAAATAGGAACATGACTCAAATAAATTAACACCATAGTTATATTAATGAGTTTGAACCACTTCGTTCCATTACAATACTTAAAACATATCATAACCAATCACTAGAATATCGAAACCCTAATGCACTAACATGCCCTTGATGTTTTGCACCATGTAAGAGTTTTGTGAGTGGATCCGCTATATTAAGATCTGTATGAACTTTGCGAATACATATCTTTCCCTTTTCAACTTCATCCCTTATGTAGTTGAATCTCCGCTCAATGTGACGGGTCTTTTGGTGAGCACGAGGTTCCTTGATTTGAGCAATCGCACCCTTGTTGTCACAAAAGATCTCAAGAGGGTCCTGAATGGAAGGGACAACTCCTAAGTCGTCAATGAATTTCTTCATCCATACAGCTTCCTGTGCTGCCAATGAGGCGGCAATGTACTCCGACTCTGTAGTGGATAATGCAACAACATCTTGTTTTGAACTCTTCCAAGAGACCGCACCTCCATTTAATGTGAAGACATAACCGGATTGTGATCGAGAATCATCTCGATCAGTTTGGAAACTCGCGTCCACGTAACCCTTTACAGCAAGTTCCTCCTCACCGGACCCGTATATTAGAAACATATCCTTAGTCCTTCTAAGGTATTTCAATATACTTTTAACAGCAATCCAATGAGTGTTTCCTGGGTTATTCTGGTATCTACTTGTCAAGCTGAGAGCGCATGACTCATCCGGTCTAGTGCATATCATTGCATACATGATTGACCCAATAGCAGATGCATAAGGGACTCTCTTCATTCTCTCTTGTTTATCTTTTGTGGTAGGGCACTGAGATGAACTGAGAGGCGTTCCTCTTTGAATAGGTACCAAACCACTCTTAGAGTTCTCCATCTTGAACCTTTTCAAGATATTTTCAATGTATGCACTTTGATTCAAACCTATCAATTTCTTGGATCTATCCCTATAGATCCCAATCCCCAAAACGTATTATGCTTCTCCAAGATCCTTAATGGAGAAACATTTACTTAGCCAGGTTTTAACTCCTTGCATTGCCGGAATATCATTTCTAAATAATAATATATCATCCACATATAGTACAAGGAACATGATAGTGCTCCCACTAGCTTTCTTATATACACAAGCTTCATCATCATTTTTAATGAAGCCAAATTTCTCGGCTTCCTCATTAAAACGATGATTCCACATTCTAGATGCTTGTTTCAATCCGTAGATTGACTTCTTTAACTTGCATACCTTTTTAGGATATTTCGGATCAACAAAACCTTCAGGCTGAACCATATAGACATCTTCCATAAGATATCCATTTAGGAAAGCGGTCTTGACATCCATTTGCCATATTTCGTAATCAAAATGAGCAGCAATGGCAAATAATATCCTAATAGACTTTAGCATTGCCACAGGCGAAAAAGTTTCATCATAGTCAACCCATTGAGTTTGAGTGAAACCTTTTGCTACAAGTCTAGCTTTTTATGTATCCAAGTTTCCATGTATGTCGGTTTTCATTTTGAAAAGCCATTTACAATCAACCAGCCTTGAGCCAGCAGGTTGTGCAACAAGTTCCCAAACTTGGTTGTCATACATGGATTGCATCTCAACGTTCATGGCTTCCTGCCATTTATCCTTATCAATCCTTGATAAAGCATCTTGGTAGTTTGTTGGTTCATCCAAATCAACCACATAGCAACCATCCATGAGAAACCCATATCTCTCAGGAGGATCACTAATCCTACCAGATCTACGAACACTTTGTATACTTTGATCATCCATTTGATCATTCTCAACATTTTCATGTTGAGTGCTAGTGTCAACTAATTGTGTATCATCTACTTGATCTTGAACCTCTTCAAGATCTATCTTCCTTTCACTATTTCCTTCCAGTAGGAATTTAGTTTCAAGGAATTCAGCCTTCCGTGCAATAAATACATTCTGCTCGGAAGGGTCATAGAAATAATATCCCATATTATCCTTGGGATATCCTATGAATATACACTTTGTGGATCGAGCATTCAACTTATTAGGGATGTAACGCTTAGGATAAGCTTCACATCCCCATACCTTTAAGTATGATAGAGATGGAGGTTTTTCAAACCACATCTCAGGAGGAGTTCGTTCCACTTTCTTGGTTGGGGCCATATTTAAAATACGAGCCGCAGAGCATAGACAATAACCCCAAAATGATAGAGGCAACAAGCTTCTAGCCATCATAGATCGAACCATATCCATTAGGGTTCGATTCCTCCTTTCAGAAACTCCATTAAGTTGGGGTGTTCCAGGAGGAGTGAGTTGTGAGATAATCCCACAACTTTTAAGATGATCTTGAAAAGCATCGCTTAGGTATTCACCTCCTCTATCGGTACGAAGTACCTTGATTGTCTTATTGAGTTGATTTTGTACTTCGTTTTGATATTCCTTGAATGCTTCAAAAGTTTCGTCCTTATGTCTTAACAGGTAGACATATCCGAAACGACTGAAGTCATCAATGAAAGTAACGAAGTATCTTTCACCATTCCTAGTCATGGGCTTAAAGGGTCCACATACATCCGAATGTACTAATCCCAATAAGTCCTTAACCCTTTCATAGGTCCCTTTGAAAGGCGCTTTAGTCATTTTGCCTTGTAAACAAGATTCACATACATCAAACGAGTCCAGTTCATTTGATTTCAAAAGGCCATCCTTCTGAAGAGTATGCATTCGATTCTTGTTTATGTGACCAAGGCGACAATGCCATAAATAGGAATCACTCAAATCCCTTTTGAGTTTCTTGGTGTTTGCATGGTATATTGAGCTATTATATTGTGTGTCATCATTAACCAATTCATAAATACCATTCGAAGGCGAAGCCTTAAAATAGAACACATTATTTAAAGAAACATGGATATCATCATTAATGAAATTAAGATTAAAATCACATTGTTTCAAACGGGATACAGAAATAATGTTTCGTGATAAATCGGGTGCATACAAAACATTATTCAAAATAAGCTGCAATCCAGTTCGTAGCTTTAAAACAAAATCTCCATGAGCTTCCACGTGCACCGTTGCACCATTTCCCATAAAGAGACTTGTTGCTCCCGCTTGTTGCTTACTTCTTTTGATCCCCTGCAAAGAATTGCAAATGTGAGTTCCACATCCTGTGTCTAATACCCATGTATTAGAAGAAGTAATACTAAGCTCAATGTATACCATATATACATTACCTGAGGTTTGCCCTGCATCCCTCTTTTCCTTCAACTCCTTTAGGTAGACCGGGCGGTTTCGTTTCCAGTGACCCATTTCACCGCAACCGAAGCATGGATCTTCCTTGGGGTTTGCTTTACCGGCAACCTTTTGCTTCTTGTTGTTGTTGGTTGGGGTAACCATCTTCCCCTTTCCCTTGCCCTTGCCTTGGTAGGCGGGTCCTTTCCTCTTAGCCGCCTTCGGCTTAGAAGTGTTATTATTTTTGGACCCGCCTTCATTTATCGTAAACACGGGTGAAGCCCTTTTACCCATGCTTGCTTCTGCCGTCTTAAGCATGGCATGTAATTCACCAATGCTCTTATCCCATCCATTCATGTTGTAATTCATTACAAATGTGTCAAACCTCTTTGACAAGGAATTAAGGATAAGGTCCGTGGCTAATTCATTAGACACGTTGCAGTTAAGACGGTTCGCACGATCAATTAGGCTTTTCATCTTAAGGACATAAGATGAAACGGATTGGGTGTCATCCATACGACATGCATGAAGCGCTTGAACCGTTTCGAAGCGCTCGACACGAGCTTGTTGAAGGAACATCTCCTTCAACTGTGTGATCATGTCATATGCACCATGATGCTCAAAGTCCTTTTAGAGATCGGGTATCATAGTCCCAAGCATAAGGCAAGCGACTTGCCTCGAATCGGTGCAATGCTTATCCCAATAAGCCATGCCTTCCGTATCATCTTCGTCAGGTTGATCAGGAATGGGGTCTTCCAACACATACGCTTTATCCTCAAGTTTGAGGACAATCCTAAGATTGCGGAACCAATCCATAAAGTTTGTATGGTTGAGTCTTTCCTTTTCGAGGATAGACCTCAATGATAGGTTGTTTAAGTTAATTGGTGCGTTTGGGATGTTGTTGTTATTGGCGGCCATCTACAAAATTTAACAAAGTTGTTTAAGTATCTATTTTAGTTTAACATGTTAGAAATCATGTTAGAAATCATGTTAGAAAGATTGCATAATCATTCGGTTAAGTTTGACAAAAAGTCAAACTTTGGTCGGTCAAAGTCAACGCGTTCGGGTCGGATCCCGAACTATTTTTCTGAGATTTTTATTCATATATAAGCATGTTAGAACAAGTTACATGTGAATCGGAGGTCCACAGCGTGCCAAACATTTTTCATATTTTGACCATGTAGGTCAGAATCAAACTACGCCTATTGTCGCGCCGCGACAAAGGCTGGCCGCGCCGCGGCATTACACGCGAGCTGGTACCTGGCCAGTTTCAGTTTTCTAAGTCTCAACCCAAACCTTTTTATGCATAAAACGCAAACACTTAGAACTCGCATCTTATATCGTTAGAAAGGTAATTTGACAAAGAACACAACTAAATACATTTCACCAACCAAAAACATTATTTGCAATAACCGACTTTTCAAATCAAATGATCAATCAATGTACACATTTAATGCTTCAATTTTTACAAGTGCACATTTATGATTCGGGCATTTAATGCATACATAGAACACGCCGTTTTGTAGATAATCAAGCATACAATACAACTAACTACTTACTAACAATAATTCATGGCATTCAATGCATCAAATATTCATTTCAAGCTTATCAAACCCTAACCCAAATTCACCAAAATCACTAATCAAGTTTATGGAGTTTTCTCAAGCAACCTACACATCAAATTGAAGCTAGTGATACTAGGAACACATTTAATACATGCATTTATAACATTTAACAACATTCAAGCTACCAAATCACCAAATCAAACACACCAAAGTTCATATTTAAGTTAGTTATTTCAAATAATGAAATCGAGCATATAAATCATATAATCATGTTAGACTTGAGCCATAGACACTAATTAACAACTTTATAACTTAAAAACATCAAGAACACAAAATCTAGTGATTTTAGAAAGGTACCCAAACTTGATGAAATCGGTATAAAATCGAAGAGGAAGTTGCAAGGATTCCAAATATGTAATTTGTTTTGATTGAAGCTTGCTAGATGTGATTTAGATGATGAATCTTTGAAATGAAGATTGAGCGAAATTTGGAAAGTATTAAATGAAAATGGAAATGAAATGAAAAAGGAAATGGGGAGGTGGGGTTGACTAGTCAAAGCTAGTCACCTCTTTGGCACCTTGGCAAAATTAGTCCCTCAAGTTCGGTTGCGGTGCGTGAGTTACCTAAACAAGATGTTTTAAAAACGCGTATTAACAGAAGATGTTATAATCATATAACGGACTTAAAATAAATAAATGGAAATTCAAACGGAAAAAGGCGGGATGTTACATTACCTACTCCTTAAAAGAAATTTTGTCCCAAAATTTAAGTAGGCGTAGTAGTCGTTGTTTCTTCCTCGGGATGTTGCGTTTCCGAAATTGCGAATAGATGAGGATACTTCCTTTGCATTTGATCTTGTCTTTCCCAAGTAAACTCGGGTCCCCTTTTGGCGTTCCAACGGACCTTGACAATTGGAATTCGGCTTTGTTTTAATGTTTTGACGGAGGTGTCCACAATTTCAACCGGTTCCTCCATGAAATAAAGTTTGTCATCAATAGTAAGCTCCTCGAGAGGAATGACGATATCGGGTTCGGCAAGGCACTTTTTCAAGTTAGATACATGGAAAGTAGGATGAACGGAGCTAAACTGATGCGGAAGATCTAAACGATAAGCAACGGTTCCAACACGCTCCAAGATTTCGAAAGGACCAATATACCGCGGATTTAGCTTCCCGCGTTTCCCGAAACGAATTACACCTTTCCAAGGTGCGACTTTTAAAATTACACGATTACCGACTTGAAATTCAAGGTCGTTGCGTCGTTTGTCGGTATAGCTCTTTTGACGACTTCGGGCCGTCCTAAGCCTACCTCGGATTTGAACGATTTTCTCGGTTGTTTCATGAATGAGTTCGGGTCCGGTGATTTGTGTGTCGCCTACTTCGGCCCAACAAAGAGGAGAACGACATTTTCGGCCATATAAAGCTTCGAATGGTGCGTCGTTAATACTCGCGTGATAACTATTATTGTAGGAGAATTCGGTGAGAGGTAAGTGCTTGTCCCAAGCTTTCCCAAAATTGACAACACAAGCTCGTAATATATCCTTCAAGGTTTGTATTGTACGTTCACTTTGCCCATCCGTTTGTGGATGATAGGCGGTGCTCATATCTAAACGCGTTCCCAACGCTTCTTGTAAAGTACGCCAAAATCTAGAAACAAAACGGCCATCTCGATCGGAGATAATCGATAAGGGTACACCATGACGGGCTACGATCTCCTTGATGTAAAGTTGTGCAAGCTTCTCCATTTTGTCGGTTTCTTTCATGGCGAGAAAGTGTGCGGATTTGGTGAGACGGTCAATAATGACCCAAATAGCATCATAACCGCCCGACGTTTTCGGTAGCTTAGTGATAAAATCCATCGTTATTCTTTCCCACTTCCATTGCGGGATTTCGGGTTGTTAAGTAGTCTGAACGGTCATTGATGTTTGGCTTTGACTTTGGAGCAAGTTAGGCACTTTCCAACATAAGTAGCAACGTCCTTTTTAATGTTCGGCCACCAATATTGTTCTTTAAGGTCATGGTACATCTTATTGGCACTGGGGTGAATCGAGTATCGTGACTTATGGGCTTCGTCTAAAATAAGGCTTCGCAAGTCCCCGTAACTAGGCACCCAAATTCATCCGGCGAAAAATCGGAGTCCGGTTTCTTTAACTTCGAATCGAGAGGTGAGGACGTTCAAGTGTTCGAGGGAGATGTTTTCATCCTTGAGAGCCTCGTCTTGGGCTACACGAATTTGACTATTGAGGTTGGTGTGAATGGTGATGTTTAAAGCTCGGACAAGAAGAGGCACCGCTCTCTCCTTTCGACTTAAGGCGTCGGCTACTACGTTTGCCTTCCCGGGATGGTAACGAAGCTCACAATCATAATCGTTTAAAGTTTCAATCCACCGTCGTTGTCTCATGTTTAGTTGCTTTTGATCGAAGATGTGTTGAAGGCTTTTGTGATCGGTGAAGATGGTACTTTTGCTTCCATAAAGGTAATGTCTCCACATTTTAAGTGCGAAGACAACGGCTCCGAGTTCGATATCATGTGTCGTGTAGTTTCGTTCATGAATTTTGAGTTGTCGAGAAGCATAAGCAATGAGTTTCTTTCGTTGCATCAATACACACCCAAAACCATGTTTCGAGGCATCACAAAATACAACAAAATCGTCATTGCCTTCGGGAAGTGTCAAGATAGGAGCGGTGGTTAGCTTTGTTTTCAAGATTTGAAATGCGGATTCTTGTTCGGTTGCCCAAACGAATTTTCTTCCCTTATGAGTTAACTCGGTTAGAGGACGAGCGACCAAAGAGAAATCTTTGAAGAATCTACGATAATATCCGGTGAGACCCAAGAATTGACGAATGTGAGTAGGAGTAGTAGGAGTCTCCCATTTACTAATGGCTTCGATTTTTGATGGATCGACTTTAATACCTTGGTCACTTACAACGTGACCAAGAAATTGAACTTCCTTCAACCAAAATTCACACTTGGAGAATTTGGCATAGAGTCGTTCTTGTCTTAAAAGTTCAAGCACAAGTCGAAGGTGTTCGTCATGTTCTTCTTCGCTTTTAGAATAAACCAAAATATCATCGATGAACACGATAACGAATTTGTCAAGATACAGTTTTCACACGCGGTTCATAAGATCCATGAACACCGCCGGTGCGTTAGTAAGACCAAACGGCATGACAAGGAATTCATAACTACCATAACGAGTTCAGAAAGTGGTTTTGGAGACATCTTCCCCCTTAACCCTTAATTGATGATAACCCGAGCGAAGATCGATTTTCGAATATACACAAGACCCTTGTAGTTGATCAAAGAGGTCATCGATGCGAGGAAGAGGATATCGGTTCTTAACCGTCAATTTGTTTAGTTCACGATAATCAATGCACATTCGTAGGGATCCGTCTTTCTTTTTAACAAACAAAATCGGAGCGCCCTAAGGTGAATGGCTAGGTTGGATAAAACCACGATCAAGTAGTTCTTGGATTTGACTTTGCAATTCTTGCATTTCGGATGGAGCAAGTCTATATGGTGCACGTGCTACGGGTGCGGCTCCCGGAATAAGATCGATTTGGAATTCTACCGGTCGGTGAGGTGGAAGACCCGGCAATTTGTCGGGAAATACATCTGTAACACCCCAGGTAAAACGTTCCCCGTAGCATGATATTGTCCGCTTTGCAGAGATAGGGACGTACCCTTGTCTCCCCCGTAGGTTGCTCACGGATTTTTCTTGGCGGCCAAACACGACGAGCACTTTCCCAGGAGGTCACCCATCCTGGTAGTGGTCTCGCCTGAGCACGCTTAACTGCAGAGTTCTCATGGGATCTGCTGCGCTTGTGGTCCCAAAACGCGTCATGCTAGGAAAGGTCTCCACACCCTTATAAGGCATGTTTCGTTCCCCTCTCCAACCGATGTGGGACGGATGTAACACGGGTGTTACAATCCTCCCCCCTAATGGGACACAGCGTCCTCGCTGTGCACGTTTGGTTCAGGGCCTGGCTCTGATACCATTCTGTAACACCCCAGGTAAAACGTTCCCCGTAGCATGATATTGTCCGCTTTGCAGAGATAGGGACGTACCCTTGTCTCCCCCGTAGGTTGCTCACGGATTTTTCTTGGCGACCAAACACGACGAGCACTTTCCCAGGAGGTCACCCATCCTGGTAGTGCTCTCGCCTGAGCACGCTTAACTGCAGAGTTCTCATGGGATCTGCCGCGCTTGTGGTCCCAAAACGCGTCATGCTAGGAAAGGTCTCCACACCCTTATAAGGCATGTTTCGTTCCCCTCTCCAACCGATGTGGGACGGATGTAACACGGGTGTTACAACATCGGAATAGTCACTAACAAGCGCATCGGACTCGACTTTCTTAACGTGCGCAAGGATTGCAAAACAACCCTTACGAAGTAGTTTTCTAACTTTAATGCATGAAACGAGGTTGAGTCTGGTGCAACTCTTATCGGCATAAACAATCAAAGGTTCACCGTTCTCGATAGGAATCCGGATTGCGTTAAGATCACAAAGGATGTGAGATTTCATTTTAGCTAGCCAATTCATACCGATTATTACATCGAAGCTTCCTAGTTCCATGGGTATCAAGTCAATTTCAAACTCATTACCCAAAATGTTTGACGTACACCCCCGGAAATATGTGTCGGCACTCAATAGTTTCCCGTTGGCCACTTCAATGGTATAAGTGGTATCTAGTGGAAGTGGTGGAGTGCTAAAAGAATGAGTCAAAGTCTTGGAAAAAAAACTCTTATCGGCACCTGAATCGAATAAACAAATAACATAAGTGTTGTTGAGGAGAAACGTACCCGTGACTAATTCATTGTCATCTCGGGCTTCCTCGGTGTTGATGTTGAAAGCTCGGCCTTGTGTGTTGGGGTTGGCTTTCTTCTTCGGGCATGCATTTCTATAGTGACCCGGTTGGCCACATTCATAACAAACACCCGGTCTTGGTGCATTGGGCCCCTTTTAAGCAACGGGAGCGGTGTTTCTACATTCGTGGGCCAAATGGCCACTCTTTTGACACTTGATGCAATTCCACATTCACCCAAATGATGTTTGTGGCACTTGTTGCAAAACGGTAAAGTTCCGGCATAACCTTTCTTACCGTCGGGAGTGAAAGGCTTCTTGGCGGGGTTGTTGTTGTTGTTGCTTGATTGAGAGGGTTCCCACTTTCTTTTGGTGCCGCCCGTTTTATCCTCGGCCTTAGTTGCTGGCACTACTACTTTATCCACCGTTTCTATCAATTGGCGAGCCATGTTTAAAGCAGCTTGATGATTAGCGGGCTTGGAGGACATCACACCTTGTTTGATGCTCTTTGGAAGACCATCCATATAGAGTTCAACCCTTTGAGATTCGGGGTTCACGAGATTAGGACACATCAAGGATAGCTCGACAAAGTGTTGGTTATAGGCCTTGAGATCATTTCCAACTGCCTTCAAAGTTCTTAGCTCTTGTTCGAGCTTTCGGGATTCTTCGCGAGGGAAGTATTCAACAATCATCTTCTCCCTTAAATCGGCCCAAGAGAGGGCATGAGCTTCATCGGTACCCACCGATTGAACATAGGTGTTCCACCACGTGAGGATGACACCGGCGAAAGTGTGAGTGGAGTATTTGACCTTGTCTTGGTCCCAACAACCGCTTATGCTAAAGACGGCCTCCGTTTGTTCGAACCATCGAGTGAGTGTAACCGGTCCCCCGGTTGAAATGTCCCGTTCTTATTGATTAAAAATGTTCCATATTAATTGATTTCGTTGCGAGGTTTTGACCTCTATATGAGACGTTTTTCAAAGACTGCATTCATTTTAAAACAAACCATAACCTTTATTTCATCAATAAAGGTTTAAAAAGCTTTACGTAGATTATCAAATAATGATAATCTAAAATATCCTGTTTACACACGACCATTACATAATGGTTTACAATACAAATATGTTACAACAAAATAAGTTTCTTGAATGCAGTTTTTACCCAATATCATACAAGCATGGACTCCAAATCT
Organism: Rutidosis leptorrhynchoides; assembly: GCF_046630445.1. Lineage (NCBI taxonomy): Eukaryota > Viridiplantae > Streptophyta > Magnoliopsida > Asterales > Asteraceae > Rutidosis > Rutidosis leptorrhynchoides. Next base: position 42,521,779 of record NC_092343.1, read on the forward strand.
CGTCCTTATTTAAGTATGCGACAGTGGAAGCTCTTAATAATCACCTGAGAATAAACATGCTTAAAACGTCAACAAAAATGTTGGTGAGTTATAGGTTTAACCTATATATATCAAATCATAATAATAGACCACAAGATTTCATATTTCAATACACATCCCATACATAGAGATAAAAATCATTCATATGGTGAACACCTGGTAACCGACATTAACAAGATGCATATATAAGAATATCCCCATCATTCCGGGACACCCTTCGGATATGATATAAATTTCGAAGTACTAAAGCATCCGGTACTTTGGATGGGGTTTGTTAGGCCCAATAGATCTATCTTTAGGATTCGCGTCAATTAGGGTGTCTGTTCCCTAATTCTTAGATTACCAGACTTAATAAAAAGGGGCATATTCGATTTCGATAATTCAACCATAGAATGTAGTTTCACGTACTTGTGTCTATTTTGTAAATCATTTATAAAACCTGCATGTATTCTCATCCCAAAAATATTAGATTTTAAAAGTGGGACTATAACTCACTTTCACAGATTTTTACTTCGTCGGGAAGTAAGACTTGGCCACTGGTTGATTCACGAACCTATAACAATATATACATATATATCAAAGTATGTTCAAAATATATTTACAACACTTTTAATATATTTTGATGTTTTAAGTTTATTAAGTCAGCTGTCCTCGTTAGTAACCTACAACTAGTTGTCCACAGTTAGATGTACAGAAATAAATCGATAAATATTATCTTGAATCAATCCACGACCCAGTGTATACGTATCTCAGTATTGATCACAACTCAAACTATATATATTTTGGAATCAACCTCAACCCTGTATAGCTAACTCCAACATTCACATATAGAGTGTCTATGGGTGTTCCGAAATATATATAGATGTGTCGACATGATAGGTCAAAATATTGTATACGTGTCTATGGTATCTCAAGATTACATAATATACAATACAAGTTGATTAAGTTATGGTTGGAATAGATTTGTTACCAATTTTCACGTAGCTAAAATGAGAAAAATTATCCAATCTTGTTTTACCCATAACTTCTTCATTTTAAATCCGTTTTGAGTGAATCAAATTGCTATGGTTTCATATTGAACTCTATTTTATGAATCTAAACAGAAAAAGTATAGGTTTATAGTCGGAAAAATAAGTTACAAGTCGTTTTTGTAAAGGTAGTTATTTCAGTCGAAAGAACGATGTCTAGATGACCATTTTAGAAAACATACTTCCACTTTGAGTTTAACCATAATTTTTGGATATAGTTTCATGTTCATAATAAAAATCATTTTCTCAGAATAAAAAATTTTAAATCAAAGTTTATCATAGTTTTTAATTAACTGACCCAAAACAGCCCGCGGTGTTACTACGACGGCGTAAATCCGGTTTTACGGTGTTTTTCGTGTTTCCAGGTTTTAAATCATTAAGTTAGCATATCATATAGATATAGAACATGTGTTTAGTTGATTTTAAAAGTCAAGTTAGAAGGATTAACTTTTGTTTGCGAACAAGTTTAGAATTAACTAAACTATGTTCTAGTGATTACAAGTTTAAACCTTCGAATAAGATAGCTTTATATGTATGAATCGAATGATGTTATGAACATCATTACTACCTTAAGTTCCTTGGATAAACCTACTGGAAAAGAGAAAAATGGATCTAGCTTCAATGGATCTAGCTTCAACGGATCCTTGGATGGTTCGAAGTTCTTGAAGCAGAATCATGACACGAAAACAAGTTCAAGTAAGATCATCACTTGAAATAAGATTGTTATAGTTATAGAAATTGAACCAAAGTTTGAATATGATTATTACCTTGTATTAGAATGATAACCTACTGTAAGAAACAAAGATTTCTTGAGGTTGGATGATCACCTTACAAGATTGGAAGTGAGCTAGCAAACTTGAAAGTATTCTTGATTTTATGTAACTAGAACTTGTAGAATTTATGAAGAACACTTAGAACTTGAAGATAGAACTTGAGAGAGATCAATTAGATGAAGAAAATTGAAGAATGAAAGTGTTTGTAGGTGTTTTTGGTCGTTGGTGTATGGATTAGATATAAAGGATATGTAATTTTGTTTTCATGTAAATAAGTCATGAATGATTACTCATATTTTTGTAATTTTATGAGATATTTCATGCTAGTTGCCAAATGATGGTTCCCACATGTGTTAGGTGACTCACATGGGCTACTAAGAGCTGATCATTGGAGTGTATATACCAATAGTACATACATCTAAAAGCTGTGTATTGTACGGTACGAATACGGGTGCATACGAGTAGAATTGTTGATGAAACTGAACGAGGATGTAATTGTAAGCATTTTTGTTAAGTAGAAGTATTTTGATAAGTGTATTAAAGTCTTTCAAAAGTGTATAAATACATATTAAAACACTACATGTATATACATTTTAACTGAGTCGTTAAGTCATCGTTAGTCGTTACATGTAAGTGTTGTTTTGAAACCTTTAGGTTAACGATCTTGTTAAATGTTGTTAACCCAATGTTTATAATATCAAATGAGATTTTAAATTATTATATTATCATGATATTATCATGTATGAATATCTCTTAATATGATATATATACATTAAATGTCTTTACAACGATAATCGTTACATATATGTCTCGTTTAAAAATCATTAAGTTAGTAGTCTTGTTTTTACATATGTAGTTCATTGTTAATATACTTAATGATATGTTTACTTATCATAGTATCATGTTAACTATATATATATCCATATATATGTCATCATATAGTTTTTACAAGTTTTAACGTTCGTGAATCACCGGTCAACTTGGGTGGTCAATTGTCTATATGAAACATATTTCAATTAATCAAGTCTTAACAAGTTTGATTGCTTAAGATGTTAGAAACATTTAATCATGTAAATATCAATCTCAATTAATATATATAAACATGGAAAATTTTGGGTCACTACAGTACCTACCCGTTAAATAAATTTCGTCCCGAAATTTTAAGCTGTTGAAGGTGTTGACGAATCTTCTGAATATAGATGCGGGTATTTCTTCTTCATCTGATCTTCATGCTCCCAGGTGAACTCGGGTCCTCTACGAGCATTCCATCGAACCTTAACAATTGGTATCTTGTTTTGCTTAAGTCTTTTAACCTCACGATCCATTATTTCGACGGGTTCTTCGATGAATTGGAGTTTTTCATTGATTTGGATTTCATCTAACGGAATAGTGAGATCTTCTTTAGTAAAACATTTCTTCAAATTCGAGACGTGGAAAGTGTTATGTACAGCCGCGAGTTGTTGAGGTAACTCAAGTCGGTAAGCTACTGGTCCGACACGATCAATAATCTTGAATGGTCCGATATACCTTGGATTTAATTTCCCTTGTTTACCAAATCGAACAACACCTTTCCAAGGTGCAACTTTAAGCATGACCATCTCTCCAATTTCAAATTCTATATCTTTTCTTTTAATGTCAGCGTAGCTCTTTTGTCGACTTTGGGCGATTTTCAACCGTTGTTGAATTTGGATGATCTTCTCGGTAGTTTCTTGTATTATCTCCGGACCCGTAATCTGTCTATCCCCCACTTCACTCCAACAAATCGGAGACCTGCACTTTCTACCATAAAGTGCTTCAAACGGTGCCATCTCAATGCTTGAATGGTAGCTGTTGTTGTAGGAAAATTCTGCTAACGGTAGATGTCGATCCCAACTGTTTCCGAAATCAATAACACATGCTCGTAGCATGTCTTCAAGCGTTTGTATTGTCCTTTCGCTCTGCCCATCAGTTTGTGGATGATAGGCAGTACTCATGTCTAGACGAGTTCCTAATGCTTACTGTAATGTCTGCCAGAATCTTGAAATAAATCTGCCATCCCTATCAGAGATAACAGAGATTGGTATTCCATGTCTGGAGACGACTTCCTTCAAATACAGTCATGCTAACTTCTCCATCTTGTCATCTTCTCTTATTGGCAGGAAGTGTGCTGATTTAGTGAGACGATCAACTATTGCCCAAATAGTATCAAAACCACTTGCAGTCCTTGGAAATTTAGTGATGAAATCCATGGTAATGTTTTCCCATTTCCATTTCGGGATTTCGGGTTGTTGAAGTAGACCTGATGGTTTCTGATGCTCAGCTTTGACCTTAGAACACGTCAAACATTCTCCTACGTATTTAGCAACATCGGCTTTCATACCCGGCCACCAAAAATGTTTCTTGAGATCCTTGTACATCTTCCCCGTTCCAGGATGTATTGAGTATCTAGTTTTATGAGCTTCTCTAAGTACCATTTCTCTCATATCTCCAAATTTTGGTACCCAAATCCTTTCAGCCCTATACCGGGTTCCGTCTTCCCGAATATTAAGATGCTTCTCCGATCCTTTGGGTATTTCATCCTTTAAATTTCCCTCTTTTAAAACTCCTTGTTGCGCCTCCTTTATTTGAGTAGTAAGGTTATTATGAATCATTATATTCATAGATTTTACTCGAATGGGTTCTCTGTCCTTCCTGCTCAAGGCATCGGCTACCACATTTGCCTTCCCCGGGTGGTAACGAATCTCAAAGTCGTAATCATTCAATAATTCAATCCACCTACGCTGCCTCATATTCAGTTGTTTCTGATTAAATATGTGTTGAAGACTTTTGTGGTCGGTATATATAATACTTTTGACCCCATATAAGTAGTGCCTCCAAGTCTTTAATGCAAAAATAACCGCGCCTAATTCTAAATCATGCGTCGTATAATTTTGTTCGTGAATCTTCAATTATCTACATGCATAAGAAATCACCTTCGTTCGTTGCATTAATACACAACCGAGACTTTGCTTTGATGCGTCACAATAAATCACAAAATCATCATTCCCTTCAGGCAATGACAATATAGGTGCCGTAGTTAGCTTTTTCTTCAATAACTGAAATGCTTTCTCTTGTTCATCATTCCATTCAAATTTCTTCCCTTTATGCGTTAATGCAGTCAAGGGTTTTGCTATTCTGGAAAAGTCTTGGATGAACCTTCTGTAGTAACCAGCTAGTCCTAAAAACTGGCGTATGTGTTTCGGAGTTTTCGGGGTTTCCCACTTTTCAACAGTTTCTATCTTTGCCGGATCCACCTTAATACCTTCTTTGTTCACTATGTGACCGAGGAATTGAACTTCTTCCAACCAAAATGCACACTTTGAAAACTTAGCGTACAATTCTTCCTTCCTCAATACTTCTAACACCTTTCTCAAATGTTCACCGTGTTCTTGGTCATTCTTTGAGTAAATAAGTATGTCATCAATGAAAACAATGACAAAATTGTCAAGGTATGGTCCACACACTCGGTTCATAAGGTCCATGAACACAGCTGGTGCATTAGTTAAACCAAACGGCATGACCATAAACTCGTAATGACCGTAACGTGTTCTGAAAGCAGTCTTTGGAATATCATCTTCTTTCACCTGCATTTGATGATACCCGGAACGTAAGTCAATCTTTGAATAAACAGACGAGCCTTGTAGTTGATCAAATAAGTCGTCGATTCTCGGTAGTGGGTAGCGGTTCTTGATGGTAAGTTTGTTCAACTCTCGGTAGTCGATACACAACCTGAATGTACCATCTTTCTTCTTGACAAACAAAACAGGAGCTCCCCACGGTGATGAGCTTGGTCGAATGAAACCACGCTCTAAAAGTTCTTGTAATTGGCTTTGCAGTTCTTTCATCTCGCTGGGTGCGAGTCTGTAAGGAGCACGAGCTATTGGTGCAGCTCCTGGTACAAGATCTATTTGAAATTCAACGGATCGATGTGGGGGTAATCTCGGTAATTCTTTCAGAAATACATCAGGAAATTCTTTTGCAATGGGAACATCATTGATGCTCTTTTCTTCAGTTTGTACTTTCTCGACATGTGCTAGAACAGGATAGCAACCTTTTCTTATTAGTTTTTGTGCCTTCAAATTACTAATAAGATGTAGCTTCGTGTTGCCCTTTTCTCCGTACACCATTAAGGGTTTTCCTTTTTCTCGTATAATGCGAATTACATTTTTGTAACAAACGATCTCTGCTTTCACTTCTTTCAACCAGTCCATACCGATTATCACATCAAAACTCCCAAACTCTACTGGTATCAAATCAATCTTAAATGTTTCGCTAACCAGTTTAATTTCTCGATTCCGACATATATTATCTGCTGAAATTAATTTACCATTTGCTAATTCGAGTAAAAATTTACTATCCAAAGGTGTCAATGGACAACTTAATTTAGCACAAAAATCTCTACTCATATAGCTTCTATCCGCACCCGAATCAAATAAAATGTAAGCAGATTTATTGTCAATAAGAAACGTACCCTTAACAAGCTCCGGGTCTTCCTGTGCCTCTACCGCATTAATATTGAAAACTCTTCCGCGGCCTTGTCCATTCGTGTTCTCCTGGTTCGGGAAATTTCTAATAATGTGGCCCGGTTTTCCACATTTATAATAAACTACATTGGCATAACTTGCTCCGACACTACTTGCTCCGCCATTACTCGTTCCGAAACCATTTGTTCCTTTCGTTCTATTAACCCCTGGTCCGTAGACCTCACACTTCGCCGCGCTATGACCATTTCTTTTACACTTGTTGCAAAATTTGGTGCAGAACCCCGAGTGATACTTTTCACACCTTTGGCATAGCTGCTTCTGATTGTTGTTGTTGTTGCGGTTATTATTGTTGTTGGGATGATTGTTGTAGTTGCTGTTGTTGTTGTTGTTGTTGTTAAGCCGTTTGTTGTAGTTGCGATTGATGTTGCGATTGTTGGGATAATTGTTTCGATTATTGTTATAATTGCTGTTGTTGTTGTATTGGTGATTCTTATCACCGTTTTCCTCCCACTTTCTTTTAACTTGCTTCACATTGGCCTCTTCAGCGGTCTGTTCTTTAATTCTTTCTTCAATCTGGTTCACTAGTTTGTGAGCCATTCTACATGCCTGTTGTATGGAGGCGAACTCGTGTGAACTTATATCTTCTTGGATTCTTTCCGGTAATCCTTTCACAAACGCGTCGATCTTCTCTTCCTCATCTTCGAATGCTCCCGGACACAATAGGCACAATTCTGTGAATCATCTTTCGTACGTGGTAATATCAAATCCTTGGGTTCGTAACCCTCTAAGTTCTATCTTGAGCTTATTGACCTCGGTTCTGGGACGGTACTTCTCGTTCATCAAGTGCTTGAATGCTGACCACGGTAGTGCGTACGCATCGTCTTGTCCCACTTGCTCTAGATAGGTATTCCACCATGTTAACGCAGAACCTGTGAAGGTATGCGTAGCGTACTTCACTTTGTCCTCTTCAGTACACTTACTTATGGCAAACACCGATTCGACCTTCTCGGTCCACCATTTCAATCCGATCGGTCCTTCGGTTCCATCAAATTCCAAAGGTTTGCAGGCAGTAAATTCTTTGTAGGTGCATCCTACACGATTTCCTTTACTGCTAGATCCAAGGTTATTGTTGGTATGTAGCGCAGCCTGTACTGCGGCTATGCTTGAAGCTAGAAAAGTACGGAATTCCTCTTCATTCATATTCACGGTGTGTCGAGTAGTCGGTGCCATTTCCTTCAAAATAGTCAAATGGAACAAGTTAATCATACAGAATATTAAGAGTAGTTAATAGTATTTCGTAGCATAATATGAACTCATTTATAAAAGCTTTTTCTTCATATTAGCATTTTATAAGTTTAAATTCGGGTAGTACCTACCCTTTAAGTTCATACTTAGTAGCTAATATATAATTCAACTACTACAATTCTATATGAAAAACTGATTATAATAATATTTTGCGTTCAAACTTTTACACAATATTTTACAAACTTACAATACCACTTATTTTATATATAGCATGAAATATAGCACACAATAAATTTGATACAAGATGGTTGTGAAGATAATTCTAGCTAGTACACAAGTCGTTCAGCAAAGGCTATAAAGACACGTAATTCATACGTCCAGAAACAAGTCATGCATTCTGGTTTTACTAGGATTACTTCCCATCCTTGATCTTGTGGAACATAACCGTTATGGCCATTGATAAGACAGCGTGTTGTAACGTCGTCAAAGGGACGAGGGTTACGTAATGTCCAACAGTCCCGTAACAATCTAAAAACCTCATTTCTTACCCCAATTACCGACTCCGTCACTTGTGGGAACGTTTTGTTTAATAGTTGTAGCCCGATGTTCTTGTTCTCACTTTGGTAAGAAGCGAACATTACTAATCCGTAAGCATAACATGCTTCTTTATGTTGCATGTTAGCCGCTTTTTCTAAATCACGAAGTCCAATATTCGGATATATTGAGTCAAAATAATTTCTTAACCCATTGCGTAAAATAGCATTTGGGTTCCCCGCAATATATGGATTTCCCAATGTGATATCCCCCATCTTTCGAACGAAAGCCTTTTATAAACCAAGGCATTCTTGGAACGTTCTTCGAATGTCTTACAAACTGATCTCGCCTTAAATAGTTGTGCCGAAGAATTCTGACCGACTCTAGACAAGATTTCATCAATCATGTCTCCGGGTAGGTCTCTTAAAATATTGGGTTGTCTATCCATTTTGTGTTTTTATACTGTAAAATAGACAAGAGTTAGATTCATAAAAAAAATACTTATTAATACAAGCAATTTTTACATATATCATAAAGCATAAGCACACTATATTACATATATTACACCACACGAATACAACTATCTTATTCCGACTCGTTTGTTTCTTCTTCTTCGGTTTTGGTTCGTTTTGACAAGTTTCTAGGGATATATGATGTTCCCCTAATACGAGCCGTCGTTTTCTACATTGGTTTAGAAAAACCTGGTGGTTTAGAGGTTCCCGGGTCATTGTTACAACTTAAGGACTTCGGGGGTTGACGATACATATAAAGTTCATCGGGGTTGAAATTAGATTTCTCTATTTTTATGCCCTTTCCCTTATTATTTTCTTTTGCCTTTTTAAATTCAGTTGGGGTAATTTCTATAACATCATCGGAATTCTCGTCGGAATCCGATTCATCGGAGAATTGGTAATCCTCCCAATATTTTGCTTCCTTGGCGGAAACACCATTGACTATAATTAACCTTGGTCGGTTGGTTGAGGATTTACTTTTACTTAACCGTTTTATTATTTCTCTCACCGGTTCTATTTCTTCATCCGGTTCCGATTCTTCTTCCGGTTCCGATTCTTCTTCCGGTTCCGACTCTTCTTCCGGTTCCTCTTCGGGAACTTGTGAATCAGTCCACGAATCATTCCAATTTACATTTGAATCTTCATTATTATTAGGTGAGTCAATGGGACTTGTTCTAGAGGTAGACATCTATTACATAATATCAAACGCGTTAAGAGATTAATATATCACATAATATTCACATGTTAAAAATATATAGTTTCCAACAAAATTTGTTAAGCAATCATTTTTCAAGTTAACAAGGTCGAAGTCCAGACTCACTAATGCATCCTAACAAACTTGATAAGACACACTAATGCAAAATTCTGGTTCTCTAAGACCAACACTCGGATACCAACTGAAATGTCCCGTTTTTATTGATTAAAAACGTTCTATATTAATTGATTTCGTTGCGAGGTTTTGACCTCTATATGAGACGTTTTTCAAAGACTGCATTCATTTTAAAACAAACCATAACCTTTATTTCATCAATAAAGGTTTAAAAAGCTTTACGTAGATTATCAAATAATGATAATCTAAAATATCCTGTTTACACACGACCATTACATAATGGTTTACAATACAAATATGTTACAACAAAATAAGTTTCTTGAATGCAGTTTTTACACAATATCATACAAGCATGGACTCCAAATCTCGTCCTTATTTAAGTATGCGACAGCGGAAGCTCTTAATAATCACCTAAGAATAAACATGCTTAAAACGTCAACAAAAATGTTGGTGAGTTATAGGTTTAACCTATATATATCAAATCATAATAATAGACCACAAGATTTCATATTTCAATACACATCCCATACATAGAGATAAAAATCATTCATATGGTGAACACCTGGTAACCGACATTAACAAGATGCATATATAAGAATATCCCCATCATTCCGGGACACCCTTCGGATATGATATAAATTTCGAAGTACTAAAGCATCTGGTACTTTGGTTGGGGTTTGTTAGGTCCAATAGATCTATCTTTAGGATTCGCGTCAATTAGGGTGTCTGTTCCCTAATTCTTAGATTACCAGACTTAATAAAAAGGGGCATATTCGATTTCGATAATTCAACCATAGAATGTAGTTTCACGTACTTGTGTCTATTTTGTAAATCATTTATAAAACCTGCATGTATTCTCATCCCAAAAATATTAGATTTTAAAAGTGGGACTATAACTCACTTTCACAGATTTTTACTTCGTCGGGAAGTAAGACTTGGCCACTGGTTGATTCACGAACCTATAACAATATATACATATATATCAAAGTATGTTCAAAATATATTTACAACACTTTTAATATATTTTGATGTTTTAAGTTTATTAAGTCAGCTGTCCTCGTTAGTAACCTACAACTAGTTGTCCACAGTTAGATGTACAGAAATAAATCGATAAATATTATCTTGAATCAATCCACGACCCAGTGTATACGTATCTCAGTATTGATCACAACTCAAACTATATATATTTTGGAATCAACCTCAACCCTGTATAGCTAACTCCAACATTCACATATAGAGTGTCTATGGTTGTTCCGAAATATATATAGATGTGTCGACATGATAGGTCGAAACATTGAATACGTGTCTATGGTATCTCAAGATTACATAATATACAATACAAGTTGATTAAGTTATGGTTGGAATAGATTTGTTACCAATTTTCACGTAGCTAAAATGAGAAAAATTATCCAATCTTGTTTTACCCATAACTTCTTCATTTTAAATCCGTTTTGAGTGAATCAAATTGCTATGGTTTCATATTGAACTCTATTTTATGAATCTAAACATAAAAAGTATAGGTTTATAGTCGAAAAAATAAGTTACAAGTCGTTTTTGTAAAGGTAGTCATTTCAGTCGAAAGAACGACGTCTAGATGACCATTTTAGAAAACATACTTCCACTTTGAGTTTAACCATAATTTTTGGATATAGTTTCATGTTCATAATAAAAATCATTTTCTCAGAATAACAACTTTTAAATAAAAGTTTATAATAGTTTTTAATTAACTAACTCAAAACAGCCTGCGGTGTTACTACGACGGCGTAAATCCGGTTTTACGGTGTTTTTCGTGTTTCCAGGTTTTAAATCATTAAGTTAGCATATCATATAGATATATAACATGTGTTTAGTTGATTTTAAAAGTCAATTTAGAAGGATTAACTTTTGTTTGCGAACAAGTTTAGAATTAACTAAACTATGTTCTAGTGATTACAAGTTTAAACCTTCGAATAAGATAGCTTTATATGTATGAATCGAATGATGTTATGAACATCATTACTACCTTAAGTTCCTTGGATAAACCTACTGGAAAAGAGAAAAATGGATCTAGCTTCAACGGATCCTTGGATGGCTCGAAGTTCTTAAAGCAGAATCATGACACGAAAACAAGTTCAAGTAAGATCATCACTTGAAATAAGATTGTTATAGTTATAGAAATTGAACTAAAGTTTGAATATGATTATTACCTTGTATTAGAATGATAACCTACTATAAGAAACAAAGATTTCTTGAGGTTGGATGATCACCTTACAAGATTGGAAGTGAGCTAGCAAACTTGAAAGTATTCTTGATTTTATGTAACTAGAACTTGTAGAATTTATGAAGAACACTTAGAACTTGAAGATAGAACTTGAGAGAGATCAATTAGATAAAGAAAATTGAAGAATGAAAGTGTTTGTAGGTGTTTTTGGTCGTTGGTGTATGGATTAGATATAAAGGATATGTAATTTTGTTTTCATGTAAATAAGTCATGAATGATTACTCATATTTTTGTAATTTTATGAGATATTTCATGCTAGTTGCCAAATGATGGTTCTCACATGTGTTAGGTGACTCACATGGGCTGCTAAGAGCTGATCATTGGAGTGTATATACCAATAGTACATACATCTAAAAGCTGTGTATTGTACGAGTATGAATACGGGTGCATACGAGTAGAATTGTTGATGAAACTGAACGAGGATGTAATTGTAAGAATTTTTGTTAAGTAGAAGTATTTTGATAAGTGTATTGAAGTCTTTCAAAAGTGTATAAATACATATTAAAACACTACATGTATATACATTTTAATTGAGTCGTTAAGTCATCGTTAGTCGTTACATGTAAGTGTTGTTTTGAAACCTTTAGGTTAACGATCTTGTTAAATGTTGTTAACCCAATGTTTATAATATCAAATGAGATTTTAAATTATTATATTATCATGATATTATCATGTATGAATATCTCTTAATATGATATATATACATTAAATGTCTTTACAACGATAATCGTTACATATATGTCTCGTTTAAAAATCATTAAGTTAGTATTCTTGTTTTTACATATGTAGTTCATTGTTAATATACTTAATGATATGTTTACTTATCATAGTATCATGTTAACTATATATATATATATATATATCCATATATATGTCATCATATAGTTTTTACAAGTTTTAACGTTCATGAATCACCGGTCAACTTGGGTGGTCAATTGTCTATATGAAACATATTTCAATTAATCAAGTCTTAACAAGTTTGATTGCTTAACATGTTGGAAATATTTAATCATGTAAATATCAATCTCAATTAATATATATAAACATGGAAAAGTTCGGGTCACTACACCGGTTCCATCATAAGTGTGAGGTTTGCACCCCATAAAAGCCTTGTAGGAGCACCCTTCGCTAGAGTTACCGTCTCCTTGGTTGTTGTTGTTGTTGTGGTTGTTGTTATTGTTGTTGTTGTTGTTGGTGGAGTGACCGGCCATGGCCGCCTCTACGGCGATGGCCACCATTCGTTGTAGTGCTTGTTCGGGAGTTTCACGGCGTGGCACACGGCGAGGAGGCATTGTTCCTTCAAAACAAAAGAATACCGTTGGTTAGTATTCTAAATAATACTAACCGTGATGTGGAATAAAGATAGAGAGAAAATTTTCCTTGACTCACCTTAAATTCTTTACGTCATAATGTCGGAACGTTCATATGAGTCACCGTAATATAATCTCGGAAATTATATTACCCTAATTCATATGTGCATTCGACATTACTCCATATAGTCAAGGTGGCGTGTCAATCAAATTAAACAACGTGAGATTAAGATAGAATAAGAATAGATATGAGTATGAGAGTTCGAGTATAAATGCACAAGTAGTCAAGTAATTCCTACTTCAAGTCTATACGCCGGTTGTAGTCTAGACTCACCAATGTTCCCTATGACTCGGGGTCGACACCAATGAACTCTAAATCCCTACAACCAATGCTCTGATACCATCTGTAGCGACCCTACAAAATCGTCATTGACGGCGCCGTCTACTTAGGTCCCGTTACATGGTCATAAGTCTTTAAAACAACGTTTGACCAAAAGTATGTCACATTCATTTCAAAAGTAGAGATGTTTCAAGGTTTACAAAATAGTTCGACAACTAGTTACATAACAAAGTTTAAAGTACAATTGAAACATATGTGACACAATTTGAAAGTAGTCAAAAGACGCTCCACGTATGCATGTATACTCGACATCCAAGCAAGTATCAAAAGTAATGAGCGGAAGCATGTATCATTAAGTATTCAAGGACCTGAGAAAAACATAAAAGAATCTGTCAACGAAAACGTTGGTGAAATCATAGTTGTATGCATAAAGTATATTTGTATCACAAGGTTTAGTATAAATCGTTTATCAAGCGTATACATCTCAAAAGATGTGTTTGTATCACGAGCACCCAATTATCAAGCTTAACTGAATCTTACCTCTGCATAATAGTGTTAGAACCTACACTATACATCGAAAGTACGTTTCATTCATCTGAATGAGGGTTCGTCAAACTCGCATGGCCACACAACATAATTTCTCGCTTACACCCTACAAGTGTAACTAATGATAATTGGACTTGAGGATTTTCGTTCTAACTCGTATGTATCTTTGCTTTCGTATAGTATTCAAAGTATCAAAGTACGAAAAGTATATATATACATGTGAAAAGTATATATAAGTATGTAATGTATATGTTTTCTCATCCCACGATTTTAAGAGTATAAAAGTATTTGAAAAGTGGGGCTATGATCTCACCTTGAGTGTATGAATGTAGATTTACTTCAACAAGTAACGTGTGCAAGAACAATGCTAGTCTCGACCTAAACAAATAGGTTGTATCAATAACGATAGTCACGATTGGTCAAAGATGTTCAATTAGTCCTATGGCTCGTTAGGACTCGATTATGTAGCATGTGAATCAAATTATCAAGTTTCATGCAAGATACAAGTATAGGAATCATGTTAGAAAGATTGCATAATCATTCGGTTAAGTTTGACAAAAAGTCAAACTTTGGTGGGTCAAAGTCAACGAAAAAGTCAACGCATTCGGGTCGGGTCCCGAACTATTTTTCTGAGGTTTTTATTCATATATAACCATGTTAGAATAAGTTACATGTGAATCGGAGGTCCACAGCGTGCCAAACATTTTTCATATTTTGACCATGTAGGTCAGAATCAAACTACGCCTATTGTCGCGCTGCGACAAAGGCTGGCCGCGCCGCGGCATAACATGCGAGCTGGTACCTGGCCAGTTTCAGTTTTCTAAGTATCAACCCAAACCTTTTTATGCATAAAACGCAAACCGCAAACACTTAGAACTCGCATCTTATATCGTTAGAAAGGTAATTTGACAAAGAACACAACTAAATACATTTCACCAACCAAAAACATTATTTTCAATAACCGACTTTTCAAATCAAATGATCAATCAATGCACACATTTAATGCTTCAATTTTTACAAGTGCACATTTATGATTCGGGCATTTAATGCATACATAGAACACGCCGTTTTGTAGATAATCAAGCATACAATACAACTAACTACTTACTAACAATAATTCATGGCATTCAATGCATCAAATATTCATTTCAAGCTTATCAAACCCTAACTCAAATTCACCAAAATCACTAATCAAGTTTATGGAGTTTTCTCAAGCAACCTACACATCAAATTGAAGCTAGTGATACTAGGAACACATTTAATACATGCATTTATAACATTTAACAACATTCAAGCAACCAAATCACCAAATCAAACACACCAAAGTTCATATTTAAGTTAGTTATTTCAAATAACGAAATCGAGCATATAAATCATATAATCATGTTAGACTTGAGCCATAGACACTAATTAACAACTTTATAACTTAAAAACATCAAGAACACAAAATCTAGTGATTTTAGAATTTACCCAAACTTGATGAAATCAGTATGGAATCGAAGAGAAAGTTGCAAAGATTCTAAATATGTAATTTGTTTTGATTGAAGCTTGCTAGATGTGATTTAGATGATGAATCTTTGAAATGAAGATTGAGAGAAATTTGGAAAGTATTAAATGAAAATGGAAATGAAATGAAAAAGGAAATGGGGAGGTGGGGTTGACTAGTCAAAGCTAGTCACCTCTTTGGCACCTTGGCAAAATTAGTCCCTCAAGTTCGGTTGCGGTACGTGAGTTACCTAAACAAGATGTTTTAAAAACGCGTATTAACGGAAGATGTTATAATCATATAACGGACTTAAAATAAATAAACGGAAATTCAAACAGAAAAAGGCGGGATGTTACAAATATAACAATTACTAATTTAAACGATAAAAATATAAATTATAGCTAAAATGATAAAAATACAATTTTTATAAAAAATATTATTTTTATATTATTATTTTATAAAAGTATTAATTTTATATAATTAATAAAACTAATAAACTTAAATTAAACAAATTAAAACTAAAATTCAAATTAATTAATAAATTAAATAAACCCTAATCTTAATTAATAATAATAATATTAATTAATTAAACCCTAATTTGACGGGCTGAGGTTTCAGGTCTGTCACCTCAGCTCATGCGATCGCATGAGTTGAGGGTTATACGGCCATGCGATCGTATGGCCTGTTAATCCAGTAATGATGTTGGGCTGCTATAGTACCAGGCCCGAATCTTATTTATTTTAATTTTTTGATTTTTGATTTTTAAGTTTATAAAACTTAATTTAATTAAAACTTTTAATTATAAAAATTAAAAATATATATAAAGTTTTTTTTTATGTTTTCACTTTAACCACAAAGGTCCCCCGGCAGCGGCGCCAAAAATACTTGATGTGCAAAAGGAGGGGTACGAATATGGGTATTAAATACTATTAATTATGCTACAATATACACAAGTTATTTATTTATTTATAGAATGGATATACCTAAACCTTGCTACACACTTATAGGCAGTGTACTTAATCGTAGAGTAGTGTAGTTTTTAGTAAGTCCGGTTTGTTCCACAGGGAGCTTCTAGGTGTCTATAAAAACATAAGTTTATATATTTTATAATATAAGTTTATATATAATATAGTTATTATTATTATTATAAAAGGGGGGTTTTTTTACCGTTTAACGACCGGTTTGTCAAATTTTTAGTTTTTGCGATAATGTAAATTGTGATAAAATAAATTGCGAGTAAATAAAATAGCGATGAAATATGAAATAAAAGTATTATGCTTATTTAAACTTCCGTAATCATGATGTTTGACGTTTTGATTTAGTTTATTACACTGAGTTAATTGTTCTTTGTCCTGGTTTATTTGATACGTCTATCTGGCTTTTTTCCATAATAGTCCATCGGTCATAAATATAAAGTGCGAGTGTCCTCGTCAAATTACCCTTATACCCGAAATCAAATATCCCAATTAATTAAGGATTTAAACTGTGACGCAGTTATCACTTCTGTCAATAATTACACCAGTTATCACTGTATGTAATCCACCCCTGTTTTAATTAGATATGAATATTAATTTACCCACTTGATCAGTTTGAATAATCAATTACCCAACCCAAATAATTAATTAAATGATTATAATAGACTCCGTATGAACGTCACTAAATAGGACAACCATAATCATTATTAATTATTAGGTTAACTAATTTGAAGATAGGTTCGACAGACTCCAATGAGTTGTCACGCGATTAGACAATACCCCCCATCTATTAATAGTCCATAGTCCAATCTCCACAAGTGTCGGTCTTTGTCCAAACATTAATTATGGTCCAAAGTTCAATAACCCGGTCTTAATATTTAGTCTAACATCACGATTACTTCAGCTCAAATAAGCATAATAATAACTTAGTTAAGATACGTTAATTTAAAAAGGTTGAACATAACTTACAATGAGTATTAATCGCGTAGTGTTACACGGACAGAGTTTCGACTTACAACACCTTAAAACATTTGTTACAATAACCTTATGTGACTCCGCTAAATTTTTTTTTTTTAATAATACATGACGGAAGCATTATACTATTTAAATATGATATTAACATTTGTACAAACCGATGTCACGTGTCATTAAAACAATCTACATATTTAACTGGAAAAGACGTAATTACATTCTGCTTTCAAAAGTAGACGATTCATATACTAAAAGACCACATCAGAGTTAACCCTGTCAAACATAACATCACCATGCCCGTCTTCTCCCAGAAAGTACTATCTACAAAAGCTATCAACCTACAGGGAGGAGATGGAGGGGAAGTAGCACGAAGCTAAGTGAGTACGACTAACTACAGGCCATAACATACAGAAGTGTTATACTAATCATGTCACATAGTCTAACACACAAACATCACCCAAGTTTCGTCTACAGAGACTCTGGCGGCTCGGCCAAACCACTAACCACCAGCTGATCGGACTGGGGCTTACCAGAAGTTCCTCCACCACCGTATGTATATATATAATCCACACGCGATGGACGCATCATTCACATAAATATACACCACGATTGTCTAGGCCACCACATGAGGAACCCAACTCGCAGGTTGATCTCTCCTACCGAGGCCACCACACAATAGGGACGCACTGGGCTCCAGCAGACAAGCATCAACCAACATGCAGTCATCACATCGTACTAACTAACCACATCAATTAGTATATCTAACAAGCATGACAATCATAATATAACATGCTACTCTATACTATATTCTCCAGTTAGTCCCAATCACCGATTACCAGCAAACGAGAAGGTATTCAGCTATCTAATCACTAAACTTTCTCTTTCTCCTTTTTTCCTAAGAAAAAACATATACACAAGTTAGTTTATGTCCGTTAACCCCAAATAACCCAATACAGAAATTTTTGTATCAAAAAGCGTCCGCTAAAATTTTTTGCTTAACACTTGTGCACTTTCAAAATTTACATCCTGATCATCAAAATACAAACGGGCAGCATAACGGCTAAAAATCAACACTTAGTAAAATATTTCACTGCCAAAGATAATCGGTCAACTGTCAGAGACAGTCGGCCGACTGTCAACACTCACTCGGCCGACTGTCTAGACACTCGGTCGATGGTTTCTCACAGACACACTCGGCCGATGGTCGAGTCAGTCGGTCGATGGTCGGGTCAGTCGGTCGATTGTTAAGAGATAGTCGGCCGACTGTGTTTATCTGCAGAAGCTGAAGAACAAAGTGACGGGTTTCACCCAAAATCGACCAATTCTTGCTCTAGAGCTCGATTACGACCTCAAAACTGACCAAATCAAAGACACTAAACATGTAGAAGCATAAATCCACAAGATTTGGACTCAAGCAACATCAAATTTAACTACTTTGACCCAAATTACTCACTTTGTAAAACTTTACATAAAAACTCAATTTTTTCAAAGATTAGAGCATGAAAAACTATGATTCTTACCTTGTTAGAATCAGTAAATCACAAGGAACACGAAAATGTAAATGATTTGAGCTCAAGAACAAGGATTAAAGATTAGGGTTTGAAGTAGGTGAGGGAGATGAAGAACGGGTGTGTTTGGGAATTTTCTAGAAATGGGAAGAAGAACACATGCACTAGTCACTTAATTTGGGTTAATTTCCCACACTGTGCAACACACGGGTATTTATCAGTTATCTGATATCTTTCATATATCATTTGGCAACCCAAACGAAATTCAATTTAAATAAACAAACCTGTTCTGTGACCCTTGTCACAAACTGGTCCTAACCACATCATCAAATAATAATAAATATTTAATAAAAATAAAAGCATATAATAACACAATACTAACTTAAGGGCAAACTAGTAATCTTACAGCTAGGCCCGGTTGAGGATGTTACACCTTATTATTAAAATTAACTTAACTTAAAATTATAATATAAATATAAATAATATAGAGAGAAAGAAAGAAAAGAGATTGATAAAAATCTCTGGTGTGTACAATTCGGCCAAAAAACTTGCAATTTATAGACCTGGCCAGCTATCCTCAGCCATGCGATCGTATGGAATTTGAGCTTCCAGGCCATGCGATCGCATGGCCCCCTGAATCAGATATTTTTGGTTTAAAAAACGTGGGCTGCTGAAATTTAATAATATATAATATAATATATATAATTAATTATATATTATATTATATTCTTGTGCATAGTTGACTTGTACTTTTAGCTCCGTTGAGTCGTACGTTATTTCTCGGTTTAAGTTCCGGTTTCGGATTTTCAAACGTCTTTTCGTACGCTTAGATATCTTGTACTTTGCATTCCGCGACTTGTACTCTTATCAATATTTAGAAGTTAATAATCAATAAATTGAACCACTTGGATTATAACGTGTACTTTTGAACTTTTTGGTCATTTGCGTCTTCAAATCGTCAATTCTGCCTTTTGTCTTCACCTTTTATTATTTAAACGAATATCACTTGTAAATAGAACAATTGCAACTAAAAACTTTTCTTTCTGGAAGGATAATGCTATGAAATATATGTTCGTTTTTAGCATTATCAACGTTGCATTCAAATCATTCGAGTTCAAAAAGAGTATTATTAAATGAATGACAGATTAGTCATTTATATTTTGGGAAACATATTTATATCATTGTCATAGAGTGGATGTATTTTGAAATGGTATACATACTGTCAACTTTAGTTGTAATGAAAGTTTGTCTTTTAAAATGAATGCAATCTTTGTAAAACGTATCATATAGAGGTCTGAAAGGACCCGTTCATATACATTATAAACGATTCACAATAGTTGATTACATCGCGAGGTATTTGACCTCTATATGATACGTTTTACAAACATTGCATTCGTTTTTAAAAAACAAACTTTCTTTACATCAAAAATTGACGGCATGCATACCATTTCATATTACATCCAACTATAATTGACTTAATATTAATCTTGATGAACTCAATGACTCGAATGCAACGTCTTTCAAAGTATGTCTTGAATGACTCCAAGTAATATCCTTAAAATGAGCTAATGCACAGCGGAAGAATTCTTTAATACCTGAGAATAAACATGCTTTAAAGTGTCAACTAAAAGGTTGGTGAGTTCATTAGTTTATCATAATCCATCATTTCCGTAATAGTAATAGACCACAAGATTTCAGTTTCTATAAATATCCGTACACTCGCAAGTGTATAAAAGTATTCTATAAGTTGTAGGCACCCGGTAACAAGCTTTAACGTTCATGTTTTACCCTCTGAAGTACACCAGATCTGGTGTGTTTAAAATAACCTCGAAGTACTAAAGCATCCCATAGTCAGGATGGGGTTTGTCAGACCCAATAGATCTATCTTTAGGATTCGCGCCTACCGTACATAGACAAGTAGTTTAATGTTACCAAACTAAGGGTATATTTCTGGTTTAAACCCACATAGAATTAGTTTCAGTACTTGTGCCTATTTCGTAAAACATTTATAAATCAGCGCATGTATTCTCAGCCCAAAAATATATATAAAAAGGGAGCAAATGAAACTCACAATACTGTATTTCGTAGCAATTATGTATATGACGGCACTGAACAAGTGCAGTGTTTATCTCGGATTCACGAACCTATATTAAGTATATATATTTATATGTTGGTCAATATCTGTCTAACAATTTAGGTCAAGTCGTAGTGTATCACAATCCTAATGCTCGAGACCGACATGCAAAAGTCAACAAAGTCAACTTGACCCAAAATGACTTCCAAAATCTATACATGTTTATTATATAACTTATATATAGTAGTTTTATATATTTAAATATATTTATCAGATCTTATTATACTAAATAATACAAGTCATTTATTAATAAATAAAAATTTATATTAAAATTCATATATGATAAAAATATACTTTTATATATCTCAAATAATAAAATTTATAAAATTCACTTAATTTCATAAAAATATAGTGGTATGTATTATTAATGTAATTACATTACGTGTGGTAAAAATATCTTTGTACGCATATTTATTTGATAAAATAATATTGATAATAATAATAATGATAAAAATAATAAAATGATAGTTTCAATAAAAATATTAATTTTTAGTAATAAAGATAATTTTAGTAATAACATCAACTGATAACAGTTATAATAATCGTTTTAATAATAATATCAAAATTAATGATAATTCAGTTGACCATATCTTTTAATCCGTTCATCGAAACCACACGATTTCTAAATGAAAAGTTATTAATTTTTTCTTCAGATTTTCAACGACATGCATATCATATAACTTATCTCAGTAGCATATGTATCAAATTCGTGATTTATCATAAACTATTTAACGACGAAACTAAGCATACAAACATGCATAATCATATATACTCGAGAACTAGTCAGGGATACACTATTAATATATAAAAGATAAGATATGAATGCTCACGTATCAATATTGTGATTCAATATTGCAGGAAAGTACGTAGACGCAACGAAAATGATAAACGTTAGGTTGACCTCACGAGCAATACCCTCGATCAATACCCATAACCTTCATAGCTATAACCCATAATTTCCTTTGCTCTATCCCATTTGAAAACTTATTTTGAAATCGTCTGAATATAACTCCGTCGTAGTATTTTATGTATACTAATAATATCTTGAAATAATACTAAGTAAATAAATATATATATATATATATATATATATATATATATATATGTATGTATGTATGAATGTGTGTAATTCGATTGAGAGAGTTTAGAGAAATATATTTTCAAGTTTCTATGAAATAATGAAACCTATTGAATTCTATTTATAATAGATTTTTGAATTATTAAAGTGAATTATTAAAGTGAATTATTAAAGTACGAATTATTAAAGTTAAAGTAAAGTAAAAGTAAAGTAAGGGTAAAGTTAAAGTATAGTAAAAGTATAAAACTATGTACGTATAATACGCGTATAAAAATATATATAATATTAATTTAAATTGTTATATATATATATATATATATATATATATATATATATATATATATATATATATATATATATATATATATATATATATATATATATATATATATATATATATTTAATAAAATGAAATATAAATATCGTTATCTTTATCATACTGGTTAAGTAATGAGTTGTCAAAAAAAAATAGATTTCTTAAATCACAGTGGACCTCATAACATAGGCCCGTAATCATATCATAATGTATCTGATAATTCAATCATTTGATATTATCTCTTAATTATGTCGATAAATATATCGAAACAAATATGTTTATGTAAATTATCATATATCTAATACTTTGTTAATGTTTTCAGTTAATATTATATATTATATATACATATCTATATACACATAATTGTTCGTGAATCGTCGAACACGGTCAAAGGGTAATTGATTACATGAATGTAGTTCCAAACTTTTTGAGATTCAACATTACAAATTCTGCTTATCGTGTTAGAAACATATAAAGGTTAAGTTTAAATTTGGTCGGAAATTTTCGGGTCGTCACAGTACCTACCCGTTAAAGAAATTTCGTCCTGAAATTTGATCGAGGTCGTCATGGCTAACTATAAAAATGTTTTCATGACGAATATGAGTTGATAAATAGAGTTTTATCATCATTGAGTAATATAGATAAAACAATTTGATTACGCGAAGAGTATAAGTGAAGCTATCGCAAGAGAGTGAAATGAGTAAACGTATATTCGTTTTAACCGATGACGTAGTTATGATTGATTTCCGAAATTCATGAGATTTAAAGAAAATCTTTGCAATAAGATTTGGTTCTTCGGCGATTAAGGAAAAAAAGATCTTTTTTGATTAAATGCGATAATCTGTCTCGATTTCTCTGTCTGATATTTTACTATAATTCCACCCCCTTCGCTTCTTTATTTCCACAGCTCACACCTTCTAGTCTTTCTCCCCAATTCATACTTTAAAGCATTCGTTAATATGCTTCATCCAGTATTGATTCTTGATATGCTTTTAACTTTCATATATGTCATTCTTCTTTTTCATCTACCACCGGAGGAAGTTATTTTCTTCTACCATTACCTTGGGGTTATTGTGTTTTTCATTCTCTCGTGTCTTTATATTGCTATACGCATTTATATATACGATTTGTAATTTCGGGGTTGTTATCGGGCTTTATATTCTCCATTATATTTCGGAGCTTCATGCTTTCGTTTTCTCTTCCCGATCTTAAGTCAAGCGAATAATAGTCCAGAATTCGTAGATATGAATTTTTGGATGAACATAGTTAATGTTCCAAGAATAAAATCGTAATGGCACGATCTTGATTTGGCAAATTACCAGAATATCCGAAAATATAGAGCTATCAAGATGATATGTTCTTAATATGTTTGAAAATTGGGTAGAATGTAAGAGTCGTGTAAACAGTACATGATGACGGTATGTTCTGTGAATCATCACGTTCCATTAGAAACTCAGCATGACTTACTGTAATATAATCACGTTGATCAAGTGTCATTATATTATACTAACTCATGCTTTAGTTCCCAACACTACTTCAAAAACATTCCTATTTTAAATTCAAATTTTTTTTTTAAATTTAGAAACTAACACAGTTTCTTTTTATGTTGTAACGCAGATATTGCGAAGAGATAAAAGATATCGGATAAGAATAGTTGTGAAAATATCTTCAGGAATATCGAAGATATTATAATGAAAGATACGATAATATGGATGATGAAGAAGATTTGTCTGTGAAGGTTTAGAATAAGAAGTAAGGTGTTTGCTAACGATTTCAGTAGACACTGAATCATTTGGATCCTTTGAAGGCAGGTTTAGTCTTTGTGATTTGTCCACAGCCTCCTTCATGGTCTGCTCAATCCGTTTTCCAGTTTCAAACCTTTTCTTTTTCTCAGCTTTACCACCATACTATTCTTTATCATCAAACTTTTGACTGTTAAAGTCGTTTACAGTTTTTGCTGCTTCATCAACATTTTTCCAATTTCGGAGAACTAGTTCATAGTTTGGGATGTTTTTCAGAAAATTCACATTCAAAGTATGTAAGTCTAGGAGATAGACGTTATATGTATAACTTTTGACGTAAAATTGTCGCGAAATTCCAAATACTGATTGCTAATTCCCAGTAGTTGGTGTGACAATTATTGTTACAGGATGTAGGTGAGTACATGATGGGGTTTTAATGAATAAGTATAGTGGCTTTTCGGAGAGGCTTAAGTCGAAGGTTAATGAAGTTGTTGATAAGTTTACTGCTAATGTGGCGAGATATGAAAGGTTCCCCGGTAACAATGATGAAGGGGTAATTGTTATAATAAGGTTTATTCGTATAAACAAATGAAGGTGATTTGCTGGAGCTGTGACAAAACTGTCTATTTTGGAAAGAGATTGAAAAATTATATTTGGTAATAAATATCAAAGGATCTGACACGGATACGTGTTAAACTATAACTTTGGTTTCGAGAGCTTTTCAGATGCATGACAGTGGGTAATATGTGGTTGGATCATCATCTCGCATGTCTTTAGGAATTTCGAAGTGTTTGAACACATATTGTAATTGTTAATATACATATGATGTTCTAAGATTTTGAATGATACAAATATTTTTGTGAGTTCCATGAATAGAAATGAGGTTCTAGGACAGTTTTGAAGTCAAAGTATAGTTTTGAAAGATGTAGGAATCTAAGAGTGATGATTTCGGTTATATCTTGAATCGAATTCTGAGATTTCAAAATCAGAATATGTAATTAGATTTTGAATGAGTATGGTTGTTTTGATTTCTATAAAAGAATGTATATTGTTGTGAAAGTAGGGAGTATAATGGATGATTTGCTGAATCAGATTCGAAGAATGTAACATATTAATTGTGAATTTATATATCTCTCGGGTATTACCTACCCATTAAAAAAAAATTCACAATTAATATTTTGTACAAAAGAATTTTATTACAGTCTTTATGGAAATATATATGTGTATATTTCTTCAGATGTAATATTAAATTAATGAGTTAATATTAAATTAAACTCATTTGATTTATGGTTAAGGCTAGGATAGATAATTTCTAAACTTTAGAAATTACATAATCGCCGTAGAATGTTTCCCCAATGAAGTTATGAATCAATACTTCATCGTTGTGGTATTCCTTGGTATCTACATGGCGTATGACGTCGATGCTCGTGGAACAGATTGTGAAGTTGAGGTTTGCGATGCGGTTGTTGTTGGTGGTGGTAATGGTACTGTTGATGTTGTTGATGGTGGTACTGGTTATGCTGCTGGTGCTACTGCTGGTGTTTGTAACCTTTGCACCATATTCTCCAAAGCCACTACCCGAGCGCGAAGCTCGTCGACTTCTTCTATTACACTGGGGTGATTGTCGGTTCGGACGAGCGGATAAATAAGATCTAGAATTTGGTGTAGTATATAATCATGATGAGATACTCTGGAAATGAGAGAGAAAATGGTGTTTCGGACAGGTTCGCCGGTAAGTGCTTCAGGTTCATTGCCAAGAGTGCAATGTGGTGGATGAAAGGGATCGCCTTCTTCTTGTCTCCAATGGTTAAGTAGATTACGAACCCATCCCCAATTCATCCAGAATAGATGATGGCTAATTGGTTGATCCATTCCGGTCACGCTGCTTTCGGAGCTCATGTGGAAATCCATATCGGCATAGCTGTCGGAATTCGAGGAACTCGAACTGGTTGAGGGATCCATCTTGTATGATCAGGGAAAGAATTTTTTTGATATGAAATAGATTGTAGAATTTAGATTTGGTATTCTTCAATATATAATTTACATATGTATATAAATACCAAAATCCCATAAATTACGGAGGAATCTTTGAAAGATGTCAGTCAAAGTTCACAGTAACAGATATGCTAAGATAAGAATTCGTCTATACACTATTATGCAATAAATGTAGGAAAACGCGTCTAGACTTAAGAATGATAAGCAGGTAATTTCCTAAGGATGGTAAGTAGATGATTTCCGACTAAAAATGATAAGCAAAACTTTTGACATGCTGACACGGTCGAAGTCCAGACTCACTAATGCATCTTAACAACTATCAGTTAGACACACTAATGCAAGACCTGGTTCGCTAAGACCACCGCTCTGATACCAACTGAAAGGACCCGTTCATATACATTATAAACGATTCACAATAGTTGATTACATCGCGAGGTATTTGACCTCTATATGATACGTTTTACAAACATTGCATTCGTTTTTAAAAGACAAACTTTCTTTACATCAAAAATTGACGGTATGCATACCATTTCATATTACATCCAACTATAATTGACTTAATATTAATCTTGATGAACTCAACGACTCGAATGCAACGTCTTTCAAAGTATGTCTTGAATGACTCCAAGTAATATCCTTAAAATGAGCTAATGCACAGCGGAAGAATTCTTTAATACCTGAGAATAAACATGCTTTAAAGTGTCAACCAAAAGGTTGGTGAGTTCATTAGTTTATCATAATCCATCATTTCCGTAATAGTAATAGACCACAAGATTTCAGTTTCTATAAATATCCGTACACTCGCAAGTGTATAAAAGTATTCTATAAGTTGTAGGCACCCGGTAACAAGCTTTAACGTTCATGTTTTACCCTCTGAAGTACACCAGATCAGGTGTGTTTAAAATAACCTCGAAGTACTAAAGCATCCCATAGTCAGGATGGGGTTTGTCAGACCCAATAGATCTATCTTTAGGATTCGCGCCTACCGTACATAGACAAGTAGTTTAATGTTACCAAGCTAAGGGTATATTTCTGGTTTAAACCCACATAGAATTAGTTTTAGTACTTGTGCCTATTTCGTAAAACATTTATAAATCAGCGAATGTATTCTCAGCCCAAAAATATATATAAAAAGGGAGCAAATGAAACTCACAATACTGTATTTCGTAGCAATTATGTATATGACGGCACTGAACAAGTGCAATGTTTGTCTCGGATTCACGAACCTATATTAAGTATATATATTTATATGTTGGTCAATATCTGTCTAAAAATTTAGGTCAAGTCGTAGTGTATCACAATCCTAATGCTCGAGACAGACATGCAAAAGTCAACAAAGTCAACTGGACCCAAAATGACTTCCAAAATCTATACATGTTTATTATATAACTTATATATAGTAGTTTTATATATTTAAATATATTTATCAGATCTTATTATACTAAATAATACAAGTCATTTATTAATAAATAAAAATTTATATTAAAATTCATATATGATAAAAATATACTTTTATATATCTCAAATAATAAAATTTATAAAATTCACTTAATATCATAAAAATATAGTGGTATGTATTATTAATGTAATTACATTACGTGTGGTAAAAATATCTTTGTACGCATATTTATTTGATAAAATAATATTGATAATAATAATAATGATAAAAATAATAAAATGATAGTTTCAATAAAAATATTAATTTTTAGTAATAAAGATAATTTTAGTAATAACATCAACTGATAACAGTTATAATAATCGTTTTAATAATAATATTAAAATTAATGATAATTCAGTTGACCATATCTTTTAATCCGTTCATCGAAACCACACGATTTCTAAATGAAAAGTTATTAATTTTTTCTTCAGATTTTCAACGACATGCATATCATATAACTTATCTCAGTAGCATATGTATCAAATTCGTGATTTATCATAAACTATTTAACGACGAAACTAAGCATACAAACATGCATAATCATATATACTCGAGCACTAGTCAGGGATACACTATTAATATATAAAAGATAAGATATGAATGCTCACGTATCAATATTGTGATTCAATATTGCAGGAAAGTACGTAGACGCAACGAAAATGATAAACGTTAGGTTGACCTCACGAGCAATACCCTCGATCAATACCCATAACCTTCATAGCTATAACCCATAATTTCCTTTGCTCTATCCCATTTGAAAACTTATTTTGAAATCGTCTGAATATAACTCCGTCGTAGTATTTTATGTATACTAATAATATCTTGAAATAATACTAAGTAATATATATATATATATATATATATATATATATATATATATATATATATATATATATATATATATATATATATATGTGTGTGTGTGTGTGTGTGTGTGTGTGTGTAATTCGATTGAGAGAGTTTAGAGAAATATATTTTCAAGTTTCTATGAAATAATGAAACCTATTGAATTCTATTTATAATAGATTTTTGAATTATTAAAGTGAATTATTAAAGTATGAATTATTAAAGTGAATTATTAAAGTACGAATTATTAAAGTTAAAGTAAAGTAAGGGTAAAGTTAAAGTATAGTAAAAGTATAAAACTATGTACGTATAATACGCGTATAAAAATATATATAATATTAATTTAAATCGTTATATATATATATATATATATATATATATATATATATATATATATATATATATATATATATATATATATATATATATATATATATATATATATATATATATATATATATATTTAATAAAATGAAATATAAATATCGTTATCTTTATCATACTGGTTAAGTAATGAGTTGTCAAAAAAAAAAAAATAGATTTCTTAAATCACAGTGGACCTCATAATATAGGCCCGTAATCATATCATAATGTATCTGATAATTCAATCATTTGATATTATCTCTTAATTATGTCGATAAATATATCGAAACAAATATGTTTATGTAAATTATCATATATCTAATACTTTGTTAATGTTTTCAGTTAATATTATATATTATATATACATATCTATATACACATAATTGTTCGTGAATCGTCGAACACGGTCAAAGGGTAATTGATTACATGAATGTAGTTCCAAACTTTTTGAGATTCAACATTACAAATTCTGCTTATCGTGTCAGAAACATATAAAGGTTAAGTTTAAATTTGGTCAGAAATTTCCGAGTCGTCACAAGGTCTGTACCTCGCAATGGGACCAAATGTTAATGTATTCGTCCATATGGATTTGGACGGGCCATTTCAGTTGGTATCAGAGCGTTGGTCTTAGCGAACCAGGTCTTTCATTAGTGTGTCTAACGGATAGTTGTTAAGATATATTAATGAGTCTGGTCTTCGACCGTGTCTGCATGTCAAAAGTTTTGCTTATCATTTCTTGTCAGAAATAACCTGCTCATCATTTTAGTCTAGATACGTCTTAGTGCAATTATTGCATAGATAGTGTATAGACAAATTCATATCTTAGCGTATCTGTTACTGTAAACTTTGCCTGACATTTTTCGTAAATTCCTCCGTAATTTATAGGATTTTGGTATTATAAATATACATATGTAAATTATGTATTGAAAAATACCAATCTAAGTCCTATAATCTATTTCATATCGAAAATCATTTTCCTACTCTGTACGAGATGAATCCTATAACTAGTTCGAATTCCTCGGATTCCGACAGCTATTCCGATATGGACTTCTACCTGAGCTCCGAAAGCAGTGTAACCAGAATGGATAAACCAATTAGCCATCATCAATTCTGGATGAATTGGGGATGGGTTCGTAGTCGACTTGATCAATGGAGACAAGAAGAAGGCGATCCCTTCCATCTACCGAATTTCCCTCTTGGCGAAGAACCTGAAGCACTTACCGGTGAACCAGTCCGAAACACCATTTTCACCCTCATTGCCAGAATAGCTTGCAACGATTACATAATATCTACAATTTTAAACCTTATTCATCCGCTCGTTCTGACCTCCAATCATCCCGGAGTAATAGAAGAAGTCAACGAGCTTCGTGCTCGAATAGTAGCTTTGGAGAGTATGATGCACAGCTTACAGGCATCACAGGTATCACCAGTACCACCAGCACCAACAGTACCACCAATACTAGTACCACCAACAACAACCTCTGTATCACACGCCTCAACCTCACAATCTATACCTCGAGCATAATCTTCGATCTACATATCGTTCTACATATCGTTATATATCACTTATCTTCGTTCTACATATCATTTTACATCAAAAATTCTTTGTACAAACTGTTAATGGCAAAAATATTTTAACGGGTAGGTAACACCCGAGAAATATTTAAATTTCACATTAATAGGTTAATATTGTACATTCTTGAATTCTGATTCAACAATCATTAACTACTCATTACTTTCACAGCGATATACATTCTTTCATAAAAATCAGAACAACTATTTTCATACAACTTCAATTACATATTTTGATTTTGACAGATCAGAATCCAAGTCAAAATTATAACCGGTGACATCACTCTTAGATTCCTACATCCCTCAAAACCATACTTTGAATTCAAAACTGTACTAGAAACATCACTTTTATTCATACAACCAGAAAAATATGCGTATCATTCAAAATTCACAATGATTTCATCTTAAACATCATATATATATTAACGATTACAATCTGTGCTCAAACCCTTCCTGATTATTGAAAACACCCTAACTAATAAGCAATCAAGAAAATGAACCAACCGCACGTTATATACGAAAAGAAAGATTTATGCATATAGTTATGCACTTGAAAAACTCTTGGAATCTAAGTAAAAGTTTAAAACGTACCTGTCTTAGATCTTTTGGCATTGTTATTATCGAAAATAACCTTACTATCCCTTTTCAAAGTATCCAGTTTTATCACACTTCCAACAATTCAACTTATACATATGACTTTTATTTTGGATTAGCCTTATTATAACCTTGACTTATATGTTTCCTCTTTTTGCCATTGTTACCGGGGAACCTTTTATATTCCACCATATTAACAGTAAACGTACCAGCAACTTCGTTCCTCTTTGTCTTAAGCCTCTCCGAAAAATCACTATATTTATTCATTGAAACCCTATTATGTACTCATCTGCATCTTGTAACGATAATCACCATACCAAATACTAAGAAGCATCAATCATCATTTTTGATTTTCGCAGCGTTTCCACGTCAACATATATATATATATATATATATATATATATATATATATATATATATATATATATATATATATATATATATATATATATATATATATATATATATATATATAACGTCTATCTCCTGGACTTATGAGCTTCAAATTTCTGAAAAGCACCTCAGCCCGAGAATTAGTTCACTGAGTTTTGAAAAAGTAGATGAAGCAGTGATAACTATAGACATCCTTAACCGTCAAAAGTTTTATAATAGAGAATGGAATGTCGGAAAAGCTCAAAAGAAAATTTGGTACTGAAAAATGGATTGAGCAAATTATGAAGGAGGCTATGGACAAGTCACAAGGACTAAATCTGTATTCAAAGAATCCAGATGAAATCTTCAACGATTACCTTGCTCCTTACTTATCTTAAATCCTAGCAGAAGAATTTTCTTCATCATCCTTTAATTCTAAGAAATCATCGTATCTTTCATTATAAATATCTTCGATATTTTTGAAGATATTTTCACAACTATACTTGTCTAGAATTATTTATCTCTTCGCACTATCTGTGTTACATCATAAAGGAAACTGTTTTAGTTTCTAATCTTCTGAAACCTTCGAGTTTAAATTATGAATGATTTCTGGAGAAGTGTTGGGAATTAAATCATGAGTTAGTATAATATAATGACGCCTGGCCAACGTGTTTATATTATAGTAAGTCATGCTGAAATTTCTAATGAAACGTGATGATGGTTCACAGATTATACATACCCTCATCATGTGTCATATTACATAACTCTTTCATTCTACTTAACCTCTAAACATATCAAGAAAATATTTTTTTGATATTTCTATTTTTCCGTGATTATGGTAATTTACCAAATCAAATCGTGCTATTACCTTTCCTTTCTGCATAGTAAATTATGATCATTCGAAACTTCATATCTACGAATCCGAGACATCTTAATCGCTTTACTTAAGGTCAAGAAGAGAAAACAGAAGCATGGAGCTTCGAAACATAAATAGGAGTATAAATCACAGCAAATAAATAAATAAATAAAAAATTATAAACCGCGGATGTCAATAATTATGGAAAGACAGAGGCAAGGTAGGATTAGAATGGGATGGAGCATATTAATAGATCTTTTGGAAATATAAATTGAGGAAGGAGGTATAGGAATGGTGAAAATAATGGAACGGAAGAGGTTAATTTATAATATTATATCAGACATAGAAATCGAGGCAGATTATCGCATTTAATTAAAGAGGATCCTAATTTCCTTAAATCCCGAAGGATCATATCTTATATAGATTTCGAAGATTTTCTTTAAATTCCTTGAATCCCAGAAACCAGCCTTGACTACATCAAAAGTTAAGACGAAACTTTAATTCCTTAATTTCACTCTTTTGTGATAGCTTCATTCGTACTCTTCGGGTAATCGAATTGTTTCATTCCTATTATTCAATGATGATAAAACTCTAGTTTTCAACTCGTATTCGTCATGAAAACATTATTATTATTAACCATGACAACCTCAATCAAATTTCGGGACGAAATTTCTTTAATGGGTAGGTACTGTAATGACCCAGAAATTTCTGACCAAATTTAAACTTAATCTTTATATGATTTTGACACGATAAGCAAAGTCTGTAATGTTGAGTCTCAAAAATTTTGAATTTTTTTTCATGGATTCAGTTAATCTTTGACTATTCTCGATGATTCATGAACAATTAATTGTAAATAATTATGTGTATATGAATATAGGTATATATATATATATATATATATATATATATATATATATATATATATATATATATATATATATATATTATAACATGATAACTTGAAATACATTAATAAAATATTATA
Organism: Rutidosis leptorrhynchoides; assembly: GCF_046630445.1. Classification (NCBI taxonomy): domain Eukaryota; kingdom Viridiplantae; phylum Streptophyta; class Magnoliopsida; order Asterales; family Asteraceae; genus Rutidosis; species Rutidosis leptorrhynchoides. The sequence continues at coordinate 42,554,928 of NC_092343.1, forward strand.
CGATATAGTTATTAAAATTGAAGATATAAAATAGTTTATGAATTACAATAAAAACTTGTTAAGTAATAAATATATATATAGTATTTTAGAATATTTATAGTTATATATTTTAAAAACTTTGAATACATTATTTAGGAATACTTGTTTTATTTTCTTAACTAAGTTAATAACGAATAATTATATATTAACAATGGTAAGTTAATATATGTAATATATATATATATATATATATATATATATATATATATATATATATATATATATATATATATATATATATATATATATATATATATATATATATATATATATATATATATATATATATATATATATATATATATATATATATATATAATACATAGTTATTCATATGAGTATTGTAATATAAATAATTTATAAATATTATATGTAAAAGTTTATAATATTTATTTGTATGATTACAAGTTAAAATATAGTTATTGTATTAACACTAATATTATTGTTACTACTTTCATTATTATTAATATTAATATCAATATTATTATTATTATTATTATTATTATTATTATTATTATTATTATTATTGATTTAGTTATAAATACTATTATAAGAATGATTAGAATTATAATTTAGTTGTAATTTAAATATTATTAGTTATTATTATTGTTATTATTGTAGTTATCATCATTATTATTATTATAAAAATAATACCATTTATTATAATTATCATTTATCATTTTTATAGTTATTATTACCATTATTATTAATTATTATTAAACTTAGTATTTTTATTAAAATTATTATCATTATCCTTGTTATTTGTATTAGTATTATTACTTTTATTATTATTAATAATATTAAAAGTATTATTATTAATATATTTATATTTATTAATTGTTAATATTAATTATTAATTATATACATATAATCAAACAGACAATTCCAAATTCAGTTTAAAGTCCTTTTCCCACTTTTAATTTTTCTTCCAGCTTGATTTCCTGTATAATATTAATAGATACCAATCGTACGAATCAATTTCCAATCCCTTTCTAATTTTTATTTATTTTTATTTTTTTCTTTCCTGAGTGATTTTCCTGTCGACACCATTTGGCTATAAAACAAACGATTGCACTATGTTATTCTCAAAATCATTCAATTCTTAATCTCCATTATCAGTTACAACTATCCATTAATGCAATTCGAATTAAATTAGAACAGAAAATATAAGGAAACCAGTCGTACTCTGTTCTTGAATTGAAATTATTAAAAGCTCGAATTCGATTCAATTGTCAAAATCTATTAATGTAGTGTTGTTAGGAATCCTCTAATAAAACTATTTGCAAAATTTGAGGTTCCAATTCCTTAAATTGATCATGAATTTTCGAGTCAAAGTTTCAAATCAAAAAGTCAAAGGTTTTGTTCTTCGTGAAATTTGAATCAGTTTTAAAGTTTCTGGATAAATTGACGATTCAAATAGTTTCTAGGAATGATATATTATCTAGTTCATGTTGTAATTGCAATCTAAAAGTGTATAGATTTCAAAATCACGATTGGAGTTCTTGTGTTCTTCAAAACGCTGCTACTGCATTTTTTTTTATTTTTTTCTGTTTAATCAATGCAACAACAATTAATTCTTTCTGTTTTAATTCAAGTCATAAATCAAACTAGGTAATTAGCTATTATGAGTTGTTTGTTCTCTAGTCGAATTGATTCCAATGAAGAAGAAGAAATAAGGGAAAACAGGAAAATATAAGTTAACTAAAATTAATATGGGGATTTATATCAGAAAAACAGAAACGGATGGATGGTAGGGTGTTGTCGGGTTAGCTAGAGGTTGCGGGTTCTAGCCCGGGCTGTGACAATTTTTTTTTAGAAAGCTTACACTTTGAGGTAGTTATTTTATTTTTATTATTATTATTTCATTATTATTATTATTATTATTATTATTGTTGTTATTATTATTATTTTTATTATTATTATTATTATTATTATTATTAATTATTACAATTAGTATTAATTATTATTATTATTATTATTATTATTATTATTATTATTATAATTATTATTACCTTATTATTATGTTATTATTAATATAATTATTAAGTATTATTATTATTAGTATGATGATAAAAATATTGTAAGGATTTTAATTATATATATTGATTATAACTACAAATATGAAAATGAATAAAACTATAATTAAGTCATGATCTAAATAAGATATTATTATTATTATTATTATTATTATTATTATTTTTATTATTAATAATTTTATTACTAATATATTTATAACAGTATTTTTATTATTATTATTATTATTATTATTATTATTATTATTATTATTATTATTATTATTATTATTATTAACATCATTATTATTATTATTGTGATTATGAATATAAAGATTATAGATACAAATATTATTATGAAAATGGTCAAAATTACAATTTAGTTACAACTTAAATGAATTATTAATAAAATTATTAGTGTTATTATCAAAATTATTATTTTCATTGTTAAATCTAATTATTATTATTATCACTATTTTAGTATTATTATGGTTATTAGTTTAACAGACAAATGATAGTTATATAAAAATACATTTATTATAAATATCATAACAATACTAATATTACATACTATATGCTCATATAAAATGTTATTATCTATAATATTCACTAAGTTGCATATAGTATATAAATATATTTTAATATATTATAGATAATAATATAAACACATATATAAATATAAAAATTAATACATATATATATATATATATATATATATATATATATATATATATATATATATATATATATATATATATATATATATATATATATATATATATATATATATATATATATATATATATAACATTAAGTTATAATTTAATATACTAATATATTATAATAAAAGATATATACGAGACATATAATTTATAACACTAATAATTATATATAAATTTATTCTATTACAATTATATGTGTTAATATGTATATAAATGATATAGGTTCGTGAATCCGAGGCCAACCTGCAATTGTTCAGTTCAGTCGTATGCATATGATGTGTTAAGACGTAACCTTTAAAATGTAGACAATATGCTTAATAATTAACACACAATACAGGCAACTAAACCCGATCATGCAGTAACTAACAAGTAAATTGACCAGTTCGATCCACATGGAGAAGTTTATTTCAAGGACTTTACAACGATTAATTATTCTAAAGGGGGATTTTATGTTTGAAGTTGTATTTTTGGTAACAAAACAGTAATTTAAATATGGTAAATAATAAGAATGAGAATGCGGTGTTTACTTCTATGCTTGATAAACGACAGGGATTGTTCTTTTATAATTAAAACCGTTATGTAATAGTTACAATTGAGCAGTTTATATCAATTTCACAATATCTATAAACTTAAGAACTATGTTTAATCAACAAGATTCTTTCTTGGTTAAATTTACATAAAACCTAGTTTACTATGATCACTCTAAGTAAACTACACGATTGTAAAACCTAAATATCATCCAATTATCATCCTATACTCACATATAGGTGACTAGATCACTAGGTGTTGAAGTACAAATTATAGCTTATGATAAACTAACGTAAATCAAGTCACAATTCGTATAATTGAACTAGGATATAAAGATGGTACAACAATGGATTTCTCGAAAGAACGAGGTAATTTAGATTGATTTAACTAACTAGACCCAACTCGGTTAAACTCACGTAAAACCTAAACTACAATAACTACTTGGGGTAATTTCATGACTATGTTGCTTTGGAACTCCTTCAATTACCGGATTAAACACATAACGAAATCACTTAAGCCCATGTATCTAACCGTCTAGATTACTAGTTGTATTGAAGCATAAATTGTTCATCGAGTTAACTCACATTAATTGGTTTACAATTTATGTAACTGAAGTAAAGAACTAAACAATCATAACTATGGTTCTTGTGGTTAGACTAGGTGATTTAATTAATCAAACATATATGTAACTAGCATAACATCGAAGTATAGAACAATCCCAAGTCATAAATCTTACATTGAAGCAAACATACAAGGATTTTAGCCAAACATAATCATAATGGAACTAACAAAACAATAAATACATATTGAAATCATGTTTAAAAGATGTAGAACGATAATACCAATTGCGATAAATGATACTAGCTTAATCTTCATGTTGAAAAAGTGGAGATTGATCTTGTACCCTTCTTTGAGCCTTAAATTTCATATTAGAACAGAGAGAATTCGTTTATATTCTGGTGTCTCAAGTATGTAACCAAAGGGTTCTTTAAATAGACTCAAAAGTTAGGTATTTTAGCCAGAAAAAGACCAGATGCACCGCATCTCCTTCGGATGCGCCACATCCCTTTAAACCTAGTGTAATCTAGCTCGTTTTGGCACTCAGAACTGTCGGTATGGCAACAGATGCGCCGCATCTGGAATAGATGTGCCGCATCTGACTTGGATGCGCCGCATCCATCTCAGATGCGCCGCATCTGGGGCTGTTTTGGTCCAGAAATTCTTGATGCTCCGCATTTAAAACTGTCGGGATTTATTTGTGCATAGATGCGCCGCATCTAAGAGAGATGCACCGCATTTGGACCTGTTTCAGTAGTTTCAGGCTGTTTTACGCGTTCAATCTTCGTTTTGACGCCTTTTTCGCTGTTGGTCTTCATTTATTCACTCACAATGGATTATTACAGATATTTATGAATTACAATACATAATTACAACAATTTCATACAAATGGAAACAACATTGGATCGAAATAATGACATAAATATGTATAATTTTGGCGTTATCAAAATCTCCACACTTAAACCTTGCTTGTACTCAAGCAAGACTTACAAGAAATTGAAAGTTATTATAGTGAACACACACATTGATGAAAACAAACACGAATCACAATATACACACACTTTTTATTTCACACACAAATTACACTCACGCGTTTTGAGTATACACACACCCTTGGAGTACACATGCTTTTATTTATTTTACAATGTAATACGCACACTTTGAGTACACACATAAAATGAAAACACACCTGTGACGACCTGGAAAAATTTCGACTTATTTTAAACCAATTCTCTATATGATTTAATATTTTCGTCATGATAAGCAATGAATTTTGACAACTTTTAAAACTTTTGAAAATGAGTTTTTATATAACGATTGACCACCCTGTTTTTCCAACGATTCACGAACGTCATAACTTGTGATAATTATATAATTGTGTGTGTGTATATATATATATATATATATATATATATATATATATATATATATATATATATATATATATATATACAAAAACATGCGAATAATATTTATATACGAAATGATAAAAATTTACTATTGAATGATGCAATCTCAAATTAAAAATTTTACGTATTAAATCATTTTATTTTTATGATGTATTTTTTTTATTTTTAAGAAGACACAAAGTTAAATCAAAGATGTACAAGTTGTAAAGCACAACGTACAATAACGTAACTTAAATATTTGAATTGAAATTAATTCATTTACTATTCATGTGAATAGTAAATGAAATGAAATTAATTAATTTACTATTCACATGAAAGCGACATGATAGAAATTATTAATTATAAGTTACATAAAATACCCCTGGAGTATTTAATAAATACGACTTTTTAACATATTAAAATTCATTTATTCGATTGAATTAAATGAATTTCGTGATTTAGAGTGCCACAGAATGATCAGCAGACTAGTACGTACATTCTACATCGAACGTATATAGTAATTTTATAAATAAATGGACCTTTTTACAACTACTTTTATAAAGCTTAAGACCAAAATAAATATATGTATTCAATTATAAAAAGTGAAATTTTTTTTATTTATACTTTTAGCTCGTCAAGATATATATATATATATATATATATATATATATATATATATATATATATATATATATATATATATATATATATATATATATATATATATATATATATATCTTGACGAGCTAAAAGTATATGATAAGTAAACATATCATTAAGTGTATTAACAATGAACTACATATGTAAAAACAAGACTACTAACTTAATGATTTTGAAACGAGACATATATGTAACGATTATCGTTGTAACGACATTTAATGTATATATATCATATTAAGAGATATTCGTACATCATAATATCATGATAATATAATAATTTAAAATCTCTTTTGATATTATAAACATTGGGTTAACAACATTTAACAAGATCGTTAACCTAAAGGTTTCAAAACAACATTTACATGTAACGACTAACGATGACTTAACGACTCAGTTAAAATGTATATACATGTAGTGTTTTAATATGTATTCATACACTTTTGAAAGACTTCAAGACACTTATCAAAATACTTCTACTTAACAAAAATGCTTACAATTACATCCTCGTTCAGTTTCATCAACAATTCTACTCGTATGCACCCGTATTCGTACTCGTACAATACACAGCTTTTAGATGTATGTACTATTGGTATATACACTCCAATGATCAGCTCTTAGCAGCCCATGTGAGTCACCTAACACATGTGGGAATCATCATTTGGCAACTAGCATGAAATATCTCATAAAATTACAAAAATATGAGTAATCATTCATGACTTATTTACATGAAAACAAAATTACATATCCTTTATATCTAATCCATACACCAACGACCAAAAACACCTACAAACACTTTCATTCTTCAATTTTCTTCATCTAATTGATCTCTCTCAAGTTCTATCTTCAAGTTCTAAGTGTTCTTCATAAATTCCAAAAGTTCTAGTTTCATAAAATCAAGAATACTTTCAAGTTTGCTAGTTCCAATCTTGTAAGGTGATCATCCAACCTCAAGAAATCTTTGTTTCTTACAGTAGATTATCATTCTAATACAAAGTAATAGTCATATTCAAACTTTGGTTCAATTTCTATAACTATAACAATCTTATTTCAAGTGATGATCTTACTTGAACTTGTTTTCGTGTCATGATTCTGCTTCAAGAACTTCGAGCCATCCAAGGATCCATTGAAGCTAGATCTATTTTTCGCTTTTCCAGTAGGTTTATCCAAGGAACTTAAGGTAGTAATGATGTTCATAACATCATTCGATTCATACATATAAAGCTATCTTATTCGAAGGTTTAAACTTGTAATCACTAGAACATAGTTTAGTTAATTCTAAACTTGTTCGCAAACAAAAGTTAATCCTTCTAACTTGACTTTTAAAATCAACTAAACACATGTTCTATATCTGTATGATATGCTAACTTAATGATTTAAAACCTGGAAACACGAAAAACACCGTAAAACCGGATTTACGCCGTCGTAGTAACACCGCGGGCTGTTTTGGGTTAGTTAATTAAAAACTATGATAAACTTTGATTTAAAAGTTGTTATTCTGAGAAAATGATTTTTATTATGAACATGAAACTATATCCAAAAATTATGGTTAAACTCAAAGTGGAAGTATGTTTTCTAAAATGGTCATCTAGACGTCGTTCTTTCGACTGAAATGACTACCTTTACAAAAACGACTTGTAACTTACTTTTCCGACTATAAACCTATACTTTTTCTGTTTAGATTCATAAAATAGAGTTCAATATGAAACCATAGCAATTTGATTCACTCAAAACGGATTTAAAATGAAGAAGTTATGGGTAAAACAAGATTGGATAATTTTTCTCATTTTAGCTACGTGAAAATTGGTAACAAATCTATTCCAACCATAACTTAATCAACTTGTATTGTATATTATGTAATCTTGAGATACCATAGACACGTATACAATGTTTCGACCTATCATGTCGACACATCTATATATATTTCGGAACAACCATAGACACTCTATATGTGAATGTTGGAGTTAGCTATACAGGGTTGAGGTTGATTCCAAAATATATATAGTTTGAGTTGTGATCAATACTGAGATACGTATACACTGGGTCGTGGATTGATTCAAGATAATATTTATCGATTTATTTCTGTACATCTAACTTTGGACAACTAGTTGTAGGTTACTAACGAGGACAGCTGACTTAATAAACTTAAAACATCAAAATATATTAAAAGTGTTGTAAATATATTTTGAACATACTTTGATATATATGTATATATTGTTATAGGTTCGTGAATCAACCAGTGGCCAAGTCTTACTTCCCGACGAAGTAAAAATATGTGAAAGTGAGTTATAGTCCCACTTTTAAAATCTAATATTTTTGGGATGAGAATACATGCAGGTTTTATAAATGATTTACAAAATAGACACAACTACGTGAAACTACATTCTATGGTTGAATTATTGAAATCGAATATGCCCCTTTTTATTAAGTCTGGTAATCTAAGAATTAGGGAACAGACACCCTAATTGACGCGAATCCTAAAGATAGATCTATTGGGCTTAACAAACCCCATCCAAAGTACCGGATGCTTTAGTACTTCGAAATTTATATCATATCCGAAGGGTGTCCCAGAATGATGGGGATATTCTTATATATGCATCTTGTTAATGTCGGTTACCAGGTGTTCACCATATGAATGATTTTTATCTCTATGTATGGGATGTGTATTGAAATATGAAATCTTGTGGTCTAATATTATGATTTGATATATATAGGTTAAACCTATAACTCACCAACATTTTTGTTGACGTTTTAAGCATGTTTATTCTCAGGTAATTATTAAGAGCTTCCGCTGTCGCATACATAAATAAGGACGAGATTTGGAGTCCATGCTTGTATGATATTGTGTAAAAACTGCATTCAAGAAACTTATTTTGTTGTAACATATTTGTATTGTAAACCATTATGTAATGGTCGTGTGTAAACAGGATATTTTAGATTATCATTATTTGATAATCTACGTAAAGATTTTTAAACCTTTATTGATGAAATAAAGGTTATGGTTTGTTTTAAAATGAATGCAGTCTTTGAAAAACGTCTCATATAGAGGTCAAAACCTCGCAACGAAATCAATTAATATGGAACGTTTTTAATCAATAAGAACGAGACATTTCAGTTGGTATCAGAGCGTTGGTCTTAGAGAACCAGAATTTTGCATTAGTGTGTCTTATCTAGTTTGTTAGGATGCATTAGTGAGTCTGGACTTCGACCGTGTTTACTTGAAAAATGATTGCTTAACAAATTTTGTTGGAAACTATATATTTTTAACATGTGAATATTATGTGATATATTAATCTCTTAATGCGTTTGATATTATGTGATAGATGTCTACCTCTAGAACAAGTCCCATTGACTCACCTAATAATAATGAAGAGTCAAATGTAAATTGGAATGATTCGTGGACTGATTCACAAGTTCCCGAAGAGGAACCGGAAGAAGAGTCGGAACCGGAAGAAGAATCGGAACCGGAAGAAGAATCGGAACCGGATGAAGAAATAGAACCGGTGGGGGAAATAATAAAACGGTTGAGTAAAAGAAAATCCTCAACCAACCGACCAAGGTTAATTATGGTCAATGGTGTTTCCGCCAAGGAAGCAAAATATTGGGAGGATTACCAATTCTCCGATGAATCGGATTCCGACGAGAATTCCGATGATGTTATAGAAATTACCCCAACTGAATTTAAAAAGGCAAAAGAAAATAATAAGGGAAAGGGCATAAAAATAGAGAAATCTAAATCCAACCCCGATGAACTTTATATGTATCGTCAACCCCCGAAGTCCTTAAGTTGTAACAATGATCCGGGAACCTCTAAACCACCAGGTTTTTCTAAACCGTTGTGGAAAATGACAGTTAGTATTAGGGGAACATCATATATCCCTAGAAACTTGGCAAAACGAACCAAAACCGAAGAAGAAGAAACGAGCGAGTCGGAATAAGATAGTTGTATTCGTGTGGTGTAATATATGTAATATAGTGTGCTTATGCTTTATGATATATGTAAAAATTGCTTGTATTAATAAGTATTTTTTTATGAATCTAACTCTTGTCTATTTTACAGTTTAAAAACACAAAATGGATAGACAACCCAATATTTTAAGAGACCTACCCGGAGACATGATTGATGAAATCTTGTCTAGAGTCGGTCAGAATTCCTCGGCACAACTATTTAAGGCGAGATCAGTTTGTAAGACATTCGAAGAACGTTCCAAGAATGTCTTGGTTTATAAGAGACTTTCGTTTGAAAGATGGGGGATATCACATTGGGAAACCCATAAGTTACGATGTGTTTACTTTGACGCATATATTGCGGGGAACCCAAATGCTATTTTACGCAACGGGTTAAGAAATTATTTTGACTCAATATATCCGAATATTGGACTTCGTGATTTAGAAAAAGCGGCTAACATGCAACATAAAGAAGCATGTTATGCTTACGGATTAGTAATGTTCGCTTCTCACCAAAGTGAGAACAAGAACATCGGGCTACAACTATTAAACAAAACGTTTCCACAAGTGACGGAGTCGGTAATTGGGGTAAGAAATGAGGTTTTTAGATTGTTACGGGACTGTTGGACATTACGTAACCCTCGTCCTTTTGACGACGTTACAACACGCTGTCTTATCAACGGCCATAACGGTTATGTTCCACAAGACCAAGGATGGGAAGTAATCCTAGTAAAACCAGAATGCATGACTTGTTTCTGGACGTATGAATTACGTGTCTTTATTGCCTTTGCTGAACGACTTGTGTACTAGCTAGAATTATCTTCACAACCATCTTGTATCAAATTTATTGTGTGCTATATTTCATGCTATATGTAAAATAAGCGGTATTGTAAGTTTGTAAAATATTGTGTAAAAGTTTGAACGCGAAATATTACTATAATCTGTTTTTCATATAGAATTGTAGTAGTTGAATTGTATATTAGCTACTAAGTATGAACTTAACGGGTAGGTACTACCCGAATTTAAACTTATAAAACGCTAATATGAAGAAAAAGCTTTTATAAATGAGTTCATATTATGCTACGAAATACTATTAACTACTCTTAATATTCTGTATGATTAACTTGTTCCATTTAACTATTTTGAAGGAAATGGCACCGACTACTCGACACACCGTGAATATGAATGAAGAGGAATTCCGTACTTTTCTAGCTTCAAACATAGCCGCAGTACAGGCTGCGCTACATACCAACAATAACCTTGGATCTAGCAGTACAGGAAATCGTGTAGGATGCACCTACAAAGAATTCACTGCCTGCAAACCTTTGAAATTTGATGGAACCGAAGGACCGATCGGATTGAAACGGTGGACCGAGAAGGTTGAATCGGTGTTTGCCATAAGTAAGTGTACTGAAGAGGACAAAGTGAAGTACGCTACGCATACCTTCACAGGTTCTGCGTTAACATGGTGGAATACCTATCTAGAGCAAGTGGGACAAGATGATGCGTACGCACTACCGTGGTCAGCATTCAAGCACTTGATGAACGAGAAGTACCGTCCCAGAACCGAGGTCAATAAGCTCAAGACAGAACTTAGAGGGTTACGAACCCAAGGATTTGATATTACCACGTACGAAAGACGATTCACAGAATTGTGCCTATTGTGTCCGGGAGCATTCGAAGATGAGGAAGAGAAGATCGACGCGTTTGTGAAAGGATTACCGGAAAGAATCCAAGAAGATATAAGTTCACACGAGGCCGCCTCCATACAACAGGCATGTAGAATGGCTCACAAACTAGTGAACCAGATTGAGGAAAGAATTAAAGAACAGACGGCTGAAGAGGCCAATGTGAAGCAAGTCAAAAGAAAGTGGGAGGAAAACAGTGATAAGAATCACCAATACAACAACAACAGCAATTATAATAATAATCGCAATAATTATCCCGACAATCGCAACATCAATCGCAACTACAACAAACGGCCCAACAACAACAACAACAACAACAACAACAGCAACTACAACAATCATCCCAACAACAATAACAACCGCAACAACAACAACAATCAGAAGCAGCTATGCCAAAGGTGTGAAAAGTATCACTCGGGGTTCTGCACCAAATTTTGCAACAAGTGTAAAAGAAATGGTCATAGCGCGGCGAAGTGTGAGGTCTACGGACCAGGGGTTAACAGAACGAAAGGAACAAATGGTGTCGGAACGAGTAATGGCGGAGCAAGTAGTGTCGGAACAAGTTATGCCAATGTAGTTTGTTATAAATGTGGAAAACCAGGCCACATTATTAGAAATTGCCCGAACCAGGAGAACACGAATGGACAAGGCCGCGGAAGAGTTTTCAATATTAATGCGGCAGAGGCACAGGAAGACACGGAGCTTGTTACGGGTACGTTTCTTATTGACAATAAATCTGCTTACGTTTTATTTGATTCGGGTGCGGATAGAAGCTATATGAGTAGAGATTTTTGTGCTAAATTAAGTTGTCCATTGACGCCTTTGGATAGTAAATTTTTACTCGAATTAGCAAATGGTAAATTAATTTCAGCAGATAATATATGTCGGAATCGAGAAATTAAACTGGTTAGCGAAACATTTAAGATTGACTTGATACCAGTAGAGTTAGGGAGTTTTGATGTGATAATCGGTATGGACTGGTTGAAAGAAGTGAAAGCAGAGATCGTTTGTTACAAAAATGCAATTCGCATTATACGAGAAAAAGGAAAACCCTTAATGGTGTACGGAGAAAAGGGCAACACGAAGCTACATCTTATTAGTAATTTGAAGGCACAAAAACTAATAAGAAAAGGTTGCTATGCTGTTCTAGCACACGTCGAGAAAGTACAAGCTGAAGAAAAGAGCATCAATGATGTTCCCGTTGCAAAAGAATTTCCCGATGTATTTCCGAAAGAATTACCGGGACTACCTCCACATCGATCTGTTGAATTTCAAATAGATCTTGTACCAGGAGCTGCACCAATAGCTCGCGCTCCTTATAGACTCGCACCCAGCGAGATGAAAGAACTGCAAAGCCAACTGCAAGAACTATTAGAACGTGGTTTCATTCGACCAAGCACATCACCGTGGGGAGCTCCTGTTTTGTTTGTCAAGAAGAAAGATGGTACATTCAGGTTGTGTATCGACTACCGAGAGTTGAACAAACTTACCATCAAGAACCGCTACCCACTACCGAGAATTGACGACTTATTCGATCAACTACAAGGCTCATCTGTTTATTCAAAGATTGACTTACGTTCCGGGTATCATCAAATGCGGGTGAAAGAAGATGATATTCCAAAGACTGCTTTCAGAACACGTTATGGTCATTACGAGTTTATGGTCATGCCGTTTGGTTTAACTAATGCACCAGCTGTGTTCATGGACCTTATGAACCGAGTGTGTGGACCATACCTTGATAAGTTTGTCATTGTTTTCATTGATGACATACTTATTTACTCAAAGAATGACCAAGAACACGGTGAACATTTGAGAAAGGTGTTAGAAGTATTGAGGAAGGAAGAATTGTACGCTAAGTTTTCAAAGTGTGCATTTTGGTTGGAAGAAGTTCAATTCCTCGGTCACATAGTGAACAAAGAAGGTATTAAGGTGGATCCGGCAAAGATAGAAACTGTTGAAAAGTGGGAAACCCCGAAAACTCCAAAACACATACGCCAGTTTTTAGGACTAGCTGGTTACTACAGAAGGTTCATCCAAGACTTTTCCAGAATAGCAAAACCCTTGACTGCATTAACGCATAAAGGGAAGAAATTTGAATGGAATGATGAACAAGAGAAAGCGTTTCAGTTATTGAAGAAAAAGCTAACTACGGCACCTATATTGTCATTGCCTGAAGGGAATGATGATTTTGTGATTTATTGTGATGCATCAAAGCAAGGTCTCGGTTGTGTATTAATGCAACGAACGAAGGTGATTGCTTATGCGTCTAGACAATTGAAGATTCACGAACAAAATTATACGACGCATGATTTGGAATTAGGCGCGGTTGTTTTTGCATTAAAGACTTGGAGGCACTACTTATATGGGGTCAAAAGTATTATATATACCGACCACAAAAGTCTTCAACACATATTTAATCAGAAACAACTGAATATGAGGCAGCGTAGGTGGATTGAATTATTGAATGATTACGACTTTGAGATTCGTTACCACCCGGGGAAGGCAAATGTGGTAGCCGATGCCTTGAGCAGGAAGGACAGAGAACCCATTCGAGTAAAATCTATGAATATAATGATTCATAATAACATTACTACTCAAATAAAGGAGGCGCAACAAGGAGTTTTAAAAGAGGGAAATTTAAAGGATGTAATACCCAAAGGATCGGAGAAGCATCTTACTATTCGGGAAGACGGAACCCGGTATAGGGCTGAAAGGATTTGGGTACCAAAATTTGGAGATATGAGAGAAATGGTACTTAGAGAAGCTCATAAAATCAGATACTCAATACATCCTGGAACGGGGAAGATGTACAAGGATCTCAAGAAACATTTTTGGTGGCCGGGTATGAAAGCCGATGTTGCTAAATACGTAGGAGAATGTTTGACGTGTTCTAAGGTCAAAGCTGAGCATCAGAAACCATCAGGTCTACTTCAACAACCCGAAATCCCGGAATGGAAATGGGAAAACATTACCATGGATTTCATCACTAAATTGCCAAGGACTGCAAGTGGTTTTGATACTATTTGGGTAATAGTTGATCGTCTCACCAAATCAGCACACTTCCTACCAATAAGAGAAGATGATAAGATGGAGAAGTTAGCACGACTGTATTTGAAGGAAGTCGTCTCCAGACATGGAATACCAATCTCTATTATCTCTGATAGGGATGGCAGATTTATTTCAAGATTCTGGCAGACATTACAGCAAGCATTAGGAACTCGTCTAGACATGAGTACTGCCTATCATCCACAAACTGATGGACAGAGTGAAAGGACGATACAAACGCTTGAAGACATGCTACGAGCATGTGTTATTGATTTCGGAAACAGTTGGGATCGACATCTACCGTTAGCAGAATTTTCCTACAACAACAGCTACCATTCAAGCATTGAGATGGCGCCGTTTGAAGCACTTTATGGTAGAAAGTGCAGGTCTCCGATTTGTTGGAGTGAAGTGGGGGATAGACAGATCACGGGTCCGGAGATTATACAAGAAACTACCGAGAAGATCATCCAAATTCAACAACGGTTGAAAACCGCCCAAAGTCGACAAAAGAGCTACGCTGACATTAAAAGAAAAGATATAGAATTTGAAATTGGAGAGATGGTCATGCTTAAAGTTGCACCTTGGAAAGGCGTTGTTCTATTTGGTAAACGAGGGAAATTAAATCCAAGGTATATTGGACCATTCAAGATTATTGATCGTGTCGGACCAGTAGCTTACCGACTTGAGTTACCTCAACAACTCGCGGCTGTACATAACACTTTCCACGTCTCGAATTTGAAGAAATGTTTTGCTAAAGAAGATCTCACTATTCCGTTAGATGAAATCCAAATCAACGAAAAACTTCAATTCATCGAAGAACCCGTCGAAATAATGGATCGTGAGGTTAAAAGACTTAAGCAAAACAAGATACCAATTGTTAAGGTTCGATGGAATGCTCGTAGAGGACCCGAGTTCACCTGGGAGCGTGAAGATCAGATGAAGAAGAAATACCCGCATCTCTTTCCAGAAGATTCGTCAACACCTTCAACAGCTTAAAATTTCGGGACGAAATTTATTTAACGGGTAGGTACTGTAGTGACCCGAACTTTTCCATGTTTATATATATTAATTGAGATTGATATTTACATGATTAAATGTTTCCAACATATTAAGCAATCAAACTTGTTAAGACTTGATTAATTGAAATAGGTTTCATATAGACAATTGACTACCCAAGTTGACCGGTGATTCACGAACGTTAAAACTTGTAAAAACTATATGATGACATATATATGGTTATATATATAGTTAACATGATATTATGATAAGTAAACATATCATTAAGTGTATTAACAATGAACTACATATGTAAAAACAAGACTACTAACTTAATGATTTTGAAACGAGACATATATGTAACGATTATCGTTGTAACGACATTTAATGTATATATATCATATTAAGAGATATTCGTACATCATAATATCATTATAATATAATAATTTAAAATCTCTTTTGATATTATAAACATTGGGTTAACAACATTTAACAAGATCGTTAACCTAAAGGTTTCAAAACAACATTTACATGTAACGACTAACGATGACTTAACGACTCAGTTAAAATGTATATACATGTAGTGTTTTAATATGTATTCATAAACTTTTGAAAGACTTCAAGACACTTATCAAAATACTTCTACTTAACAAAAATGCTTACAATTACATCCTCGTTCAGTTTCATCAACAATTCTACTCGTATGCACCCGTATTCGTACTCGTACAATACACAGCTTTTAGATGTATGTACTATTGGTATATACACTCCAATGATCAGCTCTTAGCAGCCCATGTGAGTCACCTAACACATGTGGGAACCATCATTTGGCAACTAGCATGAAATATCTCATAAAATTACAAAAATATGAGTAATCATTCATGACTTATTTACATGAAAACAAAATTACATATCCTTTATATCTAATCCATACACCAACGACCAAAAACACCTACAAACACTTTCATTCTTCAATTTTCTTCATCTAATTGATCTCTCTCAAGTTCTATCTTCAAGTTCTAAGTGTTCTTCATAAATTCCAAAAGTTCTAGTTTCATAAAATCAAGAATACTTTCAAGTTTGCTAGTTCCAATCTTGTAAGGTGATCATCCAACCTCAAGAAATCTTTGTTTCTTACAGTAGGTTATCATTCTAATACAAGGTAATAGTCATATTCAAACTTTGGTTCAATTTCTATAACTATAACAATCTTATTTCAAGTGATGATCTTACTTGAACTTGTTTTCGTGTCATGATTCTGCTTCAAGAACTTCGAGCCATCCAAGGATCCATTGAAGCTAGATCTATTTTTCGCTTTTCCAGTAGGTTTATCCAAGGAACTTAAGGTAGTAATGATGTTCATAACATCATTCGATTCATACATATAAAGCTATCTTATTCGAAGGTTTAAACTTGTAATCACTAGAACATAGTTTAGTTAATTCTAAACTTGTTCGCAAACAAAAGTTAATCCTTCTAACTTGACTTTTAAAATCAACTAAACACATGTTCTATATCTGTATGATATGCTAACTTAATGATTTAAAACCTGGAAACACGAAAAACACCGTAAAACCGGATTTACGCCGTCGTAGTAACACCGCGGGCTGTTTTGGGTTAGTTAATTAAAAACTATGATAAACTTTGATTTAAAAGTTGTTATTCTGAGAAAATGATTTTTATTATGAACATGAAACTATATCCAAAAATTATGGTTAAACTCAAAGTGGAAGTATGTTTTCTAAAATGGTCATCTAGACGTCGTTCTTTCGACTGAAATGACTACCTTTACAAAAACGACTTGTAACTTACTTTTCCGACTATAAACCTATACTTTTTCTGTTTAGATTCATAAAATAGAGTTCAATATGAAATCATAGCAATTTGATTCACTCAAAACGGATTTAAAATGAAGAAGTTATGGGTAAAACAAGATTGGATAATTTTTCTCATTTTAGCTACGTGAAAATTGGTAACAAATCTATTCCAACCATAACTTAATCAACTTGTATTGTATATTATGTAATCTTGAGATACCATAGACACGTATACAATGTTTCGACCTATCATGTCGACACATCTATATATATTTCGGAACAACCATAGACACTCTATATGTGAATGTTGGAGTTAGCTATACAGGGTTGAGGTTGATTCCAAAATATATATAGTTTGAGTTGTGATCAATACTGAGATACGTATACACTGGGTCGTGGATTGATTCAAGATAATATTTATCGATTTATTTCTGTACATCTAACTTTGGACAACTAGTTGTAGGTTACTAACGAGGACAGCTGACTTAATAAACTTAAAACATCAAAATATATTAAAAGTGTTGTAAATATATTTTGAACATACTTTGATATATATGTATATATTGTTATAGGTTCGTGAATCAACCAGTGGCCAAGTCTTACTTCCCGACGAAGTAAAAATATGTGAAAGTGAGTTATAGTCCCACTTTTAAAATCTAATATTTTTGGGATGAGAATACATGTAGGTTTTATAAATGATTTACAAAATAGACACAAGTACGTGAAACTACATTCTATGGTTGAATTATTGAAATCGAATATGCCCCTTTTTATTAAGTCTGGTAATCTAAGAATTAGGGAACAGACACCCTAATTGACGCGAATCCTAAAGATAGATCTATTGGGCTTAACAAACCCCATCCAAAGTACCGGATGCTTTAGTACTTCGAAATTTATATCATATCCGAAGGGTGTCCCGGAATGATGGGGATATTCTTATATATGCATCTTGTTAATGTCGGTTACCAGGTGTTCACCATATGAATGATTTTTATCTCTATGTATGGGATGTGTATTGAAATATGAAATCTTGTGGTCTAATATTATGATTTGATATATATAGGTTAAACCTATAACTCACCAACATTTTTGTTGACGTTTTAAGCATGTTTATTCTCAGGTGATTATTAAGAGCTTCCGCTGTCGCATACATAAATAAGGACGAGATTTGGAGTCCATGCTTGTATGATATTGTGTAAAAACTGCATTCAAGAAACTTATTTTGTTGTAACATATTTGTATTGTAAACCATTATGTAATGGTCGTGTGTAAACAGGATATTTTAGATTATCATTATTTGATAATCTACGTAAAGATTTTTAAACCTTTATTGATGAAATAAAGGTTATGGTTTGTTTTAAAATGAATGCAGTCTTTGAAAAACGTCTCATATAGAGGTCAAAACCTCGCAACGAAATCAATTAATATGGAACGTTTTTAATCAATAAGAACGGGACATTTCACCCAACACGATCAATAATCTTGAATGGTCCAATGTATCTCGGGTTTAGCTTCCCTCATTTGCCAAAACGAATGACACCTTTCCAAGGTGATACCTTAAGCATGACCATGTCACCAACCTCAAATTCTAAAGGTTTTCTTCTGACATCGGCGTAGCTCTTTTGTTAACTCCTGGCTGTTTTTAACCGTTGTTGAATCTAGATGATTTTCTCGGTCATTTCCTGGATAATCTCTGGACCTGTACTTTGTTTATCTCCCACCTCGCTCCAACAAATCGGAGACCTGCACTTTCTACCATAAAGTGCTTCGAACGGTGCCGCATCAATACTTGAGTGATAACTGTTGTTATAGGAAAATTCTGCTAATGGTAGATGTCGATCCCAACCATTTCCAAAATCAATAACACATGCTCGTAGCATGTCTTCAAGTGTCTGTATCGTCCTTTCACTTTGCCCATTAGTTTGTGGGTGATAGGCAGTACTCATGTCTAGACGAGTTCCCAATGCTTGATGTAACGTCTGCCAAAATCTTGAAACAAATCAGCCATACCGATCAGAGATAATAGAAATTGGTATTCCATGTCTGGAGACGACTTCCTTCAAGTATAGTCGTGCCAATTTCTCCATTTAATCATTTGGTAGAAAGTGTGCTGACTTGGTAAGACGATCGACTATTACCCAAATAGTATCATAACCACTTGTAGTCCTTGGCAATTTAGTAATGAAATCAATGGTAATATTTTCCCATTTCTATTCAGGGATTTCAGGTTGTTGAAGTAGACCTGATGGTTTCTGATGCTCAGCTTTGACTTTAGAACAAGTCAAACATTCTCCTACGTATGTAGCAATATCGGCTTTCATACCCGGCCACCAAAAATGTTTCTTGAGATCTTGGTACATTTTCCTCGCTCCGGGATGTATTGAGTATCTGGTTTTATGTGCTTCCCTAAGTACCATTTCTCGTGAATCCCCAAACTTTGGTACCCAAATTCTTTCAGCCAAATACCGGGTTCCGTCCTCTCGAATAGTAAGTTGTTTATCCAATCCTTTGGGTATTTCCTTTTCAAAACTACCTTCTTTCAAAACTCCTTGTTGTGCCTCTTTTATTCGAGTAGTAAGGTTAGTATGAATAATTATATTCATAGCTTTTACCAGCATTGGTTCTCATTCCTTTCTACTCAAAGCGTCGGCTACCACATTCGCCTTCCCCGGGTGATAACGAATCTCACAGTCGTAATCATTTAGCAGTTCAACCCACCTACGTTGCTTCATGTTCAGTTGCTTCTGATCAAATATATGTTGGAGACTTTTGTGGTCGGTATATATGGTACATTTGACCCCATATAAGTAATGTCTCCACATCTTCAATGCAAAAACAACAACGCCTAATTCCAAATCGTGAGTCGTGTAATTCTGCTCGTAAATCTTCAATTGTCTAGATGCATAAGCAATTACCTTCGTTTGTTGCATTAATACACTACCATGACCTTGCCTTGAAGCGTCACAATAAATCATAAAATCATCATTCTCTTCAGGCAATGACAATATAGGTGTCGTAGTTAACTTCTTCTTCAACGATTGAAATGCTTTCTCTTGTTCATCCTTCCATTCAAATTTCATCCCTTTATGCGTTAATGCAGTCAAGGGTTTTGCTACTTTGGAAAAATCTTGGATGAATCTTCTGTAGTAACCAGCCAATCCTAAAAATTGGCGTATGTGCGTTGGGGTTTTTGGGGTTTCCCAGTTTTCAACAGTTTCAATCTTTGCCAGATCAACCTGAATACCTTCCTTGCTCACTATGTGTCCGAGGAATTGAACTTCTTTTAACCAAAATGCACACTTAGAAAACTTAGCGTACAGTTCTTCCTTCCTCAACAATTCTAGCACCATTCTCAAATGTTCTCCGTGCTCTTGATCATTCTTAGAGTATATAAGTATGTCATCGATGAAAATAATGACAAACTTGTCAAGATATGGCCCACACACCCGGTTCATGAGGTCCATAAACACAGCTGGTGCATTAGTCAATCCAAACGGCATAACCATAAACTCATAATGACCGTAACGCATTCTGAAAGCAGTCTTTGGAATATCCTCCTCCTTCACCCGCATTTGATGATAACCGGAACGTAAATCAATCTTTGAATAAACCGACGAACCTTACAGTTGGTCAAATAAGTTATCGATTCTCGGTAGTGGATAACGGTTTTTGATGGTAAGCTTGTTTAACTCTCGGTAGTCAATACATAACCTGAACGTACCATCCTTCTTCTTGACAAACAAAACAGGAGCTCCCCACGGTGATGTGCTTGGTCGAATGAAACCACGCTCCAAAAGCTCTTGTAATTGGCTTTGTAATTCTTTCATTTCACTAGGTGCAAGTTGGTAAGGAGCATGAGCTATCGGTGCAGCTCCTGGTACAAGATCTACTTGAAATTCAACGGATCGGTGTGGCGGTAGTCCCGGTAATTCTTTTGGAAATACATCGGGAAATTCCTTTGCGATGGGAACATCATTGATGTTCTTTTCTTCGGGTTTGACTTTCTCGAAGTGCGCTAAAATTCCATAACAACCTTTTCTTATTAGCTTTTGCGCCTTCAAGCTACTAATAAGATTTAACTTCGCGTTACCCTTTTCTCCGTACACCATTAAGGGTTTTCCCTTCTCGCGCAGAATGAGAATCGCATTCTTGTAACAAACGATCTCTGCTTTCTCCTTGATCATCCAGTCCATGCTGATTATTACATCAAAACTCCCCAATTCTACTGGTATCAAATTAATTTTAAATATTTCACCAACTAGTTTAATTTTTCAGTTTCGGCATATTTTATCGGCTTTAACTAGTTTACCGTTAGCTAATTCAAGTAAACACTTATTATCCAACGACGTTAATGGACAGTTTAATTTGGCACAAAAATCTCTACTCATATAGCTTCTATCCGCACTCGAATCAAATAAAACATAAGCAAGTTTTTCATCAATAAGAAACGTACCCGTAACAAGCTCCGGGTCTTCCTGCGCTTCAGCCGCGTTAATATTGAAGACTCTTCCTCGGCCCTGCCCATTATTATTGCCTTGGTTTGGACACGCACTTTTGTAATAGCCCTTTTTCCCGCATTCGAAATAAGTAATGTCGGCAATATTTGTTCCTTTAACCACTGGTCCGTAGACTTCACACTTCGTTGCACCATGACCCTTTCTGTTACACTTGGTACATGATGCCGAACAGTAAGTAGTCGGATGGTACCCTTCACACCTTTGACATGGAATTTTCTGCCTCTTGTCGTCATTGTTGTTATTGTTGTTGTTGCGATTGTTATTGTTGTTGGGACGGTTGTTGTAGTTGTTGTTGTTGTTGAGACGGTTGTTGTAGTTGTTGTTATTGAGACGGTTGTTGTAGTTGTTGTTGTTGGGGTTACGATTGTTGTTGCGATTGTTATTGCGATATATGGTGCGATTGAGGTTGTGATTATTATTGTTGCTGTACTGGTGACCCTTGTCACTGGTTTCTTCCCACTTCATCTTGCCTTCTTTTATTTTGGCCTCCCCGGTTGCCAACTCTTTATTTCTTCCCTCAATCTGGCCCATGAGTTTGTGAGCCATTTGACTCGCTTTCTGCATTGATGTAGGTGCGGATGCACTTACATTTTCCTGAATTCTAACTTGTAGCCCTTTCACAAACGCGTCGATCTGTTCTCCCTCGTCCTCAAACATACCAGGACACATTAGAGATAATTCTGTGAATCGTCGATCATATGTGGTGATATCGTTTCCTTGTGCTCGAAGTTCTCTAAGCTCTGTCTTGAGCTTGTTGACCTCATTCCTTGGACGGTACTCCTCATTCATCATGTGTTTGAACGCTGCCCATGGTAGTGCGTAAGCACTATTTTGTCCCACCTGCTCGAGATAGGTGTTCCACCATGTTAGCGCAATACCTGTGAAAGTATGCGTGGCGTATTTCACCTTATCCTCTTAAGTACATTTGCTTATAGCAAATACAGACTCAACCTTCTCAGTCCACCATTTTAGTCCGACTGGTCCTTCGGTTCCATCGAACTCAAGAGGGTTTCAGGCAGTGAAAGCCTTGTAGGAGCATCCTACAAGGTTCCCTGTTGAGTTAGTCCCACCGCTGGACCCTGAGGGATTGTTACGTAATGTAGCCTGTACTGCGGCTATGCTCGTCGCAAGAAGGGTACGGAATTCTTCCTCGTTCATATTCAAGGTTTGTCTGGTAGTCGGTGCCATTTCCTTCAAAGATAGCCAAAAGAGTTAAGTTAATCATATAGAATATCAGGAGTAGTTAATAGTATTTCGTAGCATAATATGAACTTATTTATAAAAGCCTTTTCTTCATATTAGCGTTTTATAATTATAATTCGGGTAATACCTACCCGTTAAAGTTCATACGTAATAACTAATATACGATTCAACTACTACAATTCTATCATGAAAAACTAATTACAATAATACTTCATATTGAAATCTTTGGTACAATAATTTACAATCGTACAATACTGCTATTTTACATACAACATGAAATATAGCACACGATAATTATAATACAAGGCAGCTGTTAAGACAATTCTAGTTAAACTCAAATCGTTCAATAAAAACACGTAATTCATAGGACCAAAAATAAGTCATGCACTCTGGTTTAACCAATACTATTTCCCATCCCTGGTCAAGTGGAAAATAACCGTTGTGGTCTTTGGTAGAGCAGCATGTTGTAACGTCGTCAAAAGGACGGGGGTTATGTAATATCCAACAGCGCCGTAACAAGTCAAAAACCTTATTTCTCACCTCAACTACTACATCCGTTACCAGTGGAAATGTTCTATTAAGAAGTTGTAACCCGATGATCTTTTTCTCAGTTTTACGAGAGGCAAACATAATTAACCCATAAGCGTAGCATACTTCTTTAAGTTGCATGTTTGAAGCCTTCTCTAATGAACGAAGTCCTATATTGGGATAATTAGAGTCAAAATAAGCCCTCAACCCGTAGCGGAAAATTGCATTAGGGTTTCCAGAATGCATAGCCATAAAGAAAATATGGGCCAATTTAGGGTGTCCCCAGTTTGAGATACACCACCTATTGAAGAAAAGCCTTCTATAAACCAAGGCATGCTCGGAATGCCTTTCAAATTCCCTGCAAACTAACTTCGTCATAAACAATTGAGCCGATGAATCTTGACCCACTCTAGATAAGATTTCAACAACTATTTCCTGTGGTAGGTCTTCTAAAATATTCGGTTGTCTATCCCTAACGTCCATTTTGTATTTCGTTATAAACTGTAAAAGAGACAAAAATTATACTTAAGTCTGATAATGGAAATAACATAACATTACAAGCAATTTTTACATATAGCATAAAAGCACAAGCACATTATCATACATATATTACAAGGCATGGTAAAACTCATTACTACGAACTCTTCAATCAGACTCACTTGTTTCTTCCTCTTCTGACTTAGTTCGTTCAGCTAATTTCTTACCAATACCCATTCCGCCCCTAATACGAGCAGTCATTTTAACACCCTTTTTGGAAGGACCTAGTCTCTGAGATGTTCCAGGTCAAAAATCAAAGTTTAAGTGATATGGGTGTTTACGATAAGAACGGTCAGGGTTATTTCTGATAACTAATGGTCCATCGGACTTGGGATCGGGTTTCTCTATCTTAATAGATGGAGATTTCCCCTTTTTCTTTTTATCAAACTGAGCCGATGTAATTTCTATCACTTCGTCGAAATCCTCATCGGGATTCTCTTCCGGTTCCTCAGGGAATTGGGAGTCTTCCCAGTATTTTTCTTCCTCAGCTGAGACACCATCGACCATTTTTAACTTTGGTACATTGGTTAAAGATTTTGACTCAATATCTGAGTCGCTTGAATGACTACTGTAATCGGAGTCATTTGATAGCCTAGCGTGATCGGATGAGGTCATCTAACACATAATAGCAAGTATGTTAAGAAATTAATATATCACATAATATTTACATGTTAAGCATATATAGTTTCCAACAAAAATGTTAAGCAATCGTTTTTAAAACAGACATGGTCGAAGTCCAGACTCACTAATGCATCCTAACAAACTCGGTTAGACACACTAATGTAAATTTTCTGGTTCTCTAAGACCAACGCTCTGATACCAACTGAAATGTCCCGTTCATATCGATTATAAACGTTTCATATTAATTGGTTTCATTGCGAGGTTTTGACCTCTATATGAGACGTTTTTCAATGCCTGCAATCTTTTTAAAAACAAACCATAACCTTTATTTTATCGACAATCTAACATAGATTATCAATTATCGATAATCTAAAAATACCAAGTTTTTACACAACCATTACAATATATTACAATCTTAGACATCCGAATGCAGTTTTTAAACATTATCATACAAGCATGCTGACTCCAAATCTCTTCTTTAAATAGCATGCAACAGCGGAAGCCTTTCAATAATCACCTGAGAATAAACATGCTTAAAATGTCAACAAAAATGTTGGTGAGTTATAGGTTTAACCTATATCGTAAATCGTAATAATAGACCACAAGATTTCATTTTCATAATCATTATACAGGCATTTCGCAATCTGCATAAAAATCATTCACATGATGAACACCTAGTAACCGAACTAACAAGATGCATATAGAATATCCCCCGCATACAGGCATTTCGCAATCTGCATGCTATATACCGGCCGTCACAATCAGTATATCAATCGAAGTACTAAAGCATTCGTAACCCGAATGGGACGTGTCAAGGTCCATAGATCTATCTTTAGGATTCGCGTCAATTAGGGGCCATTTCCCTAATTCATAGGCTACCAAGCTAACAAGGGGAGATATTCGGTATTCGTAATCCAACCATAGAATATAGTTTCAAGTACTTGTGTCTATTTTGTAAAACATTTACAAAGCTGCATGTATTCTCATCCCAAAAATATTAGATAGTAAAAATGGGACTATAACTCACTTGCACAGATTTTCAATTTGTTGAAAATTAGACTTGGCCACGGATCGATTCACGAACCTATAACAAATATATACATATATATCAAAGTATGATAAATATATTCAAATCATATTTTTATTTACGTGTTGATGATTTAGGTTGTCAAGTTAGCAGTCCAACGTTAGCAGTCCAACGTTAGTAGTCCATATATATAGTTCAATACATCACCCTGGAATAATCAAGACGTATTGTAAATATAATGTCTAAGACTCAATCACAACCCATTGTACAACTATTGTCTTTGAAGTTATCTCGACGTGTTGTGTACATGTGTCTTACGATTTAACTGACGTATTGTAAATATATTGTCTAAGACTCAATCACGACCCATTGTACAGCTATTATCTTTGAAGTTATCTCGATGTGTTGTGTACATGTGTCTTACGATTTATCTGACGTATTGTATATATATTGTCTAAGGTTTAATCACGACCCACTGTATAAACCGTTGTCTTTGAAGTTATCTCGATGTATTGTGTACATGTGTCTTACGATTAACCAAGACTAGTATAGTACAAGGAAATATGTATAAATACATGTATAATGCAAGAAAAGTTAGCTAGGACATGGTTAGTATAGATTTTTGCAATATAATCCTGTAGCTATTTTGGTGATTTCTAACCAATCTTGTTTTACCCATATCTTCTTCGTTATAAATCGGTTTTGAGTGATTCAAATTGCTATGGTTTCGTAATGAACTGTAGTATTTAGAAATAAACTGAAAAAGTAGTGGTTTATAGTCAGAGTTACAGGTTACAAGTCCATATTTTAAAGAGGTAGTCATTTCCGTCGAAAGAACGACATCTTGATGACCATTTTGAAAAACATACTTCTACTTTGAGTTTAACCATAATTTTTGGATATGTTATTATGTTTATATGAAATATTATTTTCCCAAAATACAAATCTTTAAATCAAAGTCTAAGATAGTTTTTTTTAATTATCCAACCCGAAACAGCCCCCGGTTTTACTACGACGGTGTATGTCCGGTTTTACGGTGTTCTTCGTGTTTCAAAGTTTTAAATCCTTATGTTAGCATATCATATAGATATAAAACATGTGTTTAGTTGTTTTTTAAAAGTTAAGTTAGAAGGATTAACTTTGTTTGCGAACAAGTTTAGAATTGACTAAACTATGTTCTAGTGATTACAAGTTATTTTCTTCGAATAAGATAGTTATATAAGTAAGAATCGAATGATGTTATTGTGACGACCCAGAAATTTCTGACCAAATTTAAACTTTAATCTTTATATTATTCCGACAAGATAAGCAAAGTTTGTTAAGTTAAATCTCAAGAATTTTAAACTGTGTTCATACATTCATTATAACCTCGACCAAATTCCGACGATTCACGAACCGTTATATATAAATAGATATGTATATGTATATATATATTATAACTTGAGAATATTAATAAAGTATTAAACGTATAATACTTTACACGAACGTATTTGTTTCAATATGATTTTCGACGAAATTAAAAAAAATTTATTAAATGATTGAATTATCAGAAACATTGAATTATGATTACAAGTCTCTGTTGAGAGGTCCACTATGATTTGAGAAAATCTATTCCTCTTAACGATATTCAGAATAATTTGTAAAACTATTTATAAATAAAAACAAAAAGTGTCATTTACGAAAGTTAGACAAAAGTTAGTGGAGAATTGGTTTCCATAATATTCTATTAATCTATTTTCAAATGTACAAAGACGATTTCAGTTTAAAAAGAACTTTATTATTAAAACGTATATAACTTTTATAAATATCTAGAATCACTTTTGACAACTCATTACTTAACTAGTATAATAAATATAATGATATTTATATTTTATTTCATTAAATATATATAACGATTTAAATTAATATTATATATATTTATACGCGTATTATACATACATAGTTTTTATACTTTTACTATACTTTAACTTTACCTTTACTTTACTTTTACTTTACTTTAACTTCAATAATTCACTTTAATAATTCATACTTTAATAATTCACTTTAATAATTTAAAAATCTATTATAAATAGAATTCAATAGGTTTCATTATTTCATAGAAACTTGAAAATATATTTCTCTAAACTCTCTCAATCGATTTATATATATATATATATATATATATATATATATATATATATATATATATATATATATATATTTGCTCTGTATTATTTTAAGATATTATTAATATACATAAAATATTACGACGGAGTGCTGTCCGAGTGATTTCAAAATAGTTTTTTTTTAATGAGTTGAAGCTAAGGAAATTATGGGTTATAGCTATGGAGGTGATGGGTATGGTTCATGGGTATGCTCGTGAGGTCAATCTAGTGTTTATCATCTCCGTTGCGTCTACGTACTTTCCTGCAATATTGAATCTCAATATTGATACGTTCGTAAATCCGAGACCAACCTTGCACTTGTTAAATGACGTTATATGTATTTTTACTACGAAATACAGTATTGTGAGTTTCATTTGCTCCCTTTTATATATATTTTTGGGACTGAGAATACATGCGCTGTTTTTATAAATGTTTTACGAAATAGGCACAAGTACTAAAACTAATTCTATGTGGGTTTAAACCAGAAATATACCCTTAGCTTGGTAACATTAAACTACTTGTCTATGTACGGTAGGCGCGAATTCTAAAGATAGATCTATTGGGCCTGACAAACCCCATCCTGACTATGGGATGCTTTAGTACTTTGAGGTTATTTTAAACACACCTGATCTGGTGTACTTCAGAGGGTAAAACATGAACGTTAAGGCTTGTTACCGGGTGCCTACAACTTATAGAATACTTTTATACACTTGCGAGTGTACATATATTTATACACGGAAATCTTGTGGTCTATTAATATATTGAAATGATTGTTATGATAAACCTATGAACTCACCAACCTTTTGGTTGACACTTTAAAGAATGTTTATTCTCAGGTATTAAAGAAATCTTCCGCTGTGCATTAGCTCATTTTAAGGATATTACTTGGAGTCATTCATGACATATTTTGAAAGACGTTGCATTCGAGTCATTGAGTTCATCAAGATTATTATTAAGCCAATTATAGTTGGATGTATTATGAAATGGTGTGCATGCCGTCAACTTTCGTTGTAAAGAAATTTTGTCTTTTAAAAACGAATGCAATGTTTGTAAAATGTATCATATAGAGGTCAAATACCTCGCGATGTAATCAACTATTGTGAATCGTTTATAATGTATATGAACGGGTCCTTTCAGTTATGAACATCATTACTACCTCAAGTATAGTAGGTAAACCTACTGGAAATGATGAGAAATAAACTTGAGCTTCAAAGGATCTTTAATGGCTTGGAAGTTCTTGAAGTAGAATAATGACACGAAAACAAGTTCAAGTAAGATTACTACTTGAATTAAGATAGTTATGTTTATAGAAATTGAACCAAAGCTTGAATATGATTCTTACCTTTGATTTAGAATGAAAACCTACTAAGATTAACAAAAGTTTCTTGATCTTGGATGATTACTTGGAATGGATTTGAAAGCTTGGAAGTAATCTTGCAAGTTTGAAAGATTTCTTGAAGTGTTCTTGAATGGTTGTTTTTATGATGATTAAAGCTTGTAATTGAAGCTAACAGATGGGAAAAATGTTTGGATATTATCAAGTATGATGTTAGGAGTATTTTGAGAGAGAATTTGGAGTGTAAGTATGAGAAAATGGAATGAACAAATGGGGTGTAATCATAAAAATGGGATTACTTGTTATAAAGAAAAAAAAGATTCTTAAGTTTGTTTCTAGCTCATTAGTCATACTAGATGTTAAATAGTTGGCTCCCACATATTTCTTAATCATTTAGGGCTGCTAAGGAGCAGATTTTTATTGGTATTTACCAATAGTAAATACATCTAGAAGCTGGGTATTATACGGGTACAAATACCGAATGAATACGAGTAGAATTCTTGATGAAAATGAATGAGAATACAAATACAACCATCTTTGTTAAGTATAATTATTTTGATATATGTCTTGAAGTCTTTCAAAAGTGTATTAATATATCTTAATACAATACATATATATACATTTTAATTAAGTCGTTAAATCATCGTTAGTCGTTACATGTATGTGTTGTTTTGAAGCCTTTAAGTTAACGATCTCGTTTAATGTAATTAATCCTTTGTTAATATACTTAATGGGATACTAAATTATCATACTATTATGATAACATAGTGTATTAATATATCTTAATACAATATATATATATATATATATATATATATATATATATATATATATATATATATATATATATATATATATTAAGACGTTATTACATCGATGATCATTACATATATATCTTGTTTCAAATTCTTTAATTTAGTAGTCTCATTTTATGTATATAACTCATTGTTAATATACTTAATGAGATACTTACTTATCATAATATCATGTTAATTATATATATATATATATATATATATATATATATATATATATATATATCATCATGTCCGTTTTTACAAGTTTTAACGTTCGCGAATCGTCGGACAACTGGGTGGTCAAACGTTTATGTAAAATCCGTTTCAATTAATCAAGTCTTAACAAGTTTGATTGCTTAACATGTTGGAAACATTTATATATGTAAATATCATTCTCAAATATATATAATCATGGAAAAATACGGGTCGTTACATCTTAGTGCAATTATTGCATAGATAGTGTATTGACAAATTCATATCTTAATGTATCTGTTACTGTAAATCTTGCCTGACAGCTTCCGAAAATTCCTCCGTAATATACGGGATCTTTTGTACTATATATAGGTATTCTATGTAATTAGAATATCATCCGATATCCGAAAATCATTTCATATCAAAAATCATTTCCCTGCTCTGTACGAGATGAATCCTGCAACTAGTTCGAGTTCCTCGAATTTCGACAGTTATTCCGATATGGATTTCTACCTGAGCTCCGAAAGTAGTGTAACCGGAATGGATCAACTAATTAGCCATCATCAATTCTGGATGAATTGGGAATGGGTTCGTAGTCGACTCAATCAATGGAGACAAGAAGAAGGCGATCCTTTCCACCAATCAAATTCACCACTCGGCGAAGAACCTGAAGCACTTACCAGCGAACCAGTCCGAAACACCATTTTCACCCTCATTGCCAGAATAGCTCGCAACGATTACATAATATCTACTATTCTAAACCTTATTCATCCGCTCGTTTCAACCGCCCATCATTCTGGTGTAATAGAAGAAGTTAACGAGCTTCGCGCTTGAGTAGTGGCTCTGGAAAGTATGATGCACAACTTGCAGGCATCACAAGCACCACCAGGATCAACATCAACAGCAACACCAACAGCAGTACCAACATCACCAATACCACCAACAACACAAGTCTCAACATCACACGTCTCAACATCCCAATCTGTACCTCGAGCATAATCATCATCCTACTTATTATTCTATATCTTCGTTCTACATCATTTATATTCGTTCTACGTATCGTTATATATCAATATACTTTTGTACAAACTATTAATGATAAGAATATTTTAACGGGTAGGTAATACTCGAGAAATATTTAGATTTCACATTAATGCGTTACACTATACATTCCTTGATTCTGATTCAACATTCATTAACTATACTATTCAAATCCATAAGATATACGTATCCGTTTATCAAAGAGCAATTATTTTTCATACGAATTCAATTACATATTCTGATTTTGACTGATCAGAATCCAAGTTAAAACTGCAACCAGTGACATCACTCTTAGAGTCCTACATCTTTCAAAAACCATACCTTAAATTCAAAACTGTACTAAAACACCACTCTTATTCATAAAACCCAGAAATATATTCATCTCATTCAAAATTCTAAATGTTTTCATCTTAAACATCATATATTGACGATTACAATCTGCGTTCAAACCCTTCATGATTTTTGAAAACACCTCAATTAATGAACAATCGAAAGGATAAATCAACCACACGTTATCACGAAAAAGAGGATTTATGCATATAGTTATGCCCATGGAAAACTCTCGAAACCTAAGTAAGAGTTTAACATGTATCTGTGCTAGATATTTTGGTATTGTTATACTGAAAATAACCCTACAATTCCTTTTCAAAGCATCTAGTTTTATCACACTTCCAACAAATCAACTTTGACTTTTCATAAGCCATGATATAACCTTGATATATACGATTGCCTTTTCGAACGTTGTTACCGAGGAACCTTTTATATTCCACCATATTAATAGTAAACGTACCAACAACTCGTTTACTATTTGACTTAAGTCTCTCTATATTTATTTATTGAAACCCCATCATATACTCATCTGCATCTTGTAACAATAATTACCATACTAATACCAGGAAGCATCAATCATTATTTTCAAATTTCGCGGCATTTCTAAAACAACAGTTATATATACATATAACGTCTATCTCCTGGACATATGTACTTCAATTCTGGAATCCTGAAAAATACCCCAACCTACGAATCAGTTCTCTGAGTTTTGAAAAATTGGTGAAGCTGCAAAAACTATAAAGGACCTTAACAGTCAAAAGTTTGGTGATAAAGAATAGAGTGTTGGAAACGTTCAATAGAAAAATTTGGTACTAAAAAACGGATTGAGCAAACCATGAAGGAGGCTGTGGACAAATCACGAGGACTAAACCTGTATTCAAAAAAATCCAGATGATTCTGTATTTGATAAAATCTTTAGCGAATACCTTGCTCTTTACTTATTCTAAATCCTTACAGAAAATTTTCTTCATCAACCTTCAATCTTAGAAATTTCAAAATATCATCATATCTTCATTATAAATATCTTCGATATTTCTGAAGATATATTCATAACTATTCTTGTCCAAAATTATTTATCTCTTCGAGCTATTTGTATTACATTAAAGGAAACTATTTTAGTTTCTTAACTTCTAAAAACCTTCGAGTTTAAATTATGAATGATTTTTGGAGAAGTGTTTGGAAATTGAAGCATGAGTTAGTATAATATAATGGCGCCGGGCCAACGTGATTATATTACAGTAAGTCATGCTAAATTTCTAATGGAACGTGATGATTCACAGATCTTACACTCATCATATACCATGCTACACGACCCTTTCATTCTACTTAAGCTCTAAACATATCAAGAACATATTTTCTTGATAGTTCTATCTTTTTCCGCGACTTCGGATAATTTAACAAATCAAATCATGCTATTACCTTCCCTTTCTACTTAGTATGATATGATTATTTGAAACTTCATACCTATGAATTCTGGACCATTATTCACTTTACTTAAAGTCGGGAAGAGAAAACAGAAGCATAGAGCTTCGAAACATAAAGAGGAGTATAAATCACAGCAAATAGAAAAATTACAAACCGTGTATATCAATGCATATAGCAATATAGAGACACGGTAGGATTAAGAATAATATCACACCTAGAGCGAAGTAGAAGTAAACAGATTCCTCTAGTGGGAGTTGGAAAAGAAGAATGATTGTTACGATAGTCAGGATAAGGACAAGGATCAGAAATGGATTAAGCATTTTTTCACAATCTTAGGAAGTGTGAGTTGATGGAGAAAATATAGGAATGGTAGAAATAATGGAACGGAGGAGGTTAATTTATAGCTAAAAATTAGACAAAGCAATCGAGGCAGATGACTACATTTAATTAAAAAGGATCATAATTTCCTAAATCTGATCTTATATAGATTACGAAGATTTTCTTTAAGATCCCTTAAATCCCGAAAATCAACCGTGACTACGTCCAAAGTTAAGACGAATCTTTATTTTCTTCATTTCACTCTTTTACGATAGTTTCACTCATACTCTTCGCGTAATCGAATTGTTCTATCCATATTTTTCACAATGGTGAAAAAACTCTATAATTATTGAACTCATAAAACGGAACTCGACTAATTCAAGGTATTCAAAATACTCCATTAATGTATTTTATTATGTTCTTTTGATAATGATTTTATGAACAATCGAATTCATGATAGGAATTCATGTTATATCATATTTCTTGATACAAGAATATTCTGGTTTTCGTTACCAACTTTCCTTAACCAAATTTCGGGACGAAATTTCTTTAACGGGTAGGTACTGTGATGACCTGAAAAATTTCGACTTATTTTAAACCAATTCTCTATATGATTTAATATTTTCATCATGATAAGCAATGAATTTTGACAAGTTTTAAAACTTTTGAAAATGAGTTTTTATATAACGATTGATCACCCTGTTTGTCCGACGATTCACGAACGTCATAACTTGTGATAATTATATAGTTGTATATATATATATATATATATATATATATATATATATATATATATATATATATATATATATATATATACGAAAACATGCGAATAATATTTATATACGAAATGATAAAAAAAAATTACTATTGAATGATCCAATTTCAAATTAAAATTTTTACGTATTAAATCGTTTTATTTTTATGATGTATTTTTTTTAATTTTTAAGAAGACACGAAGTTAAATCAAAGATGTACAAGTTGTAAAGCACAACGTACAACAACGTAACTTAAATAGTTGAATTGAAATTAATTCATTTATTATTCATGTGAATAGTAAATGAAACGAAATTAATTAATTTACTATTCACATGAAAGCGACATGATAGAAATTATTAATTATAAGTTACGTAAAATACGCCTGGAGTATTTAATAAATACAACTTTTTAAAATATTAAAATTCATTTATTCAATTGAATTAAATGAATTCCGTGATTTACAGTGGCACAGAATGATCAGCAGACTAGTACGTACACTCTACATCAAACATATATAGTAATTTTATAAATAAATGGACCTTTTTACAACTACTTTTATAAAGCTTAAGACCAAAATAAATATATGTATTCAATTATAAAAAGTGGAAATTTTTTTATTTATACTTTTAACCCGTCAAGATATATATATTATATGATTTTACTTTCTTAAATGAAAACGTTAAAATAACTTCTATTATTAAAATGTTTTTAAAAATTAAGAATATAATTAGTTTTGAAAAACTAAATTTTATATAATTAAGGTTACAAGATCTCAATTTTATATATAAATATCGTGTTTCAAATATAAAACGTACAAACTTATGTTTCAAAATGTTAATATATATATATATATATATATATATATATATATATATATATATATATATATATA
The DNA here is from genome assembly GCF_046630445.1 of Rutidosis leptorrhynchoides. Taxonomy (NCBI): domain Eukaryota; kingdom Viridiplantae; phylum Streptophyta; class Magnoliopsida; order Asterales; family Asteraceae; genus Rutidosis; species Rutidosis leptorrhynchoides. The sequence goes on from NC_092343.1 coordinate 42,589,993, forward strand.
TATATATATATATATATATATATATATATATATATATATATATATTACGATGTAACAAAAATATATTGTTAGAAAATATTTATATATTATATATTTAAATATTAAACGTTTTGAAAATATTAAAAGATAACGATATTTATATTTTATTTTATTAAATATATATAACGATTTAAATGAATATTATATATATTTATACGTGTATTATACGTACATAGTTTTATACTTTTACTTTACTTTAACTTTACTTTTACTTTACTTTTACTTTACTTTAACTTTAATAATTCACTTTAATAATTCATACTTTAATAATTCACCTTAATAATTCAAAAATCTATTATAAATAGAATTCAATAGTTTTTATTATTTCATAAAACTTGAAAATATTTTTATTTAAACTCTCTCAATCGATTTACACATATATATTTACTCCGTATTATTTCAAGATATTATTAGTATACATAAAATACTACGACGATGTTATGTTTGGGTGATTATAAAAATGGGTTTTCAAACAGGTTAAAGCTAAGGAATTTATGGGTTATGGCTAAGGAGGTTATGAGTGATGTCCGTGGGTATTGTTCGTGAATCAAAGGCTAACCTTTCATTTGTCATCTTCGTTGCAACTGCATACTTTTCCTACAATATTGAACCACAATATTGATATGTGAGTTTATAGATCCCCTTTTAAATGCTTTAAATATTTTTGGGCTGAGAATACATGTACTTTATTTATACGTAATGGACACAAGTACATACTTAATTCTACACTGAGTCTAAACTGATAATCCCCTAGCTTTGGTAACTAGTAACTGCCGGTTATAAGAACTGATGGGCGCGAGTAATTGTATATGGATCCATAGGGCTTGACATCCCCGTCCGTTCCAGGTATAGAGACCCTAGCCTGAACTATAAAGCAGACGTATACTATTTGAGTTTAGTACACGTTAGTTTACGTGTATTGTACATGTTGGTTGTATATATGTTAAAACAGGGGTACTTATTATATATACGTTAAGTTTAGTTACCAAGGTGCTCAATTTCGTAGAATATTTTGATAAATGTTTTGGATGAAACAACTGAAATCTTGTGATCCACCTTTATATACATATTATGCGCAACATTAAAATTATGAACTCACCAACCTTTGTGTTGATACTTTTAAACATGTTTATTCTCAGGTTCCTAGAAGTCTTTCGCTGTTTGCTTATACGTTATACAAGCTATGTGCATGGAGTCATACATGCTTTATTCGAGAAAACTTTGCATTCACAAAATCATCACCATGTATCTTATTTTGACTGTATTGTCAACGGATGTATTATTAAAAACTATTTTTACGGTGATTGTCTATACGTAGAAATCATCAGATGTTGAAAACTTTGGATATATATATTCAATTGATAGTGTACCTTTTCAAAAGAATGCAATGTTTACAAAATGTATCATATAGAGGTCAATACCTCGCAATGAAATCGATGAATGATGTACTACGTCTAAAGGGATTTGGACGGGTCATCTCAACACCAAAGTCGAAAGGTGGGTTTTAAAGTCCACATTTCTTGAAAATTTGGATCCTTAGGGAAATTAGGACCTTTGCGAAAAACCTTTTGTGTTTTGAAAAATAACCATGTTAGTTTTTACACTAATCAAGTTTTCTGGTTTTAACCTCAAAGTCCAGTTGAGGGTAACTGAAAACCGAAGCCTCAGTCGGCGATTAGTAAGCTACTCGCCCCCACGATTGAAGTATCATGGAACTTGAAATCGGATGTCCTAAAAATGATTTTACATAATATAGTTCATAAAATAGCATAGGTTTTAGAAGAAACTATATCACGTTCAAATATCATCGGTGAACCATGAGTTTGCACACCTCAATTTGTTATAGCATATGTATATTGATCGCGGTCAACATAGATGCGGTTGATCTTTACGGAGATCATCCATCTGGGGATTAGATTCATTAGTCTTAAAAGCTAATTTGCAATGTGCCCCCCATTGTATGAGACAGATCCATCTCATGGTTAGGATAAGTCTGACCACCAAAAACCCTGTTTGATGCTGAGGTGAGGTGGATTTCCAGCCGATGATAGAGATGATTTTTCAAGATTTTTCGTCAACCTACAGCTGTTCTGGACTGCATCTTCTAATCATAAGTTAGCAAGTGCGTCATTTTAGAAGACTCGACTTCCTTTACAATCATTACATAGATAAGCATTGGATTAGATTGTTATAACAACAAAGTACTTGAAGATCCTTTTCATTAAGAATGTGGTGTAGCATATTAACCAAAATAAATTCAATCATTTGGTTGTTTCTAAATTTGTTTCATGATAATAATTTCGGTGTAAACACTTAGTTTTAAGATCAACAAATTTTTAAACAAAATTTGAATTTATGAAGATAAAAGTTCAAAAATTTTCACCATTTTAAAACTTTTTAATCAAAATCAAAACCTAAAAGAATTTATAACCTCCTCCCCACACTTGAGTTCATGTATCGCCCACGTTACATGAAATCAGGAAAATTTAAATTCGAGAGGGTTAAAGAGTGCAAGAGAGTGATTACTTTCAAGGTTTAAAACCGAAGTGCACGGGATGATGGCGCTGAACTGAATGTCAGCATAAGAACATCATCCACTTCTTTTTACCACTATTCATTCATTAATTAAGTATGTGCTGAACTTACTGCCAGTCTTTGAAAATTTGTAGCAATTAGCACAATGCTCACCTGTCAAAAACCAAACAAATATCTCACACAAACCAATGGGGTAGTACTCCATGTACCAGAAACCCCACTTACAATTATCTAAAGCATTCAAATTACAAACATCCTGAGTACCATTATCTATTACAAACCAAACAAATAAGATAAATTATAAATTGTTTTAAAACACCAACATTATTCAAACCTTACACAAACCACGAGAATCATCACGTCAACCAGAGAAAAATCCCCAAAAAGAGTTACTCGGCCCAGTTTCTTCTGGGTTTTGGTCGGTCGAGTCATCACGCTGAAAAACTGAGGGGTGGTGCTCCGGATAAGTTAGATTGGCAGGGGTAATAGCAGTTTTCGGATTAGGTGGGTAAGTAGGAGGATAAGGTGGAGGATATGGATCACCCATTCGAACCCAAGGGTCGTATGCAGGCCAAGGAGATGGGGAGTAGTTAGCCGGATCTTCAGCGTATATTTCAGTCTGGCAATGCATCAAGTTAAGCTGAGCTTGCTGCCCGGCTTGAGTGTACTAAGTCCTATCATTCCCCACATCGATGTGCTATTGCATCTCCCGGTTACCTGCATCGTAGTGGTCCATTACCCTCTGAGCATTTTGATCTTGATGGAGTCGCATTGCTAAAAATTGACGCTCCATGTATGCCTCCCAATCGCTGCCCGAACCTGAGCTACTACCAACTTGGGGCTGTAGATGTGGCTGTGGTTGTGGTTGTGGCTGTGGCGGTTGCACGTGCTCGGGGTCCACATACCTAGTTAAAAGCATGTTCGACCCCCTCATCAAGATATTTGCCTTGTATAACTCACCCAGTCAAAGGTAATCATTTGCTTCTCTTCTAACCCAATTGTATTAACACGAAAATGTTCGACAATTTTGGTGACATATTGGCCTCCCATAATTGGTGTTATCTTTTTCCTATCTTCGAAAAGGAAAGTTAGAAGCATGTGTGGGATATGAACATGCGCGTGATTCATTATTCTATAGATGTACCAGATGTCCAAGTTTGTTACTTTCTCGCTGCTGTCCTTTCGACGGTTTATCGTGTTCGAGATGAACCTTTGAACACATCTATGTTCGTAAGTCAGAAGCTTGTTACATGTTTGCTTGCTTGCATTATACGCATGATGGCTCATGTTTTCCACACTTCTCGATGATTAAAAGATGACACATATACTTCACATTGACTAAAGTATGTTTGCATTAGTTGATTTGGCAAACCTTCGTAGATATTTAGCACCTTTACAAATTGTAGCAATGTCAATGTTCGGTCTTGCCCTCCCAGTCGAAACCTCATGAATGTATTTGATGTTGGTGAAGAATAGTCAACCCTCCGTGAACCTATGAATTCCTTGGTTAAAAGTGGGAACACTTTTTCTTGCATTCGGAACAAATTTTCCCAACCGTAGATTCGATGACCTTGGTATGTTACCCAGAAAAGATTTCAAAAGTTTTGTAGTTTACCGTCTTCTTCCAATGGTACCCAATCCATGTATTTACCTGGATATACGTCTTTGTTCAAAAGTTTCTTCATGCGTTCATGATACTCCAGATGTCTTAAAATCGCATTGATCCATGGATCCGGAGTAGTTAATCTACGGACATTGAGTTGTTGGTTATCTATGTCCATCTCTTCTTCTTCCTCAACATTTTCTTCCTCACTTGTCTTCGGATCTTTAACCGCCGGGCCCTTTTGCTTTTTCGATTGTGGGTTTGATGATGATGCTCTAGTCTAAAAAAATAGACACAACAAAAACAAACAACAAAACAACAAACCAAGTTGATTAGCTTTTACGAGAACTAAAACATCTACCATATTACGCAAGCCACAACCATGTAGAGAAAGTTTATATCTTAAGTTGACACAAAATTTAAAGTTCATGTTAAACAATATCCTAACATGGTATAAACTAGTCTCATTCTCAATAAACAAACTAGTATGACTTAAAATCTATATCACTTCACAAGTGTCATAAACTAGTATGTTTAGTTTCACCAAAAATCTTTTAAAACAATATTAAACCATAAGCATTCATCAATAAGCATGTTAAACAAAATGCAATAAATGGTTTTCATACATTTAGTACATTAAAGCCAACTCAAGTCAACAATTTATCAAAAAGCCTAAGCATACAATCCTTAACTTTCGTAAATAATACTTTCAAATTGAACAAACACTAAGTTAAGGCATATATGAGTTTAGCATAATCAATGAATTGCTTCAATTCCACTTAGAACAATTACTAGTTAACAAAAGTCAAAATCCCCAATTCAAGAACCCTAATTCTCAATTTATTCAAAATCATGTAGTTCAACGAGGGTTCAAGGCAAATTGCTAATGTATGCTAGTAATTAAACTTCAAAACATCTCAAATTAAACAAGTAATGGTCAAAAATTCGAAATTCCTAAATTCATGAAGAACCCTAATTTCTAAAGTAAAAATTTAAGCAATTAATCATGAAATTCGAGTATGAATAAGGATTAGTAACAATAATACAAGCATATAATGACCAAAACATGAAGATTCAAACATCCCACACTTAGAACAAACTAAATCCGAATTTGAGAATGAAGAACACAAGAATCATGAAGGAATGAAGATTAATCTTACCTTTCTCATGTTGATTAGACTGATTAGATGCTCAAAGATGGGATTAATTAGTTGATTTAGTGTCTAGAGGTGGAAGTTTTGAGAGAAAATGAGATGGGAGTCGGAGTTGTAGGTGAAAAAATGAGAAAATTTGATAAAACCCGTATTTGTGCAAAAAAATTTGGTCAGACTGCATCATTCAGATACAGATGCGGCGCATCTGTATCAGATGCAGCGCATCTGTATCAGATGTGGCACATCTAGCTCAGATGCGGCAGATCTGAATCTGATGCGGCGCATCTGGTGGTCAAAAGCGGCGCTTCACTCAAAAGCGGCGCATCCCAAACTGTCGACCTTTTTTATGCATTCAGATGCGGTGCATCTGGCCCTGGTTCACCAGTTTTCGATGTTTTCCAATGTTTAAACAGTTCCAAAGGTCTCTTAATCACTTGGTTCGCATTAAAACTCAAAAAATCACTTAAAAACAAACATTCCTAAGAAACGAGGCATACGAATGGGACTATATACAAGGTGTGAAGTTTATTAGTGAGTCGTTCACGCGACTCCGTCCTAAGCTAATTAGCCTTGGAGAAAAAAGTGACATCATCTTGAACCGTTGTGTCAACTCCATCAAAATAGAGTTTTAATCGATGACCATTCACTTTAAAAGTGTTTCCGTTTCCAACCAATTCAACATATCCCGATGGGAATGCTTGTTTCACCAAATAAGGTCTAGTCCATCGGGACTTCAACTTTCCAGGATAAAATTTAAATCGCGAGTTAAAAACCAAAACCTTGTCACCGGTTTCAAACTCTTTCACTCCTTTTAGTCAGGCATCATGCCACCTTTTTGTTTTCTCCTTATACGAGCTTGAATTCTCGTATGCTTTCAATCTTAATTCTTCTAATTCATGCATTTGCATGAACCGGTTTTCACCTACCTTCTCCATATCCAAATTACAAAGTTTCAAAGCCCAATATGCACGATGTTCTACTTCAACAGGTAAATGGAAAGCTTTTCCATATACAAACTTAAATGATGTTGTATCGATAGGTGTTTTAAATGCAGTTCGAAAAGCCCACAACGTGTCATCTAACTTGCATTGCCAAATCTTAGGGTTGTTATCAACCGTCTTCTCAAGTATGCGTTTCAAAGCACGATTCGTGTTCTCCACTTGACCACTCGTTTGTGGGTGGTACGGAGTAGAGAAACGATGAGTTACGCCATACTTCTTCCACACCTTTTCAAGAAGGTTGTTGGCAAAATGTGTTCCTCGATCGGATATGAGCGCCTTTGGAATTCCAAAGTGCGAGAAGAGATTTTTTAAGAAGTTCACCACCACCCTAGCATCATTTGTAGGCAAAGCTTTCGCTTCAGCCCACTTAGATACGTAGTCAACAGCTACTAAGATGTATTTGCATTTATGGGAACTTGGAAATGGTCCCATGAAATCGATTCCCCAAATATCAAAGATTTCACAAACTTGGATGCCGGTTTGAGGCATCTCATCCTTCTTCGTGATGTTGCCCGTTCGTTGACATGCATTACAAGTCCGAACGAAATTATGGACATCTTTAAAGATCATGGGCCAATAAAAGCCCGAGTCAAGGATTTTTCTTGCGGTGTAGTTTGGTCCGAAATGACCGCCGGTTGGCCCTTGATGGCAATGCTCAAGAATTTGTTGAGCCTCTTTTCCGTATACACAACGGTGAATCACTTGATCCGCACCAACATGAAATAGGTCGGGGTGTTCCCAGAAATAGGACTTCAAATCCGCGAAGAATTTCTTCTTTTGTTGATTAGAAAGTCCTTTTTGAAGAATACCCGAAGTAAGATAGTTTGCAAAATGGGCAAACCATGGCATTTCAGAATCCTTGTCAACCTTCATTAGAGATTATCGAGTTTCTCTAATTTGGGGTTTTCAAGTTGGGATAAATGATCGGCAACTAGATTCTCGGCTCCTTTCTTGTCACGTATCTCAATGTCAAATTCTTGAAGTAAAAGAACCCAACGTATGAGACGATGCTTTGCATCTTGTTTCGAGAATAAGTACCTAAGGGCTGAATGGTTCGTGTAAACAACGGTCTTGGACAACACCAAATATGACCGAAATTTATCAAACGCAAAAACAACCGTTAGGAGCTCCTTTTCCGTGGTGGTATAATTAATTTGAGCCCCCGTTAGAGTTTTGCTAGCATAATAAATTGGGAGAAAGTGATTATCGTGACGTTGTCCTAAGACAGCACCTAAGGCATAGTCGCTCGCGTCACACATTAGCTCAAATGGCATACTCCAATCTGGAGATATGATAAAGGGAGCTTGTGTGAGTTTTGACTTTAGAATGGAGAATGCATTCTTGCAATTAGAATTAAAGTCAAATGGAGCATCCTTTTCAATAAGCTTGGTCATTGGGCGGGTGATTTTAGAAAAATCTTTGATAAATCGTCTATAGAATCCCGCTTGACAAAGAAAGCTTCTAATGGCCTTGACATTTGACGGTTCGGGTAGCTTAGAGATAACTTCAATTTTAGCTTTATCTACCTCTATTCCCGCACGAGAGATCTTATGGCTAAGAACAATGCCCTCCTTCACCATGAAGTGGCATTTTTCCCAATTTAGGACCAAGTTTGCTTTCTCACATCGGATAAGCATACGTTCAAGGTTAAAAAGACACGATTCAAAGGAGTCTCCAAACATGGAAAAGTCATCCATGAAGACTTCCATACAATCCTCTACCATATCATCAAAGATTGCCATCATGCACCTTTGAAAGGTTCCGAGTGCATTTCATAAACCAAATGGCATGCGGCGATAGGCAAAGGTACCGAAAGGATAAGTGAATGTGGTTTTTTCTTAGTCGTTGGGATCAATTGGAATTTGGAAGTAACCAGAGAAACCATCAAGAAAGCAATAGTATTCTTTTCCTGCTAATCGTTCAATCATTTAATCAATAAATGGTAACGGGAAATGATCCTTTCTTGTGGCATCATTGAGACGTCTATAATCAATACAGACTCTCCAGCCGGTAACCGTTCTAGTTGGAACGAGTTCATCCTTTTCATTTAGAATAACGGTTGTACCCCCCTTTTTGGGTACTACTTGCACTGGACTAACCCAAGGACTATCGGAGATGGGGTAGATTAACCCAGCGTCAAGAAGCTTGACTACCTCCTTTTTAACAACCTCCTTCATGTTGGGATTTAATCTACGTTGTCTTTGTACTACTGGTTTGAAATCATCCTCTAGGAGGATTTTCTGTGTACAATAAGACGGGTTTATCCCTGGAATGTCGGTCGTTTTCCAAGCTATAGCCTTTTTATGGGTTTTCAAAACAAAGATTAACCTACCCTTCTCGCTACTGGAAAGATGTGAAGCAATAATTACCGGTAATTGAGATGTACCTTCAAGATAAGCATACTCCAAGTGTTTGGGTAGCTCCTTAAGCTCTAGTACGGGTGGTTCTTCCAAAGAATTCTTGATACGGGATCTATCTTCATTCCCGATATCTTCAAATGATTCCTCTTCTCAGGGGATTTCTTCTTCTATGATCTCATCATCCGTGACCACCTTCATCAATTCATTAAAATCTTCATCGATATTAAAGTATTCACTTTCGCTTATCGGGGCAACTCCTGAGGTATCATTTTCAAGTAGTTCCTGCAATTCATCCTCAACACAAAGATCTATAATATCAATCTGAAAACAAGAGTCATCGGTAGAATTGGGTCTTTTCATGGCCTTATCAATGTGACAAATGATTCTATCGTTTCCCACACCTAGATTTAATTGTTCTTTTTAAACATTAATGATAGCATCTGCGGTGTTAAGGAAAGGACGTCCCAAAATGATAGGAACTTTTGTGTCCTCTTGCATTTCTAGAATAAAAAGTCGACGGGAAAGATAAGTGAGCCAACTTTCACAAGAATATCCTCGGTTATACCTATGGGAGTATCAAATGATTGGTTTGCTAATCGAATACCCATCCGGGTTGGTTTTAAGTCTCCTAAGTCAAGTTTTAAATATAACGAGTAAGGCATTAGGTTGAAACTTGCACCTAGATCGGCTAGTGCATCGTACACTATCGAATCACCCATCATACATGGTATGATAAAACTACCCGGGTCTCCCAATTTTGGAGGTACAATTTGCTTTTTCAAGATGGCCGAACACTCCTCATGGAGGAATGTGGCAGAAACTTTGTGGTATTTACCCTTCGAGGATATGAGATCTTTCAACAACTTCCCGTAATGGGGCATACCCCTAAGAACTTCCGCGAGTGGCATGTTAATGCTGATTTGCTTGATCATATCCGCAAATTTCTGATATTGGCTTGCGAGTCTGTCTTTCTTCAATGCTTTTGGGTATGGTATAGGTGCCTTGTACACCTTCACTGGTGGTTCTTCACTTTTCTTTGATATGATCTCTGATGGATCATCTTTCTTTTGTTCTTTTTCAACATGCTCGTCAACGCTGACGGGTACCTGCAAAACAGAAGGAGACACAGGAACTTTCGGGGACTTATGAGTCTCCGGGTTAATAGTTACACCACTTCTAGTAGTTATAGCATTTACATGTTCATTCCTTGTTTGATTGTTATTGGGATTCACTTGAGTATTTAAGGGGAGAGCGCCCGATGGCCTCTCTGCTAATAACTGTGAGATCCTTTCAACGTCTCTTTCTAAATTCTGAATCGTAGCTTGATGATTTCGAATTTTCTGAGTTTGAAGTTCCGAATTTTGCTCGTGTTTAACTATAAAAACTCTTAAAATATCTTCTAAACCGGATTTCTTCTCGGGTTGTGGTTGTGTAGGTGCTTGTGGTTGTGGTTGATTATGTTGGAAATTATTTTGGTAATTTCATTGAGGTTGATTTTGGTTGTTTTGATGATTGTAACCTGGTGGTGCATTTCTTTGATTTTGATTTGAGAAATTCCTGTTATTTTGGTAACCCGAATTTCCTCCTTGGTAATTATTATTGTTGGAACCCGAAGCTCCTCCTATTTGATAACTGTTGATAGGAGGATATTTCCTATTCATTGCTTCAATCGCGGGAAAATCATCAAAATTCAATTCACCTTTTCGTAAATAACCTAAGAAATTAGCTTGTTCTTCCATTGTTGTTTGATCACAATCCTTAGTAAGGTGAGGACCTTGGCACAATTCACACCCTACCCTGATAGCGTGCATTTCCTTGGTCATCTTCTCAATTTGCCTTCCAAAATTCGCCAATTGAACTTTTACCGCAGCTATTTCATCGTTGCTTTCAACACTAGCAACCATTGTTGATCTAGAAAACTCCATCTCTTGATGCCAATCGTGAGATTGTGCTGCTGTATCGGTAATGATGGTGTTAGCTTCTTCGGGTGTTTTCTTCATAATTGAACCTCCTGCAGCAAAATCAATATCTTTTCGAGTAGCCACATTGACTCCTTTATAGAATATTTGGACATTTTGGAATGTATTTAACCCGTGTTGAGGACACACTCTAAGCATCTTATTGAATCGGGTCCAAGCTTCATAAAGAGTTTCATTAGGCTTTTGCCTAAAGTAATTTATGTCACTTTGTAATTTTGCTGCTTTCGAAGCAGGGAAAAACCTTGACAAAAATTTATCCATCATACCATTCCAATTTTCGATTTCACCTTCTGATAATGAATCTAACCAATCTCTTGCATCATCCTTTAATGACCATGGAAATATCTTTAAACATGCGACATCATCGGAAACATCTTTGATCTTGAATAGCTTGCAAATGCTTACAAACTTACGAAGATGCTCATTAGCATCCTCGTTCTGAGCTCCACCGAATTGGCATGTAGTAGTCACCATGTGGAGAAATTGATCCTTGATTTCAAAACCATCAGACATAACAGGTTGAACAATTACGTGGCATTGACCTGTTCTTGTTGCTCTCATTAATGCATCCATCGTCTGATCTGTAGTAGCCATTTCTTCCTCTTCTATAATAACTGGCTCTATAACTGGTTGAATAACTGGCTCAGAGTTAGAATCTAACGAAAGTGATTCTAAATCCTCAGCAAGAGACTCTACTTCTTGAGCTCTTAAGCGTTCGTGAAGTTCTCTTTCAGGTTCAGGATATGAAGGTGTGACGACCCAGAAAATTTCAACTTATTTTAAACCAATTCTCTATATGATTTAATAATTTCGTCATGATAAGCAATGAATTTTGACAAGTTTTAAAACTTTTGAAATGAGTTTTATACAAACAATTGACCATCCATTTGTCCGACGATTCACGAACGTCATAACTTGTATTAATTATATACTTATGTATATATATGGATATATATGGATTATATCTAACTTGAATATATGATAATTAAGTATCTCATTAAATATATTAACAATGGATTATATACATAAAATGAGACTACTAACTTAAGGACTTCGAAACGATATATATAATATATATATATATATATATATATATATATATATATATATATATATATATATATATATATATATATATATATATATATATATATATATATATATATATATATATATATATAACGCTTAACAACGTTATAACTTCTAAGTTAAAATAAATATATATGTATTGTATTAAGATGTATTAATACACTTTTTAAAGACTTAAATATATATATTAATATACTTATACTCAACAAAGATAGCTATACTTGTATTCGCATTCGATTTTCTCAAGAATTCTACTCGTATTCACGGTATTCATACCCATATTATACACAATTTCTAGATGTATTTACTATTGGAATATATCAATAGGAAAACATCATTTTCAACCTTTTATCATGGAAAATGACATCTTTGTTATTATATATGACTCATGAGACATGTATTATATACAATTTCTAGATGTATTTACTATTCGTATATACCAATAGTAAAACATCATTTTCAACCTTTTATCATGGAAAATGACATCCTTGTTATTACATATGACTCATGAGACATCTTTAAACACATAAACAAAATAATTTTGTATTTATACCCGTATTATACACAGCTTCTAGATGTATTTACTATTCGTATATACCAATAGTAAAACATCATTTTCAAACTTTTTAATCATGGGGGAGACATGTTTAACAACTCTTAACATCTAGTATTAAACTTCTAGCTAAAATTTCAACTTGGAATCTCTTTATATCTATATACATATGACATTTTATATATCTATATCTATATCATTTCCATTTCAATTTTTATTCTAAGATTTTACTCCCTAAAAGCACACACTTGAAAGCCTTTGTTCTACTACTTCAATTCAGCAAAAACACATTAATTACAAGCCTTAAAACAACCTAAAATCATCATAAGAAAAACCAAACAAGAACACTTCATGAAGTTCATCCATTTCAAGTTTATACTTTCAATCTTTTAAACCCATTTCAAAAACTCTTTGAAGATCAAGAATTTATTATTCATCTCAGCTAATTTCTAAGTTTTAATCAAGGTAATAAACATATTCAAACTTTAGTTCAATTCATATAATTATAACTATCTTAAATCAAGATAGATTTCTTACTTGAAACTTTTGTTGATTCCAAGCTTCTACATCAAGATTTCTAAGCTATCAAGGACACCATCAACTCAAAGATCCTTTCCTTATTTTTCCAGTAACATCACTCTTTAAACTTGAGGTAGTAACCTTATTCAAAATCTCGTTCGATTCATATTCATATAGCTATCTTATTTCGAGTATATAACTTATAACAATTAGAACATAGTTTAGTTAATTCTAAACTTGTTCGCAAACAAACTTAATCCTTCTAAATTGACTTTTAAAACACTTCAACACATGTATTATGACAGTATGTCAAGCTAACATAAGGATATAAAACTTGTATACACGAAGAACACCTTAAAATCGAACATACGCCGTCATAGTTTCATCGGGGGATGTTTTGGGTTTAATTTTGAAAAGCTATCTTAAACTTTGAATTAAAATTTTTCCTTCTATAAGAAATGTTATTTCATATGGATATGAAACATATCCAAAATCCATGGTATAACTCTAAGTTGAAGTATGTTTTTCAAAAGGGTCATCAAGATGTTGTTCTTACGACGTATATGACCAATTTTCTTTAAATATTGACATATAGACTTTAAATTCGACTATAAACCTATACTTTTTCTATTTAGATTAATAAAATATAGTTCGATACAAAACCATGGCAATTTGAAACACTCAAATCAGATTTGAAATGAAGAAGTTATGGGTAAAACAAAATTGGATAGATTTGCTAGTTTTAGCTACGGTTTTGTTTTAATAAAATCTATACTAACAATATCCTAGTTAACTTATCCTATATCCTATATGTATTTATACATGTCTTGATCCCGTCCTAGTAGAAATACAATTTATAATAGTCGGGGTTAATTCTACGACAATATATTATAGTCTTAATAAAAATCGTAAGACACCATATATATATATATATATATATGACTTGATAAGACATAGATACGTATACAATGTTTTGACATATCATGTTGACACATCTATATATATTATTTTGAATAAACCATAAGACACTCTATGCGGTAATGTTCGAGTTAGCATATAATGGGTCGAGGTTGATTCTAAAATAATATATATACCATGGGTTGTGATCGAGTCTGAGACTTGTATACAATGGGTCGTGGTTGATTCAGATAATATACATATTATGTGTCTTAAGTATATTAAGACAATATATAATAGTGTTAGTTAATTCTAACACAATATACATATTAATCTTGGTTAATCCTGAGATCTTATATATATATATATATATATATATATATATATATATATATATATATATATATATATATATATATATATATATATATATATATATATATATATATATATATATATATATATATATATATATATATATATATATATATATATATATATATTATCGGATTATCGGACTATTGGACTATCGGACTATCAGACTATTGGACTATCGGACAATTGGACTACTAACATTGGACTACTAACTTGACAATCTAAAAGTATCATATAAGTATGATATAATTATTATTCAAATATAATTATTGTATAGTTGATATATATATTATTATCATAGGTTCGTGAATCTGTCGAAGGCCGAGTCTTATTTTTCACCGGATTGAAAAATAATATTATTTACTATCTACGAATTACAGGTGAGTTTATAGATCCCTTTTTAATTGCTTTTGCAATCTATATTTTTGGGCTGAGAATGCATGCACTTTATTTTATACGCAATGGACACAAGTATTTACATACTTAATTTTACACTAAGTTTAAACCGAAAATCCCTTAGCTTTGGTAACTAGTAACTGCCGGTTATAAGAACTGGTGGGCGCGAGTAGTTGTATATAGATCCATAGGGCTTGACATCCCCTTCCGTTCCAGGTATAGAGACCCTAGCCTGAACTATAAAGTGGACGTATGCTATTTGAGTTTAGTACACATTGGTTTGCCTGTATTGTACATGTTGGTTGCATGTATGTTAAAACATGGGTATTTATTATATATACGTTAAGTTTAGTTACCAAGGTGCTCAATTTCGTAGAATATTTTGATAAATGTTTTGGATGAAATAACTGAAATCTTGTGGTCCACCTTTATATACATATTATGCGCAACATTAAAACTATGAACTCACCAACCTTTATGTTGACACTTTTAGCATGTTTATTCTCAGGTTCCTAAAAGTCTTCCGTTGTTTGCTTATATGTTATACAAGTTATGTGCATGGAGTCATA
The DNA here is from genome assembly GCF_046630445.1 of Rutidosis leptorrhynchoides. Taxonomy (NCBI): domain Eukaryota; kingdom Viridiplantae; phylum Streptophyta; class Magnoliopsida; order Asterales; family Asteraceae; genus Rutidosis; species Rutidosis leptorrhynchoides. Next base: position 42,605,062 of record NC_092343.1, read on the forward strand.
CATGCTTTATTCGAGAAAACTTTGCATTCACAAAATCATCACCGTGTATCTTATTTTGACTGCATTGTTAATGGTTGTATTATTGTAAACTATTATTTTTGGTGATTGTCTATATGTAGACATCATCAGATGTCGAAAACCTTGGATTTAGATATTCATTTATGGTGTGCCTTTTCAAAAGAATGCAATGTTTGTAAAACGTATCATATAGAGGTAAAATACCTCGCAATGAAATCGATGAAAGATGTACTTCGTCTAAAGGGATTTGGACGGGTCATCACAGTTGGTATCAGAGCGTTGGTCTTAGCGAACCAGGTCTTGCATTAGTATGTTTAACTGATAGTTGTTAAGATGCATTAATGAGTCTGGACTTCGACCGTGCCTGCATGTCAAAAGTTTTGCTTATCATTCCTTGTCGGAAATAACCTGCTCATCATTTAGTCTAGACACGTCTTAGTGCAATTATTGCATAGATAGTGTATAGACAAATTCATATCTTAGTGTATCTGTTACTGTAAATTTTGCCTGACAGCTTCCGAAAATTCCTCCATAATCTACGGGATCTTTTGTACTATATATAGGTATTCTATGTAATTAGAATATCATCCGATATTCGAAAATCATTTCATATCAAAAATCATTTCCTGCTCTGTACGAGATGAATCCTGCAACTAGTTCGAGTTCCTTGGATTCTGACAGCTATTCCGACATGGATTTCTACCTGAGCTCCGAAAGCAGTGTAACCAGAATGAAACAACCAATTAGCCATCATCAATTCTGGATGAATTGGGGATGGGTTCGTAGTCGACTCAATCAATGGAGACAAGAAGAAGGCGATCCTTTCCATCAATCAAATTCACCACTCGGCGAAGAACCTGAAGCACTTACCGGCGAACCAGTCCGAAACACCATTTTCACCCTCATTGCCAGAATAGCTCGCAACGATTACATAATATCTACTATTCTAAACCTTATCCATCAGCTCGTTCCCACCGCTCATCATTCCAGTGTAATAGAAGAAGTTAACGAGCTTCGCTCTTGAGTAGTGGCTCTGGAAAGTATGATGTACAACTTGCAGGCATCACAAGCACCACTAGGATCAGCACCAACAGCACCACCAACATCGGCACCAACAGTACCTGTACCACCAACAACACAAGCCTCAACATCACACGCCTCAACATCATAATCTGTACCTCGAGCATAATTATCATTCTACATCGATTATATTCATTCTATATATCATTCTATATTTCATTTATATTCGTTCTACGTATCGTTATACATCAACATACTTTTGTACAAACTATTAATGATGAGAATATTTTAACGGGTAGGTAATACTCGAGAAATATTTAGATTTCACATTAATGTGTTACATTATACATTCCTTGATTCCGGTTCAACATTCATTAACTATATTATCCATAAGATATATGTATCCGTTTATCATAGAGCAATTATTTTTCATACAAATTCAATTACATATTCTGATTTTGACCGATCAGAATCCAAGTTAAAAACTGCAACCAGTGACATCACTCTTAGAGTCCTACATCTTTCAAAAACCATACTTTGAATTCAAAATTGTACTAGAACATCACTCTTATTCATAAAACCCAGAAATATATTCATTTCATTCAAAATCTTAAATGATTTCATATTGAACATCATACGTTTATTAAACGATTACAACCTGCGTTCAAACCCTTCATAATTCTTGAAAATATCTCAATCGAGAAGATGAACCAACCACACATTATCGACAGAAGGAAAGAGTTATACTTATAGTCATACACCTGAAAAGCTCTCAAAACCTAAGTAAAACTTTAACACATATCCGTGATAAATCCTTCGGCATTATTATTACTGAAAGTAATTTTGCAATTCCTTTTCAAGCATTCAGTTTTATCACACTTCCAACAAATCAACTTTGACTTTTCATAAGTCTTGATATAACCTTGACATATATGATTACCCTTCCTGGCGTTGTTATCGGGGAACCTTTTATATCCCACCATATTAATAGAAAATGTACCAGCAACTCCGTTACTCTTTGACTTAAGTCTCTCTATATTTATTTATTGAAACCCCATCATATACTCATCTGCATCTTGTAACAATAATTACCATACCAATACCAGGAAGCATCAATCATTATTTTTGAATTTCGCGGCATTTCTAAAACAACAGTTATATGTACGTATAACGTCTATATCCTGGACATACGTACTTCAATTCTGGAATCCTGAAAAATACCTCAACCTACAAATCAGTTCTCTGAGTGTTAAAAATATTGACGAAGCAGTAAAAACTGTAAACGACCTTAACAGTCAAGAATTTGATAAGGAATGGAGACTTGGAAATGCTCAATAAAAAAATTTGGTACTGAAAAACAGATTGAGCAAACCATGAAGGAGACTATGGACAAATCACAAGGACTAAACTTGTACATCAAGAATCCAGATAATTTTGTATCCGATGAAATCTTTAGCGAATATCTTACTCCTTACTTAGTTGGAATCCTTGTGGAAGAATTTTCTTCATCAACCTTCGATCTTAGAAATTCCAAAATATCATCATAAATATCTTCGATATTTCTGAGAATATTTTCATAAATATTCTTGCCCGAAATTATTTATCTCTTCGTGCTATCCGTATTACATCATAAAGGAAACTGTTTTAGTTTCTAAAATTGTATAACATTCGAGTTTAAATTATGAATGATTTACTGAGAAGTGTTGGGAATTAAAGTATGAGTTAGTATAATATAATGACGCCTGGCCAACGTGGTTATATTACAGTAAGTCATGCTAAATTTCTAATGGAACATGATGATGGTTCACAGACCTTACCCTCATCATGTGTCATGTTACACGACTCTTTTATTTTACTTAAGCTCCAAACATACCAAGAACATATTTCTTGATAATTCTATCTTTTCTGTGATTTCTGGTAATTTAAAAAATCAGATCGTGCTATTACTATTTCTTTCTTAGAACGTTAGCCATGATCATTCAAAATTCAAAGATTTAATCTACGAATCCGAGACGTCTTAATGGCTTTACTTAAGGTCGAGAAGAGAAAACAGAAGCATAGAGCTTCGAAACATAAAGACGAGTATAAATCACAGCAAATAAAAAAATTACAAACCGTGTATATCAATGCGTATAGCAATATAGAGACACGGTAGGATTAAGAATAATATCACACCTAGAGCGAAGTAGAAGTAAACAGATTCTTCCGGTGGGAGTTGGAAAAGAAGAATGATTGTTGCGATAGTCAGGATAAGGACAAGGATCAGAAATGGATTAAGCATTTTTTACAATCTTTGGAAGTGTAAATTGAAGAAGAAAATATAGGAGTGGTAGAAATAATGGAACGGGGGAGGTTAATTTATAGATAAAAATTAGACAAAGCAATCGAGGCAGATGACCTCATTAATTAAAGAGGATCATAATTTCCTAAATCTGATCTTATATAGATTACGAAGATTTTCTTTAAGATCCCTTAAATCCCGGAAATCAACCGTGACTACGTCCAAAGTTAAGACGAATCTTTATTTTCTTCATTTCACTCTTTTACGATAGCTTCACTCATACTCTTCGCGTAATCGAATTGTTCTATCCATATTTTTCACAATGGTGAAAAACTCTATAATTATTGAACTCATAAAACGGAACTCGACTCATTCAAGGTATCCAAAATACTCCATTAATATATTTTATTATATTCTTTTGATAATGATTTTATGAACAATCGAATTCATGATGGGAATTCAAGTTATATCGTATTTCATGATACAAGAATATTCTGGTTTTCGTTACCAACTTTCCTTAACCAAATTTCGGGACGAAATTTCTTTAACGGGTAGGTACTGTGACGACCCGGAAAATTTTAACTTATTTTAAACCAATTCTCTATATGATTTAATAATTTCGTCATGATAAGCAATGAATTTTGACAAGTTTTAAAACTTTTGAAATGAGTTTTATACAAACAATTGACCATCCATTTGTCCGACGATTCACGAATGTCATAACTTGTATTAATTATATACTTATGTGTATATATGGATTATATCTAACTTGAATATATGATAATTAAGTATCTCATTAAATATATTAACAATGGATTATATACATAAAATGAGACTACTAACTTAAGGACTTCGAAACGATATATATATATATATAACGCTTAACGACGTTATAACTTCTAAGTTAAAATAAATATATATGTATTGTATTAAGATGTATTAATACACTTTTTAAAGACTTAAATATATATGTTAATATACTTATACTCAACAAAGATAGCTATACTTGTATTCGCATCGATTTTCTCAAGAATTCTACTCGTATTTATACGGTATTTATACCCGTATTATACACAGTTTCTAGATGTATTTACTATTAAAATATACCAATAGGAAAACATCATTTTCAACCTTTTATCATGGAAAATGACATCTTTGTTATTATCTATGACTCATGAGACATGTATTATATACAGTTTCTAGATGTATTTACTATTCGTATATACCAATAGTAAAACATCATTTTCAACCTTTTTAATCATGGGGGAGACATGTTTAACAACTCTTAACATCTAGTATTAAACTTCTAGCTAAAATTTCAACTTGGAATCTCTTTATATTTATATACATATGACATTTTATATATCTATATCTATATCATTTCCATTTCAATTTTTATTCTAAGATTTTACTCCCTAAAAACACACACTTGAAAGCCTTTGTTCTACTACTTCAATTCAGCAAAAACACTTTAATTACAAGCCTTAAAACAACCTAAAATCATCATAAGAAAAACCAAATAAGAACACTTCATGAAGATCATCCATTTCAAGTTTATACTTTCAATCTTTTAAACCCATTTCAAAAACTCTTTGAAGATCAAGAATTTATTATTCATCTCAGCTAATTTCTAAGTTTTAATCAAGGTAATAAACATATTCAAACTTTAGTTCAATTCGTATAATCATAACTATCTTAAATCAAGATAGATTTCTTACTTGAAACTTTTGTTGATTCCAAGCTTCTACATCAAGATTTCTAAGCTATCAAGACACCATCAACTTCCTTATTTTTCCAGTAACATCACTCTTTAAACTTGAGGTAGTAACCTTATTCAAAATCTCGTTCAATTCATATTCATATAACTATCTTATTTCGTGTATATAACTTATAACAATTAGAACATAGTTTAGTTAATTCTAAACTTGTTTGCAAACAAACTTAATCCTTCTAACTTGACTTTTAAAACACTTCAACACATGTATTATGACAGTATGTCAAGCTAACATAAGGATATAAAACTTGTATACACGAAGAACACCTTAAAATCAAACATACGCCGTCATAGTTTCATCGGGGGCTGTTTTGGGTTTAATTTTGAAAACCTATCTTAAACTTTGAATTAAAAGTTTTCCTTCTGTAAGAAATGTTATTTCATATGGATATGAAACATATCCAAAATCCATGGTTTAACTCTAAGTTGAAGTATGTTTTCAAAAGGGTCATCAAGATGTTGTTCTTACGACGTATATGACCAATTTTCTTTAAAGATTGACATATAGACTTTAAATCTGACTATAAACCTATACTTTTTCTGTTTATATTAATAAAATACAGTTCGATACGAAACCATGGCAATTTGAAACACTCAAATCGGATTTGAAATGAAGAAGTTATGGGTAAAACAAAATTGGATAAATTTGCTTGTTTTAGCTACGGTTTTGTTTTAATAAAATCTATACTAACAATATCCTAGTTAACTTATCATATATCCTACATGTATTTATACATGTCTTGATCCCGTCCTAGTAAAAATACAATTTATAATAGTCGGGGTTAATTCTACGACAATATATTATAGTTTTAATAAAAATCGTATGACACCATATATATATATATATATATATATATATATATATATATATATATATATATATATATATATATATATATATATATATATATATATATATATATATATATGACTTGATAAGCCATAGATATGTATACAATGTTTTGACATATCTTGTTGACACATCTATATATATTATTTTGAATAAACCATAAGACACTCTATGCGGTAATGTTCGAGTTAGCATATAATGGGTCGAGGTTGATTCTAAAATAATATATATACCATGGGTTGTGATCGAGTCTGAGACATGTATACAATGGGTTGTGGTTGATTCAGATAATATACATATTATGTGTCTTAAGTATATTATGACAATATATAATAGTGTTAGTTAATTCTAACACAATATACATATTAACCTTGGTTAATCCTGAGATCTTATATATATATATATATATATATATATATATATATATATATATATATATATATATATATATATATATATATATATATATATATATATATTATCGGATTATCGGACTATTGGACTATCGGACTATTGGACTACTAACATTGGACTACTAACTTGACAATCTAAAAGTATCATATAAGTATGATATAATTATTATTCAAATATAATTATTGTATAGTTGATATATATATTATTATCATAGGTTCGTGAATCAGTCGAAGGCCGAGTCGTATTTTTCACCGGATTGAAAAATAATATTATTTACTATCTACGAATTACAGGTGAGTTTATAGATCCCTTTTTAATTGCTTTTGCAATCTATATTTTTGGGCTGAGAATGCATGCACTTTATTTTATACGCAATGGACACAAGTATTTACATACTTAATTCTACAATGAGTTTGAACCGAAAATCCCTTAGCTTTGGTAACTAGTAACTGCCGCTTATAAGAACTGGTGGGCGTGAGTAGTTTTATATGGATCCATAGGGCTTGACATCCCCGTCCATTCCAGGTATAGAGACCCTAGCCTGAACTATAAAGCGGACATATACTATTTGAGTTTAGTACACGTTGGTTTGCGTGTATTGTACATGTTGGTTGCATGTATGTTAAAACATGGGTACTTATTATATATATGTTAAGTTTTGTTACCGAGGTGCTCAATTTCGTAGAATATTTTGATAAATGTTTTGGATGAAATAACTGAAATCTTGTGGTCCACCTTTATATACATATTGTGCGCAACATTAAAACTATGAACTCACCAACCTTTATGTTAAAACTTTTAGCATGTTTATTCTCAAGTTCCTAGAAGTCTTCCGCTGTTTGCTTATATGTTATACAAGCTATGTGCATGGAGTCATACATGCTTTATTCGAGAAAACTTTGCATTCACAAAATCATCACCGTGTATCTTATTTTGACTACATTGTTAACGGATGTATTATTGTAAAATATTATTTTCGGTGATTGTCTATATGTAGACATCATCAGATGTCGAAAACCTTGGATTTAGATATTCATTTATGGTGTGCCTTTTCAAAAGAATGCAATGTTTGTAAAACGTATCATATAGAGGTCAAATACCTCGCAATGAAATCGATGAAAGATGTACTTCGTCTAAAGGGATTTGGACGGGTCATCACAGAAGGAGTTAAATCAGAGTTGGAAGAACGTAGATTCATGCATTAATACCTATTCTGCAATCGCAACACCACAAACAAACCAATTGCAAAAACACAAATTCACAATAAAAAGTAACTTTTCTAGAAATTCAATTCCTACAAAAGGATCGAATAATTCAAAGCCTTTTAAAATCTTTTAACAAAACCGCTCCCCGGCAGCGGCGCAAAAAAGTTGATCTGTTAAGACGTAACCTTTAAAATGTAGACAATATCCTTAATAATTAACACACAATACAGGCAACTAAACCCGATCATGCAGTAACTAGCAAGTAAATTGACCAGTTCGATCCACAGTGAGAAGTTTGTTTCAAGGACTTTACAACGATTAATTATTCTGAAGGGGGAGTTTATGTTTGAAGTTGTATTTTTGGTAACAAAAAAGTAATTTAAATATGGTAAATAATAAGAATGAGAATGCGGTGTTTACTTCTATGTTTGATAAATGACAGGGATTGTTCTTTTATAATTAAAACCGTTATGTAATAGTTACAATTGAGCAGTTTATATCAATTTCACAATATCTATAAACTTAAGAACTATGTTTAATCAACAAGATTCTTTCTTGGTTAAATTCACATAAAACCTAGTTTACTAAGATCACTCTAAGTAAACTACACGATTGTAAAACCTAAATATCATCCAATTATCATCTTATACTCACATATAGGTGACTAGATCACTAGGTGTTGAAGTACAAATTATAGCCTATGATAAACTCACGTAAATCAAGTCACAATTATTATAATTGAACTAGGATATAAAGATGGTACAACAATGGATTTATTGAAAGAACAAGGTAATTTAGATTGATTTAACTAACTAGACCCAACCCGGTTAAACTCACATAAAATCTAAACTACAACAATTACTTGGGGTAATTTCATGACTATGTTGCTTTGAAACTACTTCAATTATCGGATTAAACACATAACGAAATCACTTAAGCCCATGTATCTAACCGTCTAGATTACTAGTTGTATTGAAGCATAAATTGTTCACCGAGTTAACTCACATTAATTGGTTTACAATTTATGTAACTGAAGTAAAGAACTAAACAATCATAACTATGGTTCTTGTGGTTGGACTAGGTGATTTAATTAATCAAACATATATGTAACTAGCATAACATCGAAGTATAGAACAATCCCAAGCCATAAATCTTACATTGAAGCAAACACACAATGCTTTTAGCCAAACATAATCATAATGGAACTAACAAAACAATAAATACAGATTGAAATCATGTTTAAAAGATGTAGAACGATAATACCAATTGCGATAAATGATCCTAGCTTAATCTTGATGTTGAAAAAGTGGAGATTGATCTTGTACCCTTCTTTGAGCCTTAAATTTCGTATTAGAACAGAGAGAATTCGTTTATATTCTGGTGTCTCAAGTATGTAACCAAAGGGTTCTTTAAATAGACTCAAAAGTTAGGTATTTTAGCCAGAAAAAGACCAGATGCGCCGCATCTCCTTTGGATGCGCCTCATCCCTTTAAACCTAGTGTAATCCAGCTCGTTTTGGCACTCAGAACTGTCGGTATGGCAACAGATGTGCCGCATCTGGAATAGGTGCGCCGCATCTGACTTGGATGCGCCGCATCTGGGGCTGTTTTGGTCCAGAAATTCTTGATGCCCCGCATTTAAAACTGTCGGGATTTATTTGTGCATAGATGCGCCGCATCTTAGAGAGATGGGCCACATTTGGACATGTTTCAGTAGTTTCAGGCTGTTTTACGCGTTCAATCTTCGTTTTGACGCCTTTTTCGTTGTTGGTCTTCATTTATTCACTCACAATGGATTATTACAGATATTTATGAATTACAATACATAAGTAAAACAATTTCATACAAATGGAAACAACATTGGATCGAAATAACGACAATAAATATGTATAATTTTGGCGTTATCAGCATATTTTTACTACAAAATATCGTATCGTGAGTTCGTTTGCTCCCTTTTTACTAAATGCTTTGCAATATATATTTTGGGACTGAGAATACATGCGCTTTTATAAATGTTTAACGAAATAGACACAAGTACTTAAAACTACATTCTATGGTTGGATTACGAATACCGAATATCGCCCTTTTAACTTGGTAACCTAAGAATTAGGGAAATGACCCCTAATTGACGCGAATCCTAAAGATAGATCTATGGGCTTTGACACGCCCCAGTCAGTGATATGAACTGCTTTAGTACTTCGAGGATTATACGTAACAGACGAGAAGTTCTGTATTTACCATACTGATTGCTATATGCCTGTATATTTTGGAGATATTCTATATGCATTTTGTGAATGTCGGTTACCAGGTGTTCATCATATGAATGGATTTTATAGCAGTGAACAGACCTGCACTTTGTACGAAAATGAAATCTTGTGGTCTATTAAAATTATTGAAATGATTGTTTACGATAAACCTATGAACTCACCAAACTTTTGGTTCATACTTTTAAGCATGTTTATTCTCAGGTACGAAAGAAATCTTCCGCTGTGCATTTGCTCGTTTTAAAGATATTACTTGGAGTCGTTCATGATATATTTCAAAAGACGTTGCATTCAAATCATTCGAGTTCAAAAAGAGTATTATTAAATGAATGACAGATTAGTCATTTATATTTTGGGAAACAGATTTATATCATTGGCATAGAGTGGATGTATTTTGAAATGGTATGCATACTGTCAACTTTCGTTGTAATGAAAGTTTGTCTTTTAAAATGAATGCAATGTTTGTAAAACGTATCATATAGAGGTCTGTACCTCGCAATGGAACCAAATGTTTATGTATTTGTCCATATGAATTTGGGCGGGCCATTTCAAAAAAGGAACTTTACATGTTTATTCTTATTTATTTATGAAAGTGAATAATTAATTTAGAACAATATAAAAAAGGAATACTAGACAATAGATTTGAAATCTAAGGGTAGAATACTCTTAGTATTTATTTAATTAATTTACAATTTATTTATGTAAAAATAATATTTCCCGATATTACCATATTATCTATTAGACAAAAGTTATGAATAGTACCGAAGACATTTTCGCCCTTTCACCTTTTTTTCCATTTTTTTTCAAAAAAGGCCCCACAATTTGTTCAAAAAATAAAATCGACTCCCCAAACAGGGGGGTAAAGTGTCAAATCAACATTTTCATAAAAAAAACTTAAATAAACTCCACTCAAATATTCAACGGGTCATATCTTCTCGCCCGCAACGAGTTAAATTTTTTCGACACCATCGTTAAGCTCGAAATAACTTTACGAACATAATGTCACTAACTATACGCAAAACGGACGCTTTTTAAAAAACGCTAAATATTTGAGTCTACCTTTCATACACGTTGATTTTTTCCTCACGGGATCCGTAACTATTTTCATCTATTAACAGCATGTACATATGGGTCTTATTATTTTAAAAAAAAAATTATTTAGTAATTTTTTTGATATTACACAGTAAATATTCTATTCTTAAATCATACGGAGTGTTAATATAAGCTAACGAGTTAATTGCGTTGAATTTTAAAAAGTCAACAACTCCATAGCGAAACGTAGAAATACACATATATTGTTAATTTAAGATAACATCTAAATCTTTGATGAGTTATACCTTTTCGTTCGACTCAAGTTGCGCTTCAACGACATCATCGTTAGCCACGAAATAATTTTGTAAAATAAACGCAATAAAATACATTGGAAACCGAACCCCGGCGCGAAGCGAGGGTTAAAAAACTAGTTCTTTCTATTACAAAAAAGATATGGACAAGTGGGTTTACAGATCAACGAGATGAAATTAACGTTTTCCATAACTTTTAAAACATTATTAAGCGTAAATAAAAAGTAATTAAGAAATGAAACAACAATAAAGATTTTTAGGTATAGATAATATATTCTGTTGTTATGACCCATTCAGTTTCTTTTTGAAAACGTGTTGGTGCACCCTCCGTTGAATAGATACACAAGACCACCACCAACTCAGTTCTCTCTCTCTATTTTTTTCCCCTTTTTTCTACTCAAAAACTATATCTTACTGTCACTGGACCTTAGATTATTGTAACTTTTTGTTTCTTGTATTAAATTTCTCTTGATTCGTACATAAATGGAATCTGCAATCACAAAACTTGCCCAAATACGAATCCCACTTCAAAAGATACTAGATGTAACCAACAACTTCTCTGGTAACAATATCATCATGAAAGGTGATTTTGGAAATGTTTACATAGGGAAACTTGATCATGAAGGAAAGATGATTGAAATTGTTGCTCGAAGGTTAGATCGAAAGTACGGACACAGAGACATCGAGTTCTGGGCTGAGGTTTCTTCGCTTTCTAGGTTCATGTGGATTGATGAAATAGTCGCTATGATTGGGTTTTGTGACGAAAAAGGTGAGAATATCGTCATAAACCACCATTATCCCAACGGAAGTCTCTCACGCTATATAAAAGATCCGTTGACCCTCGATGTGGACCAAAGATTTGCTATTACTGTTGCTATTTGTCGGGGAATATCCAGTATTCAAACGGAGTTGGAAGGTGATTATATCATACACCGTAATATTAACAGCTCCACAATTTTATTAGATGATGATTGGATGCCGAGGTTATCTGGATTTGATTATTCCATCAAACATTCAAAAGAACGAAGGAACCTAGTTTTGAATTCGGAAGCGATTGGCACACAAGGGTATATAGATCCTGCTATTGAAAAGTATGGAGGTGTGAATTACAAGTCGGATATTTACTCATTTGGAGTCGTTTTATTTGAATTGTTGTGTGGGGGGAATGCATTTGAAGAAAATAAGTTGCTAGCTTCGCTCGCCAAATATCATTATGAAAATGGAACAATGAAGGATATAATTCATCCTGATTTATGGAATCAAATGAATCCGGAATCATTCAAATGTTTTTCAAAAGCAGCGTATTCTTGCTTACAAGAGGATCCAACACTACGTCCAGACGTGGATGAACTTTGGTTGCAACTTGAGAAAGCAGATCGTTTACAAGTAGGAGGCTTTTGAATTATGTAGTACTATATGCATTAGACTTTCATGAGTTCTTTTACCATATTGGTATTACTATATTTTTATAAGATATAAGATAAAAGATGCTGTTTATTCATGTGCAAATTGTCCAAATTGAGAAGCTAGTGGTGGAATTAGAACAATTAAGTATCTGCACAAATGTATTCATTGCATCTGCTCAAAATTATACTTGTTCAAACTTATTGTGAACAAATAAATGTCACATACTTATTTGTGGTTTTCTAGATTAATCATCGGGTGTTGATGTAACTTTTGAGATGTTAGAGGACCTTATTGAAATACTTGGAAGTAGAGGTGTGCATATGGAGTTTGTAAGACTGTAAGGATATTGGATGCAAGACCGGATTACAAGTCACGAATTTGCGAGGTTGTTTTTTAGTATCGTAGGTTGTTATAATTGTTTTGTACTATACGGTATATGCATATTAATGTGTAGCATATGTACCGCGAAAATTGAATGGCTTCTGAAAGTTTTATCTTAAAATTATTCTTGCGAAACAATTCACTAAATCCTCTTCAATTCAAGATGATGTTGAGGAGATCAATCAGCGAGTGAGAGGTGCGAATCAAACAGGTTTTCTTCATTATTTTTCCTGTAACGTTTCTCTCGCTTACCCAATATAGAGTATCATATGGTACCAAAATAAAAAAATAAAAAAAAATTAATGAATAATAATAATTGTACAAATAATCTACCTTGTCATCTTCATTCTCATCCTCCAGGTTTTCATTATTTTTCCTGTAACGTTTCTCTCGCGTACCTAACTTTTTCAACTGTGAAGCAATCGAACTAGGGGCCCCACGCTAATCATTATTATCACCGTCTTCTGCCTCCAATGTATTGCAAGTCCTCGCTTTCCGGCAAGCATTGCTGCCGCTTCTTCTTCTTGTCGATAAAGCAATTTTAAATCCAATAGTAACAAAAATTAATAACACTAGCCAACCAATTATCTATTAAAATTTAATTTACTATGAGGATTATTATATTATATTATATTATATTATATTATATTATAAATAAATAGTAAAAGAAAGAGTGGACAACTCTATGATCCTGAACTTTATGCTCAACTTTCCGAAATAGTTTTTCAGCAAACGAACGTGTGTCACTTGAAGAAGACACCCCCATGGGTTTTAAGATGATTAAATACATCGGAAGGAGATGAAGCTTTCTTATGATTAAATACATGGGTTTTAAGTTGATTAAATACTGTATTCGATACATCCAAACCCTTACCCGATCCCAATTCTAAAAGCTCTTATGCTATCGCTCCAAAATCCAACGAATGGCCACCTCACCAAAAATTGAAGAACATCACTAAATCCGATGATCCTAATCTTCAATTTGATGTCGCGTATTCGACAACCGTGTCAGCTGATGACCCGAACATCACTTACGGTCTCAATATCCGTACGAAAAAGGATTCCGATTCAGGTCTTGGATCGAAACCGAATGCGAATTTGATGTTGAATAGATTTAGGAATGATATTGATGATAGGTTAGCGGAGGATAATGTTTCGGTGGATGATTTCGCATCTGCGTTGTTGCGAGGTTATGGGTGGGTTGAAGGATATGGAATTGGAAAGAATGCGAAAGTTGTGAAAGTTTTCGAGTATGCGAAAAGAACTGGAAGACAAGTGTTAGGGTTCCTTAATGATATGCCAATGCCCCCAACTAAAGATAGCAATGGCAACAATAACAGTAACAAAGTTGCGAAAATGGATACGAAAACGGAAGCAAAAACGAGAAAACAAAGTGTTAGTAATCAGAGATAGTAAGGGCGAGTCGAGTTATAATAACAAGGGAAGTTAACGGGGTCGAGAGACACGCGTAGAAACTTGGTTAACTAGTCGTATTAGAGTTAAAATTATTAGTGAAAATTTAAAAAGAGGGAGATTGTATTTGCAAAAAGGTGAGATTGTTGATGTTGTAGGTCGAACGACTTGTGATATATCTATGGATAAGGATAGGGAGATTAGACAAGGTGTTGAACAAGAGTTTATTGAGACTGTATTGCCTAAACTTGGTGGACCTGTTCTTGTTTTGTATGGTAAATGTAAAGGTGTTTATGGGAGTTTGCAAGAGAAGGATATGGATAGTGAAACGGCGGTTGTTCGTGATGCAGACACACATGCGCTGATTAATGTTAAATTTGACCAAATTGCTGAGTATGTTGGAGATCTTGATGATATTGGAAACTGATTGGTGTCATGTTTAAGGTATTTCAAGTATTGCTTTTGATAATGATATGATATTGTTGTGAAACTTTATGATATGAACTTTACTATTGCTATGGTAACCTGGTTGTTGAAGTTATTAGTTTGGTATGGTTATTAGAATTTATAAAGGATATAATCAGGGGCGGTACATTATAGGGACAAAAGGGGGTATCCGGCCCCCCTCGATTTCGGGAAAAAAAAAAAATTTTACACTAAAAAATTTTTTTTTTTACGGAAAAATAAGGTTTTTTTTAGTGTTTACCCCCCTTCGATTAGTTTCGCCCCCCCTCGAGTCGGGGTCAAGTTCCGCCACTGGATATAATTGCATTTTTGGTTATTTTATTGGTTCTGAGTTATATATGCTTACTTTATGTGATGGTTCATATTGCCAGTGGGATGTAAATCTTTAAATAATTTACTCATGTTAGTAATAGGAAATTGAAATTAAGAATCGTCTTACGCTGATCCCTTTATAGATAAGTTATTTCTTGTAGCTCTTGCTTTTGTATTAGGGTCTACATAGCCATAGTATTTTCTTATGCAACATAATCTGTAATCATCAACAGCTGTTTGGGTCATTGAGATCAATTATACTCAGTTTGGTTTTTTTTTTTTTATTTATTTATTTTTTTTTTTTATAAATTGTTAATACATTTTACAAACTGTGTATTTGGTACAGGTCAAATCTCCTACATTGATAGTCATTCATTTTGACGGTTGGAGTCATTTTCATCATTTGAATGCTAATCGATTAGTTATCGCACAAAATTAAGGTGTGAGTGCTTATTTTATATTCCAGTTATTGTTTAAGATCATTCCTGTTAGTTTTAAAATATAATACTCTGTATAGTAGTAGATTTGGGTAAAAGATAAATGATGCATATACGGTGGATGATTCTAGAAGGATCAAGAATGGTGTAGGATGAGATTAGCTTGAAGTGCAAACCAAGAAAGAATCGATTTGATTTGTTTCCAATTACTATTCTCAATAAGGATTTGATCCAAATTTTGTTTCCTTAATTATTTGTGTTGTCCTATTATATAAAGGACCTAGCTTTTTATTATTCTGCAGTTTTGTTTATCTATTGTGATTATTATAAAGAAGTCGCAATTTTGCCAACGATCTTTGTCATTCCTATTATCTTTGTTATCTTATAATTGGCCAACGATCCGGTTGTCATTAATAAATCTCCATATAATACGACAAATCAGTTATCTTTTGAAAATTGGAAAAGATAACCACCCTAAAATATACTTATTTGACCGAATCATTAATTATTTTTTTTTTTATCAATTACGTATGTCGTTTCTACAGTTTGTTATTGTCGTTAACGTTTCGGTAATTGTGTTTTTCGTAGCGCTATGTGTAGAATGTTGTAGCTTGATATTATGTTGTGTTTATATTTTCACGTGTGTTGCGCTTTGCTTTTGTCGATTGCTTCTTTACATGCGCTTAACGACGTTGTGCCGTAAGTTTGTTTGATATTTTCCGTTTACCCTTTTTTCCTTTTACTGTTATATATCACGTTTTTAGTAGATGGTATGCAAATGTTTAAGAATTAGCTATATTACGCTTTGCGGTTTCTTATCTGCAGTTTGGTTATTTAGTATTATGATGTTTTTAAGAGATCGTTCTGCTATTGTTTAATGACTTGATATTTAATATGTTGTCTTTTTTGTGGTGTTAGTGGCCATAAATGGTTGCATATGTTGCTTTATTTGTGTTAGCTTAGATGTAGTTAGATATATTGTTTGACGTTATAGTTATATGATGGCACCTAGAAAACGTCAGAAAAGATCTATTGATAGTAAAAATGTTCTGTCTGGGAATATTAATAATAACAACATCGACGTATATGTTCCATCTGTATCTTTAATACAAACGCCAGTTACCTATACTATTTAAATGAGTTAAAGCTTGTATTTTTATAGTAAATATGTCAAATTGTCGGACGTGAATACATGATGCACCAGTCACTTAAGTAAGCACTTACACACCAGACGACTTTTGGCCAGCTTAACCCATTCGCTTAAGTGACCAGTTTGATTTTTATGTAATATTATCAGTTAGATCCAGTTCTATATAAATGGGCTGATATTGCCGATATTGCCACCCGTGCACTTCCTGTTTTTAATGGAATAAACTGAATTGGTTCTTGTTTTCCTGAACTTCTTCGTGATCTGCAGTCGGTTGTGTTATATGATCAAGATGCGAAATTCGTTGGGGTTTGTAGGTCTAACTCAAAACTTCCAATCAAAATCGATGGTACAAAAATTGAAATAGTAGATGCAATTTGCAGCAGTGGTCTTGATATGAAGGTAATATTTTGACCCATTTCCTATCCAAATATACATTTTCAGCTGCTTTTGACCCGTTTCCCTTTTAACTGATATTTTTATCAACCCATCTTACCCGTTTCCCTTTTAACATAACCCATATTCAAATGAGACTAAACAACGTGCTATCTGCGCAGACTGATCCTGGGGTGCCGATTGATACGCTGGTTTTGGTGCATTAATGCTTACAACTTGCATAAGTTATCTCACATGTATGTATCAATTATAAAAAGTCAAACGAAACACATTTTGGTTACGACTTTCAAACTTACACACATTTTGGTTGCAAACGGTAAGCTAACTTTTATGTAATGTTTACTTTATTGTGTTGTTGTTATGGTGTTTTTTGAATTTCAATCATGTCTGCATATATAATACTATGTTTGTTTATTGCTATGATGGACGATCGTCATTTAGTTGAACCATGTGTTGGAACTTCTAGAATTCACAGAGTTCTTTTATTTAACGATTACCGAGTTTTCAATTCTAACGGTATGCTTATGTGCATATCGATTGGTTTTATGATTAGTAAAACCACCACTCCATGTTCAATTAAGGGGTTTTACATCCTTAACTTTTATTTTGAAGCTCTTATGGTGGTAGTATGTTTTTATTCCGAAGTGTTATACTTTGGTTAATTAATATCACATCATCTCTGAAATGCGTATGCTTTTGTATTTTTATTGTTATGTTGATTTTAGGTAGTTGATTTCATTACACATTTTAATTGTCTTTGCAGCTGGTGGTAATACTATTGAACAAACATATGCTGCCACTGGTATGGTTCTATTAGTAAATGTTAACTTTTGGTTAGTAAATATTTGGAGTTGTAATTTGTTTCATTTTGTTTAGTAGCTTTATATTTCGTTCAAATATTTTTATAGAACTTTTGTTTTCGAAGGGTGTTAGTACTGACCGATTGCTACAACAGTCCGACGTTCCTGAATGCGAATCAGTCTTATTCATTCTCAACAAAATGATTTGTTTTTCGCTCTGTATGTTTACACAACTATTGATTTTGTTTGCTATTTGTATCGAGGGTTTTTTAATATATAGTTTTTATATGAGATTGTTCAAGTGTTGTTAGGAATAGAACCAATTGGGTGTTTAGGATTTGTTTGTTTGTCATTGTTTGTTTTTTTCAACAAATGTTCATTGTCATCTTTGGATAGGTGTTCTATTATCAATTTTTGTTATCTCCTCATTATTAATGATATACCCTAATAACTGGTATGAATGATGTCTTTTTTTCTTTTTCGGTTAAGACTACCAACAATACTGGCATGGAACTAATATACTATTGTACACAATATGTACCAATTATAATTATTTTGATTTTTAACTATAATTATTTTATGTTTGTAGGTGAAAAAACCTTGGCCAACCGTAGATGCTCATATTGCCGTGTTGCTCAACTACTATGGTTTAACTGAACAAGATACACGTATAAAACTTTGACCAACTGCGGATGCTCATATTGTCGTGTATCATACGGCTAAGCTAACGAGTCTTAATACTAACGTTTTCGAATGTTATTTTATAGAGCTGTTGTGAAACGTACGGATTCTTAAATCTAGTATACATATATATTAACATACAATAAGATCGGTTGTGGAATGTATATATGTTGGTCCACAATCAACAACCTAGAACGTTTATATAAGATCAATTGAACAGAATAACAATTAGGTTATAAAGTACGGAATCAATTGAACTTATTTGATAAATTAACTCAAAGAGAATGAAACAATAGAGAAGAGAATTGGTCCACAATCAACAGCCTTCTCAAATCTTATCGAATCAATTCCTAAACAACCATAGCAAAATATAAGGAAACAATATAATCCATATCTTCTCAATTATTTTCTCCTAGAAATCAGAGATATTCGCTTTGATATAATATCTTCAATCTTATCTTGATTTGCTGTACGCGTATTTGATTTGATCTTGATCTTTTTTCAGCACCGATAGAATCTGTATTTTTTTGTTGAACAGAGTCTGTGTTTTTCAATCTTCCAGACTCTAAATATTACAGACTCTAGATTTACAGATTCAAATAATACTGACTCAAAAATATTTGACTCATCAGATTTACATAATTTCTAACAATCTCTCCCCCCCCCACCCCCCCCCCCCCCCCCCCCCCCTCCCTCCTCCTCCTATCCGATGATGTCAAAACATATAAGCAAAAATATAAACTATAATAAGTCTGTGAATATATGAACAAGCTTACAGATTCTAATGCTTAGAACCAACCAGTTTTTTTTTCTTTCCTTCACCCTTTCTTTGACTTGAAGATTCACTTGAAGCTTTTTCCTTCTGAAGTTTTGCATACTCATCCTTAATAACATCACTCATAAATCTCAAACTTGAACTATTTTCAATCTCAGTCAAATTAAGAAACAGGAAGTCAGACAATTTTCTTCTGAATGGTAAACTCTGTTCAGATTCACACTTTTTGAGTAGTGCAATCAGATGGCTCAGCTGTGTATCTTTGAATTTATCAACTTTCATAAAACACTCTGTGTTTCTTCTGTCTTTGTACATCAGACCTTCAGGATTAGACAAATAAGCATTATCTTCAAACTTCACATGGCTTGGAACCTGAAACATTGGATGTATCTCATCTTCAAAAATCAGATTTACCCCACTAATTTTTGTCCTTTCTTCTTCTGAGTGAATCCTGCAATATCCTTTATATTCTTCTTCTGCTATCATACCCAGTTCATATGAAACATGAACTAACATATGAATTTGCCTAAGAACCTCTGGTTTCAAATCCCATTCCTGCATCTTTCTAATACACCTTGCAATAGCTTTCTACTCGAATAAACCCAAAATAAACACCTGATCCAAATTGATTATTCTTTTGCTTTTATCATCTAGAATCAACTCAATACAAATAACTCCATCATCATTTCTTCTTAAAATACAATCAACAATTGTATTATCTTCAAACCCTCTATAAGAAAATCTATCATTTAACTTTTCAGCCAATTCTCTTTCTTCCTCTAACATTTTTAAAACAAACTTCTCAGCTTTAGATCTTGAATCTTGTTCTCTTATTATCTGCAAATAATCTTCAACAGACATTCCTTCTGCAGTAGCAGTTTTTTTGATTAAATCATCAACAGCTTCTTCAGCAGAACTCATCTTTCTTTTACCAGCAGCCTTCTCCCTTCTTTGCACATTTGAATCTGAGCTCTGTTTCATAGATTCTTCTCTCTTTTCTGCTCTAGCCCTTCTTCTTTCTGCCCTGATCAAAATAGATGATATCATATCATTATCATTACCATCACTATCACTATCATCATCAGATTCTATGCTGATAACACTTGATTTACACCCTTCAGCCTTCTTCTTTCTTTTGGAATAATTTTCTTTCTTGTGTATAACTTTGAAATTTCTGGATTGGATTGTTGTTGTTGCTGTTGCTGAGTTTTATCCTCCCCTTCAACCTTAGAATCACCTTCTCCTTCAGCATGTGACTCTTCTGCAACCTTAGGCTCCCCCTCAACCTTTGAATCCTTATCAACCCTTGTAAAGCCTCCAACACCTTCAATCCAAGGAATCCAGTCACCCACACTATCTTTAACAGATTTAACCCTTTTGCTTGGATTGTAATACCCCGTCAGAATCCACTAACGGCGCATTAACTCTGGTCCCAATGCTTGGCTTGACTTCTACATGACAGCAATGTTCTACAGCGTAAGCAACTAATACCTGAGATAAAACATGCAAAACGGATCAACATAAAGTTGAGTGAATCTACAGGTTTAGTAAATCTTTTCGTAAGTTAGGCCACAAGATTTTCTTGGAAAACATCATAGGAAAAGTATACATTATCATGAGCACTTGATTATAAAGCTTTATGGCGCTACACCGATTAAGTGTACGAGTTTACCTTATCATGGCGCTACACAGAAGTGTACGTGTTTATCTTATCATGGCGCTACACCGAAGTGTACGTGTTTATCTTATCATGGCGCTACACCGAAGTGTACGTGTTTATCTTATCATGGCGCTACACCGAAGTGTATGTGTTTATCTTATCATGGCGCTACACCGATTAAGTGTACGTGTTAATCAAGCTATGAACTCATATGTATAGTCGTTTAAGTTACTTGTGCCTAATATGTAAAACATTTGTAAACACAGTTTAAGAAATAGTTTCAAAAGCAGCATGTATCTCATCCCAAAAATGTTAAAGAAAATGGGACTGTAGACTCACCTTAGCAAAAGCACTCGTAAAGATCTTAGTAAATCGTATTGTAATCGAACACTCTCGACTGAACAATGTAACCTAGTCAAATAGGTCATCTTAAGTATACACATATAGGTCATAATGTCAATCCATAGTGTACGCAAAGTCCTAGTGCTCAGACTGACTCAATGAACAAGTAAAAGTCAACTAATCCAAGCAAGTCAACAAAAGTCAACCAAAGTCAAACCAAAAGTCAACTCGGTCAAAGTGGTCAAATAAAGTCAAACATCTCAGTGGGTTATGCAAACATGGTCAACATGTCAAACCTAGGTCATATAACATGTTATAGCTCATAGTTTAGCAAATCGCATTTTCCTCATCTTAGAGCATACCTTAGAAATTCGTACGTCGTAAAGAGATACATCTATAGCACATAGCACATAATTCATAAAATTATGATCAACTCCAGATCATAACTATACTTAAAATTGATTCCAAAAAGTCTGGCCAAAGCCTTATACGATAATTAAAAGTCCAATATCAGAAAGGATCAATTCTGAGTTCATTACAGAAATTTCTGCTCGCGCGTCAGTTTTTAAACATTTTTCATAAAATATAGAAAATAGATGTTGATGAACGGCCAATTGGTGTCATCTAAAAAAATCTCAAAGTTTAAGTGATAAAATAATCAGAAGCATTACTTTAGCTAATTTGTACAGTTTCAAAAAATATTACAGACTCGTCAGTTTTTGACCAACAATCAGACACATCACATAGACAAGCGTATATCTCATGGCAATTCACGTTTTCGCAAGTTCTAATACAAATGAAACATGTCAAGGAACACTTAATCTAACATATTACAGAATATCAAAGTCTAAATCAACTCCTAGTTCACTCTAACAATTTTTATGTAACTTTGAAAACAGATTCAGCTCACTTAACGACACGAAACTTCGTTTTGACATAATGGGAGCATTACATAGCCTTTTGACGCAAATCTTAAGTCTAAATTGCATAAATTTTCACAAGAAATATAGTAATACACTTTATATAAGCTAAAACACAAAGCATACAACTCAGAAAATTCGGATATCATGCAAACCCTAACGAAAACTTCGATTAATCATAACTTAATCATCCGGTAGCGAAATCATGCAAAATCAAAGTCCAAACTCAATAGTTTTTAGATCTCTATCCATCTAGATAATCATCCAAGATCAGTTCATAAGTTAATTTTATCAGATCATTAAAATACAAATTCGTTTTTCATGCAAACAACGCTAATCGAGCAATTAAATGATAAACGATAACACAAGACACCGTTAATTGAGCACTAGACTTGATTACACTATGTAATTGAACTAGAATCAGATCTAATAAGATTAGGGTTGGTGTTTATACCTTTAAACACAAATCAACTAGTACTAACGTGTAGAGGACGATCAAAAGAAGCACTTTCGTGTTGAAGGTTCAAGCAAACAAGCAATTTTTGATGGTGATTGATTAGGATGAAGATGTCGACATGTATGGGGTGTTGGGAACTGATATTGGTCGTGGTTTAGGGTTAGGGGTGGAAGAATTATGATTAAATGCCTTTTTATACTTATTTCCTTAATTAGGTTAGGGCTTAAACTAGTAACAAGTAACCATGGGTTAAAAACAAGACCAATATGATGGGGTGGAGTGGAATTTCGGCCATGAGGGTCCAAAAGAAAGTTAATGGACTCAAAAATGATGCTAGATGACTTTCTATTGGATCCGGTTAAGAGCCTTGAAGTGTCGTTAGCCGAAAACGCAAACCGGATCGATAAACGTTAATTTCTCGCGTTCTTAATCTATATAAATTCTAATAAATTGAAATTATGTTTAAAACATAATAATTACATAAAATAATGATTAAAAGTGAAATACCATTCGTTTCGTTATTTTCTTGTACGCGTGTGGTCCGTTTCGAGTGCCGTTAACCGTACCGGATCTCCGGAACGTTAACTAGTCGTTAAAACGAATTCACCGGATTTAATTTACTAAATAAATAATAAATTAAATAAGTTTTTCATAAAGTCAATAATTATTAGAAATAATTATTTTATCGTTTTTCTGAGGTCCGTAAACTGAAAAGCTTTCTAGGCGATTAACTTAATCGTAACGTTTTCTAGTTATTTTTCTATCCGAAATAAGTTCACAAATTAATATAACATATTAATTCAAGTAATCCACTAGGATCAAATATGCATTTAATTCTGTTAAACACATAAGGTTCTAAGTAATCACCGTTAAATATTTAACGGACAAGTAACGATAGTAACGGAAAAAGTCGGGTTGTTACATTACCCACCTGTTATGAAAAATTTCGTCCCAAAATTTTAGTGTACGTCTGCCATAGTCTTCTCCTCGGGAAGCAGTTGCGGATACTTTTGCTTCATCTGATCTTCATGTTCCTACGTGAATTCTAGTCCTCTGTGTGCTTTCCATTGAACTTTAACTATCGGGATTCTGCTTTGCTTTAACCGCTTGACCTCGCGGTCCAAGATCTCAATAGGTTCTTCAACAAAATGAAGCTTGGAATAAACTTGTATCTCTTCTAAAGGAATTACCAAACTTTCATCTGATTAGCATTTCTTCAAGTTAGAAACATGGAAAGTGTCATAAACTTAGCGGAGTTCTTGCAGTAGTTTCAGCCTGTAGGCTACCGGTCCAATTCTCTCGGTAATCTCAAATGGTCCAATATATCTCGGACTTAGCTTGCCTCTTTTACCAAAAGGCACTACACCCTTCCAGGGTGATACTTTGAGTATAACCTTATCTCTAACCTGAAATTCTATATTTCGCCTTCTAACGTCGGCGTAACTCTTTTGAAGACTTCGCGCCATTTTCAGTTTCTCTTGTATCTGCGCGATCTTCTCGGCTGTTTCATGTATGATCTAAGGACCAGTCAATTGACTATCTCCTAACTCAGTCCAACATACGGGTGATCTGCACTTCCTGCCATAAAAGTGCTTCAAAAAGCGCTGCCTTTGTACTTGCGTGACAACTATCGTTATATGAAAATTCTACTAGTGTTTGGATGGTTCTCTCACTTTGACCATCTATTTGAGGGTGATATGCTGTACTTATATCTAAATGAGTTCTCATTGCCTCTTGCAATGCTTGCTAGAATCTAGAGGTAAATATGCTGTCTCTGTCGAAAATAATAGATATCGGCACTCCATGTCGAGAAACCACTTCTTTTATGTAAACCTGTGCTAACTTCTCCATCTTATCCGTTTCCCTAATCGGTAGAAATTGAGTTGACTTTGTGAGACGATCAATGATAACTCAAATCGTATCATAACCTCCCACAGTCTTGGGTAACTTAGTGATAAAGTCCATAACAATATTTTCCCACTTCCACTGAGAAATCTCTGGCTGTGTCAGTAGTCCTGACGGTTTCTGATGCTCAGCCTTGACCTTAGCACAAGTCAAGCACTTACCAACATAGGTAGCGATGTCAGCTTTCATGTTAGGACATCAATAAAGTGCCTTAAGATCTTGGTACATCTTGTCGGATCTAGGGTGAATAGAATACCTCGTCTTGTGTGCTTCATCTATCACTAGTTCCCTTAATCTGGCAAACTTCGGTACCCAAATTCTATCTATGAAATATCGAGTTCCATCATCTCGAGTAATGAACTTCTTATCGATTTCTCGAAGCGATTCGGTAGCAACGTCCTCTTCTTTCAACGCCTCTAACTGTGCGTCATGTATCTGTGAAGTATGGTTCCTTCGAATAGTTAAGTTCAATACTCTAACTCGAATAGGCTTAACTCTATCCTTCCTACTCAAAGCATCTGCCACTACATTAGCCTTACTAGGATGATAGCTAATGTCGCAGTCGTAGTCGTTCAATAGCTCGATCCAATGTCTCTGTCTCATATTAAGCTGTTTTTGATCGAAAATATGATGCAAACTCTTGTGGTCCGTGAAAACAATAAACTTAGTACCGTACAAATAGTGTCTCCACATCTTCAAAGCAAAGACCACAGCACCAAGTTCTAAATCATGTGTCAGGTAATTCTGTTCATGTATCCTCAATTGTCGTGATCCATATGCAATCACTTTCTTACGTTGCATCAACACGCAATCCAAAACCCTGTCGTGAAGCATCACAATAAATTACGAAGTCCTCGGTTCCTTCGGGCAAAGACAAAATTGGGGCAGTAGTTAATTTCTCTTTTAACCACTAAAATGCGAACTCATGCAGCTCAGTCCATTCATACTTCTTAGCCTTGTGAGACATTGTTGTTAACGGTCGGGCAACAGTAGAAAATTCCTCCATGAATCTCCTATAATCACCGGCGAGACCCAAGAATTTTCGAACTTGCGTTGGCGACTTAGGAGTCTCCCCCTTCTTGAGCGTTGCTATCTTTACAGTATCAACTTGAATACCATTAACACCTACGATATGACCCAAAAATTGAACTTCTCGTAACCAAAAGTCACACTTTGAAAACTTCGCATACATCTGCTCCTTCCTGAGCACCTCAAGTAGCAAATGAAGATGTTTCTCATGTTCCTCCTCGTTCTTAGAATACACCAGAATATCATCAATAAACACAATAAGAAACTTGTCTAGATATGACTTACACACACGGTTCATGAAATCCATGAACACTGCAAGTGTGTTCGTCAATCCAAACGGCATTACGGTAAATTCATGATGTCTGTAGCGTGTTCTAAATGCTGTCTTCAGTATATCTGTCTCTTTTACTCTCACCTGATGGTAACCTAACCTCATATCATCTTAGAGTAACATCAAGATCCTTGTAACTGATCTAACAGATCATTGATTCTCGGTAGCGGGTATCTCTTCTTGATACAAGGTTTCATAGATCCATCCTTCTTCCTAACAAAGAGCACATGTGCTCTCCATGGTGAAAAACTCGGTCGAATGAATCTTTTGTCTAAAAGCTCTTGAAGTTGACTAGACAATTCTTGCAATTCTGGGGTGTAAGTCTATACGGTGCATGTGATACAGGCGTCACTCCTGGCATTAAGTCAATCTAAAATTCTACGTCTCTATACGGTGGAAGACATGGTAATTCTCTCGGAAGGACCTTAAAGAAAATTTCTAACGGTTGGGACATCTTCGGGTCTCTTAACTGCTGATTCAACTTTGCTCACATGTGCCAAAAATTCGAGACATCCTTATCTCATGTACTTCTGAACCTTAGAGCAATTAATGTAACGCAACGGTGTACTGATGTTCTCTCCGTACACCATCATTGATTCGTCTTCGGTAAAGGAAATTCGAATGGCCTTCTGGTCGCAACAGCCTTGGTTGTGTCGTCAGATAACCAATCCATTCAAACCACAATGTTAAATAAAGAGATATGGTAGTCCAAGTATAATAATTTAACTCCAAGCATCACTCATGTAGTTTTCTATTGTAATGGCTCGCCAATCGTCGGAAAAAGTACTGTTCGGTACGGAAGGTTGTTGTGAGCTATACCGTATGGGTCTTAACTTATAATTTGAAAACGATTAGGAGCAATCGTCGATATAAGTTTGGGGTGAGTTTCTGGTGAGAAACGTTTATGATGGGAGTGTACGATCAAACTTCTTAAAGCAGGATCTGCTTAAGCCAAAATGACATCAATCCTTATGCTTTTTCTTCCCAGTTGATAGTTCCATAGAGTTTACGTTGTCTAAGGCAGGTACTGGATTCTAAATGTTGTGACGGAATTCTTTAGCGATAAAGTTTCTATCAGCACCGATGTCAGTAGGACATAAGCATTATGTTTGTTGAGTAAGAACGTATTCTTGATGAACTTCATTGAAGTTGATGTTAAAAGCAGGGTGAGTTATCAGACTTGTCCACATCAGTGGGGGAGAAGAACGAAATACCCTTTATGAGGGAAGGTGTGAATACCTCTTCCGGTAGACTCGTATTGGAAAGCAAAATCGTGGAACCGCGGATGGCTGAATGATAGGAAAGTCAAAAGTCAAGTAGACAATATGTACTACGGATTGCGCAGGCTGTTACAAGGAATTCATCCTCTAAAGATATATCCGAAATGAGTCGTGATGCATAGGAGCTAGTAGTAAATCATGGAGGTGCTAGTACTGATGAGTAGTATTTCGTAGTGGTAAGTAGCAATGGGTGGCATCAAGTAGTAACTAGTGATGACAAGCAGTGAGAAGTAGGTGATCGGTCGAGACTAGCAGTGAGAGGCGACGTTATGTAGTAGTAAGCAACGATAAGTAGTGGTATGAGATGATGAGTATGTTCTAGCAGTGTCTTCGTAGTGTCAAGTAGTGTTCGGTGGTGACGGACAGTGTCAAGTAGTGACGAGTTGTGACGTGATTACACGTTTCTTATAGGTTATAATAACAATTAATGCGCACAGTGTAAATTTCTAATCATTTTGAGATTATAAGGTTCATGTTCTAAACGGTGTTTATCCTAGTAACCTACTTGACTCGCTCCCAATTCCCTATTTTGCAATGTCGAAACTTTTATATGAGTTACCGTAATGTAATCCCGGTCATTACACTACGCTATCTCACATATCCATTCGAAATCACTCCATAAGTTCAAGATAGCGTAGTCAACTTAATGCTCTTAAGTGTCGAGTCGTGTGTACGTATGTGATTCGTGATATCATATATCTAGTCCAAGTCCATATCATTATGGGTATAGATGTGTATATGCATGTGATATCTAATATGTAGCCCTACGAGTAGCATAGTAGAGCAAACAGTGCAAGCATGGCGTATAACAGTCATTCTAAGTTCACGGCTATAGACTAGACCCACTAATGCGCCCTACGGTTAGCACACTAATGTATCCTAGTTCCCTATATCCAAAGCTCTGATACCAAATGTAATACCTTACATTTGGGGTAAAACCCACCCAGTGCCTTTCCTGTTAATAGGGTGACCACTGAGTGTACCTCAGACACTGATTTTACGGCCCGCGTTTCCGCTAAACTGCCAACCCTCATCTTTCTTTGCAAGGGATCGCAAGGGGTAAGAACCAATGCTTCGTCACAAGTTACACTGTGAGAACCCCCTCTACGACTAACTTGCCCAAAGTCGTTGCCGTTAATCGAACCCGAATCTTGGGAACGTTAACTGGTCGTTGTTTTGAACGCAGTTAAACCTGGCTCTGATACCAAATGTAATACCCCGTCAGAATCCACTAACGGCGCATTAACTCTAGTTCCAATGCTTGGCTTAACTTCTACATGACAGCAATGTTCTACAGCGGAAGCAACTAATACCTGAGATAAAACATGCAAAACGGATCAACATAAAGTTGAGTGAATCTACAGGTTTAGTAAATCTTTTTGTAAGTTAGGCCACAAGATTTTCTTGGAAAACATCATAGGAAAAGTATACATTATCATGAGCACTTGATTATAAAGCTTTATGGCGCTACACCGATTAAGTGTACGAGTTTACCTTATCATGGCGCTACACCGAAGTGTACGTGTTTATATTATCATGGCACTACACCGAAGTGTACGTGTTTATCTTATCATGGCACTACACCGAAGTGTACGTGTTTATCTTATCATGGCGCTACACCGATTAAGTGTACGTGTTAATCAAGCTATGAACTCATATGTATAGTCGTTTAAGTTACTTGTGCCTAATATGTAAAACATTTGTAAACACAGTTTAAGAAATAGTTTCAAAAGCAGCATGTATCTCATCCCAAAAATGTTAAAGAAAATGGGACTGTAGACTCACCTTAGCAAAAGCACTCGTAAAGATCTTAGTAAATCGTACTGTTATCGAACACTCTCGACTGAACAATGTAACCTAGTCAAATAGGTCATCTTAAGTATACACATATAGGTCATAATGTCAACCCATAGTATACGCAAAGTCCTAGTGCTCAGACTGACTCAATGAACAAGTAAAAGTCAACTAATCCAAGCAAGTCAACAAAAGTCAACCAAAGTAAAAAAAAAAAGTCAACTCGGTCAAAGTGGTCAAATAAAGTCAAAAATTTCAGTGGGTTATGAAAACATGGTCAACATGTCAAACCTAGGTCATATAACATGTTATAGCTCATAGTTTAGCAAATCGCATTTTCCTCATCTTAGAGCATACCTTAGAAATTCGTACGTCGTAAAGAGATACATCTATAGCACATAGCACATAATTTATAAAATTATGATCAACTCCAGATCATAACTATACTTAAAATTGATTCCAAAAAGTCTAGCCAAAGCTTCATACGATAATTAAAAGTCCAATATCTGAAAGGATCAAGTCTGAGTTCATTACAGAAATTTCTGCTCGCGCGTCAGTTTTTAAACATTTTTCATAAAATATAGAAAATAGATGTTGATGAACGGCCAATTGGTGTCATCTCAAAATATCTCAAAGTTTAAGTAATAAAATAATCAGAAGCATTACTTTAGTAAATTTGTACAGTTTCACAAAATATTTCAGACTCGTCAGTTTTTGACCAACAATCAGACACATCACATAGACAAGCGTATATCTCATGGCAATTCACGTTTTCGCAAGTTTGAATACAAATTAAACATGTAAAGGGACACTTAATATAACATATTACAGAATATTAAAGTCTAAATCAACTCCTAGTTCACTCTAGAAATTTTTATGTAACTTTGAAAACAGATTCAGCTCACTTAACGAAACGAAACTTCGTTTTGACATAACGGGAGCATTACATAGCCTTTTGAAGCAAATCTTAAGTCTAAATTGCATAAATTTTCACAAGAAATATAGTAGTACACTTTATATAAGCTAAAACACAAAGCATATAACTCAGAAAATTCGGATATCATGCAAACCCTAACGAAAACTTCGATTAATCATAACTTAATCATCCGGTAACGAAATCATGCAAAATCGAAGTCCAAACTCAATAGTTTTTCGATCTCTATCCATCTAGATAATCATATAAGATCAGTTCATTAGTTAATTTTATCAGATCATTAAAATGCAAATTCGTTTTTCATGCAAACAACGCTAATCGAGCAATTAAACGATAAACGATAACACAAGGCACCGTTAATTGAGCACTAGACTTGATTACACTATGTAATTGAACTAAAATCAGATCTAATAAGATTAGGGTTGGTTTTTATACCTTTAAACACAAATCAACTAGTACTAGCGTGTAGAGGACGATCAAAAGAAGCACTTTCGTGTTGAAGGTTCAAGCAAACAAGCAATATTTGATGGTGATTGATTAGGATGAAGATGTCGACATGTATGGGGTGTTGGAACTGATATTGGTCGTGCTTTAGGGTTAGGGGTGGAAGAATTATGATTAAATGCCTTTTTATACTTATTTCCTTAATTAGGTTAGGGCTTAAACTAGTAACGAGTAACCATGGGCTAAAAACAAGACCAATATGATGGGGTGGAGTGGAATTTCGGCCATGAGGGTCCAAAAGAAAGTTAATGGACTCAAAAATGATGCTAGATGACTTTCTATTGGATCCGGTTAAGAGCCTTGAAGTGTCGTTAGCTGAAAACGCAAACCGGATCGATAAACGTTAATTTCTCGCGTTCTTAATCTATATAAATTCTAATAAATTGAAATTATGTTTAAAACATAATAATTACATAAAATAATGATTAAACGTGAAATACCATTCGTTTCGTTATTTTCTTGTACGCGCGTGGTCCGTTTCGAGTGCCGTTAACCGTACCGAATCTCCGGAACGTTAACTCGTCGTTAAAACGAATTCACCGGATTTAATTTACTAAATAAATAATAAATTAAATAAGTTTTTCATAAAGTCAATAATTATTAGAAATAATTATTTTATCGTTTTTCTGAGGTCCGTAAACTGAAAAGTTTTCTAGGCGATTAACTTAATCGTAACGTTTTCTAGTTATTTCTCTATCCGAAATAAGTTCACAAATTAATATAACATATTAATTTAAGTAATCAACTAGGATCAAATATGCATTTAATTCTGTTAAACACATAAGGTTCTAAGTAATCACCGTTAAATATTTAACGGACAAGTAACGATAGAAACGAAAAAAGTCGGGTTGTTACATGGATGCTTTGCAATAAAGCATTAATTTCATCATGTTTTCTCTTGTTCTCCCCCTTTTTGACATCATCCATCTCCTCATCAGACATAGGTGGAGGATCAATATGAGTAATATGATCATACACCTTTTCAGACAGATTCTTAATTGTACCAAGCTCTGTAGATAGACCAGCAACTTCAGATCTAAGACTATCCATTTCATCCATAGTTATCTCCATTGAATCTAACCTTCTGTTGATAGTCTATAAAATAACATTGTTAGAACACGAGGTAGTTGCTTGATCTTTCGGTACCTGCATCATCACACCTGTCAAATTCCCAACCAAACTCCTTACCTCCTCCAGCTCATTTCTGGTTGCCAAATTATTATTCAAGTTATTAAACACATCCCGCACACTGTGATGCCCCGTACAAAACCATCATATACGAATCATCAACAACATGATCATTACAAGGTTAAGTACTATATGCTGTTTCAAAACAAGTTGCATTCACGATAAAAAGGTGACGTCATAACCGACATCAAATGTTTTACACCAACAGTATGCTTCTACGAATAGCAATCATGAATAAATGTATGTAACCCTTAGGTCGTTACAAAACATAGTTTCAAATGTTTTAAAGTTTGAATGCAAGATAAACAGTTCATGCGGTGATAACACTAGAGCAGCGAGTGTCTACGGCAAGACTAGCACGACAGTGGAAGCAAATAACCTTAAGCACCTGAGAAAAACATGCTTAAAAACATTAACACAAAGGTTGGTGAGCTATAGTTTAAGTATAACAGTATGTAAGGTAGGCCACAAGATTTCAGTGCTACAAAGAGCGTTTCAAAACAGTATGATAAAGTATATGTTAACCGTGGGCACTTGGTAACTAACTTAACGTTTATACCCCCTGAAAGTACACTTGGCAAGTGCGTAAGTATACGAAGTATTAAATACCCGTTAAATGCTAGCGCTACTAGCCCGAGTGGGGATGTCAAACCCTATGGATCCATATCTAAGATTCGCGTTCACCGGTTCAAAAGCCAATGACTAAATGTTACCGAGCTAAAGGGAATGTTTATGCCGTTGTATAACTCACACATATATAAGTTTAAGTACTCGTGCCTAGTATGTAAAACGTAAATGCGCATGTATTCTCAGTTCCCAAAATAGTTAAAGTAAAAAGGGAATGCTATAACTCACAATGATAATGTAGCGGTAAAGTATGACTCGGAAAGTAAGCAAGTAATGAAGGTTGTCCAAACGGGCCCTCAACCTAAGTCAAATAGTACTAAGTCAGTAAATCGTCTGAATAGGTTTAAAAGTATGTAAATAAGGTCTTAAGGGTCATCATCATTCATCATCAAACAAAAGGTGTAAAGCAAGTTTCGTTTATGAAAGAAGTTTAAAACAAAGGCTGAGTTTGGTCAGTCACCACGGCCTCTATACCTACTGAAATAGGTGAGACCAGTGGTAATGGCTCCGTATATGATTCCTTTAGTTGTGGTAAAAATTACAAAAGCAAACTCATCTTTGTTTGACCGTGGCGACGGTCTAAGTGCGAGTAGGTCAGAATTTTCAGCACAACGTTAAATGGACATAGTGACAATCGGAGGGCCATAAATCCTAAACCGTAACTCGGATTAAGACGAGTCCTATATGAAAAGTTATATAATCGAACAGATCTATCTGAAAATAATAATTACAGTAGCCCAGGTCGTACGGGTCGGACACAGAAACAGTAGAACAGTAGGGTTAGTAGGTTCCGGTGGTTCTTGGTGCTCGATGCTTATCATGGTTCTCATCCTTGATGCATATAGCTTCAAGTGTACAACTCGTTGATGTGTTTGCATCATTTTCACCAAGGTTTGACCATCATAACCCAAGTGTAAGTCTAAGACATGAAGCACAACTCACTTAAGTGTTGCAAGTGTTTTGATGAACCAAAGTTACATCAAAGTCTTAGATCTAACACATACATGAACTTTAAAACTAATAATAAGTTACAAACTTGAAAGTGAACTTATGAAATCACGATCTTAAGTTGTAGAACATAGTTCTTAGTTAGATCTTGAAGATCCTAGACCCAAAATTCTAGATCTAACATAAGTGTACCAAGTTATAAATAAAGAAAGCTTACTTACATGTTCTTGAACTTTCAAAGTTAACTTTTAGTTCAAGATTAATGAGATCAAGGTTAACTAGTAACACTTGAGCAATAACAACCAACAAACATTAAATTAAAGTGCATAATATGAAGAAATAAACTAAGTAAACAAGTAAATAAGTTCATGGGTTGCATACTTTAAAGATTCAAGCCTAAGTCTTGATCTTTAGAAAGTAAACTTTAAAGTTTACTTCATGAACTTCAAGTATGATTTACAACCATGAACTTACAATCTTTGAAACAACATATGTAGAACATAAACTAGTAAGTTTAGTTCTTGTGTGTTCTTGTAATTACAAGATAAAATGAAGAATGAAACTAAAGAGTTTGATTCTTGTAACTAGTAAAGAAAATAATAACAACAAAGTTCATGTAACTAAGTAACAACAACAACTAACAAGTATCAAGTAATTATACAACATCAAAGAACAAAGATGATGATGATATAGGGGTGTTGGGCCACGGTTTTTACAAAAGAAAAGGAAGATGAAGTGAGCTTGTTACTTACAAGACTTGAGAGAAAAAGAGAGAAAATAATGAAAGCAAGTAAGTGTGTTTTGGAATGAGAGAATTATGAGTAAGAAGTAATGCACAAAATGAAACAAAAACACCTCCCTTGTACCCTTCAAGTTGACGGTTTGGGAGGGATCAAGAGGAAGGGTTTTGTACACTAGTTACTTGCATGTAAAGCTTTACAAAGTTGGTTAATGGAGGTGTTTACATGGGAAGGATGTATAACCAAACTAGTAACTAGATTCTATACAAGTTAAGCCATCAAGTTTAGTTCCAAATAATACTTACATGTGAGAATGGGCTAAATAGTCCAACTAAGAAGTAGGGTGGGCTTATAAGCCCATGTTCAATCATAAAGCCCAAGTATGTATTAATTAACAAATTAATCCAAGTAAAAGCCCATTAACACTAATAAAGGCCCAAGTAATTAACTAATAACTTTAGTTAATTAAAATGATTAATAATATCAATCATGAAAGTAAATAATATTCTAAAAATATTATTCGTGAAAGTTTCGTGTGTCACAAAGACGTTTCGGGCATTTAAAGTCAAGTATAATTAATCATGACAACAAGTAAATGTAATAACATACATTCGTTTAATCACACGTATTAATAATAACAATTATTAATAAATAACATTGGAAAAACCAGGGTCGTTACATTACCCACCTGTTAAAGAATATTTCGTCCCGAAATTTAAGCTGAGGTAGATGGAGGAGTCGGAAAAAGGTGAGGATACTTCCGCATCATTTGATCCTCTCGTTCCCAAGTAAACTCAGGTCTTCGTTTGGCATTCCATCGTACTCGGACGATCGGAATATTGTTGCGTTTCAAAGTCTTGATCTCACGATCCATAATTTCAACAGGCTCTTCCACAAAGTGGAGTTGTCATCAATTGTAAGTTCCTCAAGTGGTATGATAAGTTCGGGTGCAGCAAGACACTTCTTCAGGTTTGACACGTGGAAGGTAGGATGAACTGAGCTCAATTGTGCTGGTAGATCCAAACGGTATGCAACGGGTCCAACACGTTCTAAGATTTCGAAAGGACCAATGTATCGTGGGTTTAACTTTCCACGTTTTCCAAAACGGATCACACCTTTCCAAGGTGCAACCTTCAACATTACATGATCACCAACGTTGAATTCAAAGTCTTTACGTTTAAGATCGGCATAACTCTTTTGACGATCGCGGGCAGTCTTAAGTCTAGCTTGAATCTGAGCAATCTTCTCCGTGGTTTCATGGACTACCTCGGGTCCGGTGATTTGCTTTTCGCCTACTTCGGCCCAACAAATAGGAGATCTGCACTTACGGCCATACAATGCTTCAAAAGGTGAGGCATTAATGCTTGAGTGATAACTGTTGTTGTAAGAAAATTCGGCGAGTGGCAAATGCCTTTCCCAGGCCTTTCCGAAATTAATGACACATGCACGCAACATGTCTTCCAAGGTCTGAATCATTCGTTCACTTTGCCCATCGGTCTGTGGATGATAAGCAGTACTCATGTCGAGACGGGTTCCCATGGCTTCTTGCAAAGAACGCCAAAATATAGAAGCAAAATGGGGATCGCGATCGGAGATGATCGATAAAGGTACACCATGACGAGATACAACCTGTTTGATGTATAATTGAGCAAGTCTCTCCATTGTATCCATCTCCTTCATCGCTAGAAAGTGTGCAGATTTGGTAAGACGGTCAACGATAACCCAGATGGTATCGTATCCGCCCACCGTCTTTGGTAGCTTGGTGATGAAATCCATAGTTATCCTTTCCCACTTCCATTGTGGGATTTCCGGCTGTTGAAGTAACCCAGAGGGTCTCTGATGCTCGACTTTAACTTTGGATCAAGTTAAACACTTACCAACATAGGTTGCAACGTCTTTCTTAAGATTCGGCCACCAATACTGTTCCTTAAGATCGTGGTACATTTTGCCCGCTCCAGGATGAATCGAATATCTCGATTTGTGTGCTTCATCAAGTATAAGGTTCCGTAGATCTCCATAAAGAGGTACCCAAATTCTTCCGGCATAACATCGGAGTCCAGAATCCCTAAACTCGAATCGAGAGACAAGTATGTTCAAATGTTCATGAGTTATATTCTCCTTCTTGAGAGCCTCATCTTGGGCTACTCTGATCTGGCTGTTGAGGTTCGAATGAATGGTGATGTTCAGAGCCCTAACACGAAGAGGTGCCGTCCTCTCCTTTCGGCTCAAAGCGTCAGCTACAACATTGGCCTTACCAGGGTGATAACGAAGTTCACAATCGTAGTCGTTGAGCGTCTCGATCCATCGACGTTGTCTCATATTTAGTTGCTTCTGATCAAAGATGTGCTGGAGACTCTTGTGATCGGTGAAAATAGTGCTCTTAGTTCCATACAAATAGTGTTTCCACAATTTGAGCGCAAAGACAACGGCTCCAAGTTCAAGATCGTGAGTAGTGTAGTTCCGCTCATGAATCTTCAATTGGCGGGAGGCATAGGCAATAACTTTTGATTGTTGCATCAGTACACAACCAAAACCGCTCTTCGATGCGTCACAATAAACAACAAAGTCGTCACTGTCCTCAGGAAGTGATAGGATAGGTGCGGTGGTTAACTTTTTCTTCAAAGTTTGAAATGCTGATTCGTGTGCGGGTTCCCAAATGAACTTCTTCCCTTTGTGAGTCAGCGCGGTCAAAGGACGCGCAATCAGAGAAAATCCTTCAATGAACCTTCAGTAGTAACCGTCGAGACCTAGGAATTGGCGAATATGAGTCGGAGTAGTGGGGGTCTCCCACTTGCTGATGGCTTCAATCTTGGAGGGGTCAACTTTGATACCCTGGTCGCTCACAACATGACCCATAAACTGGACTTCCTTCAACCAAAATTCACACTTGGAGAATTTGGCATAGAGTTGCTCTTGTCTCAAGAGTTCAAGTACTAGTCGAAGGTGTTGCTCATGCTCTTCTTCGCTCTTAGAGTAGATGAGGATATCATCTATGAAGACGATAACAAACTTATCCAAGTACGGCTTGCATACACGATTCATGAGGTCCATGAACACGCCAGGTGCATTTGTTAAACCGAATGGCATCACGAGAAACTCATAATGACCATAACGAGTTCTGAATGCAGTCTTCATTACATCACTTTCTTTCACCCTCAACTGGTGATAACCGGATCGCAAATCGATCTTTGAGTAAACACTCGATCCTTGTAGTTGATCAAAAAGATCGTCAATTTGTGGAAGAGGATACCGATTCTTGATAGTCAATTTGTTGAGCTCACGGTAGTCGATACACATATAGAAGGATCTATCCTTCTTCTTCACAAACAACACAGGTGCGCCCCAAGGAGAGAATCTTGGTTGGATAAATCCTCGAGCAAGTAGTTCTTGTAGTTGGCTTTGTAATTCTTGCATCTCGGAAGGTGTGAGTCTATAAGGTGCGCGAACTACAGGTGCAGCTCCTGGCACTAAGTCGATCTGAAACTCTACGGCTCTCGACGGTGGCAATCTGGGCAATTCTTCAGGGAAGACATCGGAAAATTCGTACAAAATTCGAACGTCGTTCACATTCTTCACCTCGGTTTCTATCGTTTTCACATGCGCTAGGACAGCAAGACGTCCCTTCTTCATAATCTTTTGCGCTTTCACGCAACTAATGAGGTTCAGCTTCGAGGTACATCTCTCTCCGTAGATGATCAGTGGCTCACCGTCTCCTTGTGGTATACGAAGATGTAACATCCCGCGTTTTTCCGTTTAATTTAATTTTAACACCGTCTTTTTTTTTTAAACATAATCTTTCGTATTTAAATTAATAGTTTCCGTGAGTAACGTTCATTATATTTCCGCTATTTAATTTTGACATCACCCGTTTACTCGAGCGTTTTAAAAATATTCGATCGGTTAAATCCCGCACCCGCTTTGAAACTCGAGGGACCGGAGTTGCCAAATGGGCAAACTAGTTGACTAGGTCAACTAGTCAACCCATTTTTCATTCATTCCATCATCTCCCTCCTCTCTTTTCTCTCCATCTCAAGAACACACACACAAACCCATTCCATTCATTCATCATCTAAATTCAATCTTGGAAGCTCACAACAAATCCGACTACATATTCTTGATCCTCTCATCATCCTCTACGATTTGATACTAACTTCATTGATTTTGGGTAACATTTCTAAAACTCTAGATTTCTCTAAATTCGTGTTTTTGACTTGAAATGGTGTTAGTTAGTGTCTATGGCTCGTGTATAACATGAATATATGTTTTGTTTGCTCGATTCGTTGTTTTGAGTAACTAGTTTGAACATTTGAAATGGGTGTGCTAAATCTTTGATTTTGGATGAGTTAATGTTGTTAAATTGTTAAAGTTCATGTTTTAATTGTGTTACTAGTATCACTAGCTTCGTTTTGATGCGTAGGTTGATTAAGGAAACTTCAAAAAACATGAATATTGATTTTTGCGGATTTTGGTTAGGGTTTGATAGACTTAAAACGAGCTTTTGATGTTTCGAATGCCATGAAATGTTATTAGTAAGTGTTTAGTTGTAATGTATGCTTCATTACCTTCAAAACGGCATATCGTATGTGTAAATTGGATTCCCGAATCATAAAATACGTTTTACGAACTTGAAACTTTGAAAATAAACCTTTCTTGATCAATTGACGAGTTTTCGGTTATTGTAAATGATGTTTTTGATTGATGATATGTGGTTAGTTGTATTCCTCGTCAAAATACCTTTTCGACGATATATGATAGGCATTATAAGTGTTTGCGGGTCAAGAATTGGGTTGGAAAAGGTTTTGGTTCGTGCACACTTGGAAAACCTGACCAGAATTCTCTGCCCAGGTAGTGGCGCGGCGCGCCACATCCCCGCGCGGCGCGCAGAATCGCCTGGCCAGATTCTGCTCACTTTGTCACATTTCACGCGAAATGTTTGACTAGCTACCGACCTCCGATTCACATGAAACTTGTTTTAATATACTTGTATATGAATATTTAGCATAGAAAAATAGTTCGGGACCCGACCCGAATGCGTTGACTTTTTCGTTGACTTTGACCAAGTTTGACTTTTAGTCAAACTTAACCAAACTTTTATACAATCATTCTAACATGCTTTTATACTTGTTTCTTGTATGAAACTTGACAACGTGATTCACATGCTATACTTAATCGAGTCGTAACGAGCCATAGGACTAATTGAACACATTTCACCCGACCTTGTGTCGTAACCGGTTAATTGATACAACTTACTTGTTTAGGTCAAGGCTAAGCAACTTTCATGCATACGTTACTTTGTGAAGTACTTTTATACTCGTGCACTCGAGGTGAGATCATAGTCCCACTTTTTCAACAACTTTTTATACTTTTAAATTGTGGGCTGAGAAACATATACTTTGTTACATTTTGTACTACTTGCTTTTATACTTTGAACACAAGTACAAGGAAAACAAACATTCCACAGCGAGTTAGAACAAAAATCCTCAATTCGATTATCATTAGTTACACTTGCAGGGTGTAAGCGAGAACTTATATTGTGTGGCCATACGGGTTTGACAAACCCTCATTACGGATGGTTCGCTACCGTCTACGGATGAAATATATTTTCGGGAAACAGTGTATGTTCTAACACTATTGTGATGGGGTTCTATGGAAGGAAACGTTAAGTCTTGATAATTGGGTGCTCGCGAACAATACTTTTGGAATGCAAATGATTTTGATAATCAACTATGGGAATACTAAATCTTGTGGTTCAAAAACAACGTTTATTACAAACACCTATGATTTCACCAACGTTTTTCGTTGACAGTTTTCTATATGTTTCTCAGGTTCATACTTGGCTATTTGATACATGCTTCCGCGTACACTCATACTTGCTTGGAGTCGAGCATACATGCATACACTCTGATTTCTTGCTTGGAGTCAAGCATACATACATACATACGCTAGGGATAGCACTTTTGGATTCAAACTTTTGTTTACATACTTACGCTATTTATAGCAACTGTGTTTTTCAATTTATATTATGTCGCAAGTTATTTCATTTATACTTTATGACTTTTGTAAACTTAGACTTGTTGTCGAACGGTTTTGTAAACTAAACTTGCAAGTCTTGTACCTTTCAAATGAATGCGACATAATTTTGGTCAAACGAGTCTCATATAGGGACTACGACCACGCAACGGGACCTAAGTTAACGGCGCCGTCAATAACGGTTTTGGTCGGGTCGTTACAAGTGGTATCAGAGCGTTGGTTGTAGGGAACTAGGACGTGCATTAGTGTGTCTAACAGAGTCGTTAGGACGCATTAGTGAGTCTAGACTACAACCGGATAGTTAGCATTTGCATTCTGACATACATTTGCTATAGATAGCACTTACTTGACTACTTGTGCATTATACTTGAATCATTCTTAGGAAAACTTTTTAATGGTACCCAACCTTCATCATACGAACTCGTATTCCGCCACTTTTTGGTAACACACGTAAATTCATGATTCATACACGTATGGATGACGACGACTTCATTAGTCACACTTGTTCGGGAACTCTGTCTCCCGGATTGTTATTTGCCACCGTTTCAACTTACTATCGGTTTCCCACTGGTGTTTCTTACTATCTACTTTTTGGTGTTACTACCATCACTACTCTAGGTGAGTATCGTCATCAACATTTATCACTACGGTTGCGTGCTACTCGTTATCATGACTCGTTACTCTTTTCATACCCGAATACATTTTTGTCTGACTCGAACCACATTGACGTGAACAATCATTTATACACTTCCCTCGGGGAACGCTTCTTTATAGTTGCACTAATTCTTTCGATTCAATACGAGTCACGTTAGAGACGTCGTTACACTTTGTTTATTTTAAACTTCACGATTACACGAACTTGAATCTATAGAGTGATGTGGGAATGGAGGTATGAGTTAGCGTAATATAACGACACTCGATCAACGTGGTTATATTACGGTAAGACATACCAAAGTTCTAGTGACGCGTGATGGTGGTTAGACTCGATCAACCTAAACACCACCATGTGCCATGTACATGACTTCATCTTTTCAGGTTTGGACATCCGAAAACTCGAGAATATTTATAACAACCATACCGGGGACACACCTTCAATTATTGTCGAATTATATTTATGCTTCCGAATGAATTACCGATTCCATTCGACTTCAACCGTATGTCACACGGGTATACTAGCTCGTCCTCGCGCAGTCTTATTGACTAACTACAATTTACTCGTTATGCTCACATCGGGGCGGAAACTTCTCTTGCATCACCCTCGTACTTCCGGTTCAGGAGGTCCTTATTCTAAATTCTCAATGGAGAGCGACTCTTCACGTCATACAAGTATTCGCCGCGAGGGTGGATAGTCCTAACAATCGTTTTCAAAACCCGATAAGAACTTGCCCCGACGAACGTTTTTGGAAACCGATAAATCTTCCGCGACGCGAATTTTCTTGAGAAACTTGTCCTAGCTAACGTTTTCAATTCCTAGCAAACTTGTTCAATATGCCTTAGGGAAATATACCCCGTTTCGGATCGAGATCCTCGTTTCATTTCTAGATTTTGGAGTACCTTACAAAAAGCCTCGGGACCGCATTTAGACATGAGTACCGCGTACCATCCACAACCCGTCGGACCGAACAAACATGCGATTTAAACCTTGGAAACCATAATACAAGTTTGTATTACCAACTTCAAATTTACTTGAGAAAAGTATTTTCCTTAAACCGAATCCTCGTACTACAATGATTTTCATTCGAGTTTTAACGTCACTCCTTTTGAAACCACATGTGACCGGAAACGTCATTCTCCTTTGTCGAACCAAGTAAACGATGACCAATTCACCGGGACCGGAATTATTCATGAGCAACCGAGAAAAGTTATTCATATTCAGGTAAAACCCTACGCGACTCGTAATCACCAAGAGCTACGCCGATGTTAGACGTAAACATTTCAAATTCCACGTGGGAAAACCGCGTCACGTTAAGAGTCGCACCTTGGAAAGGTGCAATCCGTTTCGGGAAAACGTAGGAAGCTAAATCCGCGATATTTTGATCCTTTAAATTCTTGGGGTGTTTTGGACCCGTCGCTAGCCGTTTAGACTTTTCCGACTCATTTTGGGTCTCCGTTTATCCTACATTCGATGTATCAACTCAAAGACGTGTTTTGCGAAATGAGAACTTGTTATCTCCTTTGATGAACTCACTATCGACGATAACCCTCACTTCCTAGGAGGACCGGTTGAAACCATGAATCATGGAAGCCAAACCTTAAAACAACATATGATCCTGACCGTCAAAATTCGTGGAAATACTCAAGGACGTACCTTCACTTATTCGTAGAATTTACAACGCAAGGTCTCGAGTAAGATTCAACAACTACTACTTCCAACTAAATTTCGGGACGAAATTTCTTTTGAGGTGTGGATAATGTAACATCCCGCGTTTTTCCGTTAAATTTAATTTTAACACCGTCTTTTTTTTTTAAACATAATCTTTCGTATTTAAATTAATAGTTTCCGTGAGTAACGTTCATTATATTTCCGCTATTTAATTTTGACATCACCCGTTTACTCGAGCGTTTTAAAAATATTCGATCGATTAAATCCCGCACCCGCTTTGAAACTCGAGGGACCGGAGTTGCCAAATGGGCAAACTAGTTGACTAGGTCAACTAGTCAACCCATTTTTCATTCATTCCATCATCTCCCTCCTCTCTTTTCTCTCCATCTCAAGAACACACACACAAACCCATTCCATTCATTCATCATCTAAATTCAATCTTGGAAGCTCACAACAAATCCGACTACATATTCTTGATCCTCTCATCATCCTCTACGATTTGATACTAACTTCATTGATTTTGGGTAACATTTCTAAAACTCTAGATTTCTCTAAATTCGTGTTTTTGACTTGAAATGGTGTTAGTTAGTGTCTATGGCTCGTGTATAACATGAATATATGTTTTGTTTGCTCGATTCGTTGTTTTGAGTAACTAGTTTGAACATTTGAAATGGGTGTGCTAAATCTTTGATTTTGGATGAGTTAATGTTGTTAAATTGTTAAAGTTCATGTTTTAATTGTGTTACTAGTATCACTAGCTTCGTTTTGATGCGTAGGTTGATTAAGGAAACTTCAAAAAACATGAATATTGATTTTTGCGGATTTTGGTTAGGGTTTGATACACTTAAAACGAGCTTTTGATGTTTCGAATGCCATGAAATGTTATTAGTAAGTGTTTAGTTGTAATGTATGCTTCATTACCTTCAAAACGGCATATCGTATGTGTAAATTGGATTCCCGAATCATAAAATACGTTTTACGAACTTGAAACTTTGAAAATAAACCTTTCTTGATCAATTGACGAGTTTTCGGTTATTGTAAATGATGTTTTTAATTGATGATATGTGGTTAGTTGTATTCCTCGTCAAAATACCTTTTCGACGATATATGATAGGCATTATAAGTGTTTGCGGGTCAAGAATTGGGTTGGAAAAGGTTTTGGTTCGTGCACACTTGGAAAAACTGACCAGAATTCTCTGCCCAGGTAGTGGCGCGGCGCGCCACATCCCCGCGCGGCGCGCAGAATTGCCTGGCCAGATTCTGCTCACTTTGTCACATTTCACGCGAAATGTTTGACTAGCTACCGACCTCCGATTCACATGAAACTTGTTTTAATATACTTGTATATGAATATTTAGCATAGAAAAATAGTTCGGGACCCGACCCGAACGCGTTGACTTTTTCGTTGACTTTGACCAAGTTTGACTTTTAGTCAAACTTAACCAAACTTTTATACAATCATTCTAACATGCTTTTATACTTGTTTCTTGTATGAAACTTGACAACGTGATTCACATGCTATACTTAATCGAGTCGTAACGAGCCATAGGACTAATTGAACACATTTCACCCGACCTTGTGTCGTAACCGGTTAATTGATACAACTTACTTGTTTAGGTCAAGGCTAAGCAACTTTCATGCATACGTTACTTTGTGAAGTACTTTTATACTCGTGCACTCGAGGTGAGATCATAGTCCCACTTTTTCAACAACTTTTTATACTTTTAAATTGTGGGCTGAGAAACATATACTTTGTTACATTTTGTACTACTTGCTTTTATACTTTGAACACAAGTACAAGGAAAACAAACATTCCACAGCGAGTTAGAACAAAAATCCTCAATTCGATTATCATTAGTTACACTTGC
Source organism: Rutidosis leptorrhynchoides (assembly GCF_046630445.1). Lineage (NCBI taxonomy): Eukaryota > Viridiplantae > Streptophyta > Magnoliopsida > Asterales > Asteraceae > Rutidosis > Rutidosis leptorrhynchoides. The sequence continues at coordinate 42,649,324 of NC_092343.1, forward strand.
AGGGTGTAAGCGAGAACTTATATTGTGTGGCCATACGGGTTTGACAAACCCTCATTACGAACGGTTCGCTACCGTCTACGGATGAAATATATTTTCGGGAAACAGTGTATGTTCTAACACTATTGTGATGGGGTTCTATGGAAGGAAACGTTAAGTCTTGATAATTGGGTGCTCGCGAACAATACTTTTGGAATGCAAACGATTTTGATAATCAACTATGGGAATACTAAATCTTGTGGTTCAAAAACAACGTTTATTACAAACACCTATGATTTCACCAACGTTTTTCGTTGACAGTTTTCTATATGTTTCTCAGGTTCATACTTGGCTATTTGATACATGCTTCCGCGTACACTCATACTTGCTTGGAGTCGAGCATACATGCATACACTCTGATTTCTTGCTTGGAGTCAAGCATACATACATACATACGCTAGGGATAGCACTTTTGGATTCAAACTTTTGTTTACATACTTACGCTATTTATAGCAACTGTGTTTTTCAATTTATATTATGTCGCAAGTTATTTCATTTATACTTTATGACTTTTGTAAACTTAGACTTGTTGTCGAACGGTTTTGTAAACTAAACTTGCAAGTCTTGTACCTTTCAAATGAATGCGACATAATTTTGGTCAAACGAGTCTCATATAGGGACTACGACCACGCAACGGGACCTAAGTTAACGGCGCCGTCAATAACGGTTTTGGTCGGGTCGTTACAGAAGAGCTTTATCTCTACAAATAATATCGGCCCTTATCTTGCTCAACCAATCCATACCGACGATCACGTCAAAACTTCCCAGTTTGATAGGTATCAAGTCAATTTCAAAATCTGCACCAGCTATGTTGATAATAGCTCCTCGACTAATGTGGTCAACTTTCTCAAGTTACCGTTGGCGACCTCAACAAGCATACTCTCTTTTAACGGGACTAACGACCAATTAATCTTATCGCAAAAATGTCTACATACATAACTTCTATCTGCACCAGTATCAAACAAGACAGAAACTAAAAGATTGTTGATTGTGAATATACCTGTCACCAAGTCGGGATTCTCGCGTGCATCCCTTGCATTAACGTTGAAAGCTCTACCACGGGGTGGTCCACCGTCTTTTCGCTTGTTTGGGCACGCATTTCTGAAATGGCCCGTCTGTCCGCATTCGTAGCACTTTTTCGGTCCATTGGTGTTCGGCTTCCCATTCAAAGTGGTGACCTTGCAGTCTTTCCCGATATGCCCAGTCCGTTGGCACTTTTCACAAACCACATTACAATATCCAATATGGTGCTTGTAGTACCGCTTGCATTGTGGTAAGGTTCCTTTATAGTTCAGGTTCGTGTTGGTGTTTGGATTGGGATTTCCACCGTTGTTGTTTCCCCTAAAACCCTCATGTCGTTTCGCCGGGTTTTGCTCATAGTTTCTTCCCCTGTTGTTGTTGTTGTTGTTGTTGTTGTTATTGTGGTTATCCCATTTGCGCTTCTCACTATTACCTGCTTCAGACTTAGTTTTCTCCGGTTCATCGATGGTTATTTGATTCATTAAAGTATGCGCAATGCGCATCGCTTCGGGAACATTCGGTGGCTTGGACGAGGTGACATTTCCCATGATGCTCTTAGGGAGTCCCCAGAAGTACCTTACCATTCGTTTGAATTCCGGGGTGACCATTGTCGGACACATCAGGGCTAGTTCCAAAAATCTCCTGTTGTAACCATCAAGGTCGTTCCCAACAGCCTTTAACTGCATGAACACCATTTCCATCTTTTGTATCTCGGTTCTTGGACAATACTCCTCAATCATGGCACACTTAAATTCTTCCCATGGCGTAGCATACGCCTTATCAATGCCTTGTGCCTGTGCCATTGTGTTCCACCACGTGAGCGTGCCGTCAGACAGCGTGCAAGAAGCAAATTTGGTTTTGTTGTCCTCCGAACAGTTGCTAACTCGGAATACTAATTCTAGCTTTTCGAACCATCTAGTGAGATCAACCGGTCCCTCAGTGCCGCTGAAGTTATGTGGTTTACAGCTCTGGAATTCCTTGTAAGTACACCCATTTCGAATGGGTTGAATAATCGGTGGTGGTGGCGGTGGCAGTGGAGCTTGGGGTTGCATTTCCGCAATGGCTGCGGCTACCCTTTCGACAATCATCTCTTCGATTTGGGCGGTGGTAGGTGTTGATCGTCCGTTGGCCATGGTGTTCTAAACAAAATTTTTGACTCAAGTCAAAATTCAGCATGCAGATAGTAATAATACAGTATATAGTAACCAACATGAAATCAAAACATCACATGTTATTAAATAAAGCATCTAGGTACAAATACCACAGAATCATCGTACAGTAATGTAAATAGAACATCGTGCAAGAATTAAATAACGCAAAGTTCCATTAATAATAATAAGTTGCATACATCTGAATAAGTTCGTACAATACATAAGTGAAACATAAAACTACAACTAGATTACATAATGGAATCTAAATACAAAAGCCCTACGGTGAAGGTGGGTGAAGGATGTCCATAACATGGGCCATCTGGTCCTCTAGCTCAGCAACTCGAGCTCGGAGGATCTCCACCTCCCTTGTCAATTCCTCGACAGTGGGAGATGGTGGGGCAGGTGGTGCCGGCGGTGCAGGTGGTGCCGGTGGTGTAGGTGGTGCCGGTGGTGCCGGTGGTGCAGACATCACATAACAGGGTACAGATGTTCCGGCTCCAGAAATGGTCAGTACGTAACGGGGTGCCTTACACACTTGTGGGTCGGCAGGGTACGGCACAAGCCGCTTACAAGCAGTAACCCTATGACGCCGACCAAATGCGTCAGTGAAAGCACGTCCTCCATTCACCCTTGGAATGACGGTGCCATCAAAACGGTACCGCTTCTTCGGCGGGTGGACGGTGCCTGTATAGGTACATCAGCAGGGTCCTCATCATCACTGGAGTCGTCTGAGGAGGTGTCATCGGATGAGGCATCAGTGGATGACGGGTCGTCCGAATCATGTGGTGGCTGTACGGGTGGCTGAACTGGCCGTCCTTGAGCGGCCATCATCTGTCTGTACCTAGCGGGTCCGATCGGAATGAGACGTCCATCAGGGGCGCGTCGGCACCAATATATATATATATATATATATATATATATATATATATATATATATATATATATATATATATAAATTTATTAGTTACACTATTTTTATATTAATAACATATATTTTTGATTTGTATATACATTTAGGATGACTAATATTTATATAGTTATATTAGTATATATATATATATATATATATATATATATATATATATATATATATTGTATAAAAAATACTTAAATTGTTATATAAGAATATTTCTAAAAATTTTAACATAGTTAATATATACTTATAATAATAATATTTTTAAAACTTTTATTTTCATATTCATAATACTTTTATTAATAATGATATTGATATTACTAATAATCATAATACTTTTAGTTTTGATGATAATTTTAATAAAATTGTTGGTAATGATAATAAATTTTAATAACAACAAAACTGATAATGATAAACTTAATAATAATGATAATGATAATAATGATATTACAAATTTTAAATACGTTGATAATACAAATAAAAATGATGCTAATACTAATATTAATGTAAAACAATAATTTTATTATTTTCATACTGATAATAATAATAGTAATGTTTGTAATTTTGATCATAATAATAGTGATATTAATAATAATACTTGTAAAAATATTGATTTTACAGTTAATGATAATCATGATACTGATTTTAGTACCTACATAGCAACTATACTCGTGATAATAATATTACTTATGTCAATATTAACACTTCTATTATTTATAAAAAGATATTAATACTAATATTTACGAAAATGATAATAATTTATATTACTTTCATAATAATAATAATAAACATATTCATGATAATATTATTAAAGTTTTAAATTTAATAGTAATATCATAATTGATTCTTATAATAATAATAATAATAATAATAATAATAATAATAATAATAATAATAATAATAATAGATATATTACTTATAATTATGATAATAATAATAATAGTAACCATAGTCTTAATAATGATAATAATACTAAAATGTTAAAGTAATAATAATAATAATAACATTAGTAATACTTATAATAATAATAATAATAATAATAATAATAATAATAATAATAATAATAATAATAATAATAATGGTTATAATACTTATAACTATGTTAATAATAATATTATAATACTAATACTAATTATAATACTAATAACAATGTTATTAACAACAATAATAATTATAATAATAATAACAAAATTGATAATAATAATAACAATAATAATAATAGTATTAGTAATAATAATAATAATTAAGAAAAGAAAACTACCTTAGAATCGGTTTTTACAAAAAAAATATGTCTCAGCCTAGACTCGAACCCTCGACCTTTCGCTAACCCGCAACACCCTCAAACCATCTGAGCTATCGCCCATTTTCTGTTTTATAACCCTCAGCAATTATTATAACCCATAAAATTTTGAGAGCATGTTCTTCATATGTAATCGACCCAACAATCAACTAATCAAAACAACAACTTGCTTTAAACTCGGACGTGAATCAGAAACCACTTATACTTGTGATATTAATTTATCAGACACAAAACAAAACAAAAAGAAAAAAAATAGCTGTGTTTGTAAAAAGAAAATAACGAAGAACATGACAATTGATTTTGATATTTAGGTGTTTTTAAATTAAAATTTCTACTTGAAATATGTTATAAATCGTTCATAGAAACTTCATGAATTATCAATTAATCCAGAAACCTCAAAACGATTATGAATTTTTCGAAGAACCAAATTGTTGACTTTTTGAAATTACACTTTGACTCAAAAATTCGAATTAGATATCAAGAATTGGAAGTTGGGATTTTTCAAGAAGTTTATTTGGACGATTCCTACTAAGACTGCATTAATAGATTTTAATAATCAACACTAATTCGAGCTTTTGATCATTTAAGTTCAAGACAGAGGTCGATACCCTTTTGTTTTATATTTTCTGTTTTTTTTTGTTTTCACTTCTTGAATTCGCAGTAAGTATGATATAGAGTGCAAGTTGAGGATTTATACAACAATAAAATTCGATCGAATTTGTTTTTTAGCAAAGATTGAGTCGACAGAAAAATAACGCAGAAAGAAAAAAAAAATAAAGTGGATGGTGATAGCTAACGGATTATGGAATTATATGTGTTCCTGAGATTGCATTTTTTTTATTCGTACCAATTTGAGACAGGAAAATCAATCACCTACAGCTATGAAAGAGATATGAAACAGAATACGTTTTTACCTTATTTATTCATTTATATACCATATTTATGTATGTATTTATTTATATATCAGTATATATATACTGTATCAGTATTTATTTATATATATCTGATGTATATTAGTATCTGTATATCTATATATCTTTTATGTATAATAAATATTAATAATTACTAAATATAAATATATTATTAATAATAATTCTAATAATATTAAAAGTATTAAGAATCACAATAATAAAATTAATAATTAATAATAATAATATCCAACTAACAATAGTAATAATTATATTAATGATAAAAGTAATAAAAGTATTGATAATAATAAATTTAAACAAAAATGTGAAATTTTAGTAATAACAATAATAATAATTCTAATAATAACTATAATTATAATTTTACTACAAATTATAATAATATTACTAATAATGATATTCATAATAATAATAATAAAAATAATAATAATATAACAAATTAAATGTATCAAATTTTCATATCTATATATTATAATAAATTTAATATATTAAACTTACATTTTGTTAAATATGTAACACTTATTTTTATAACATATTTGAATATTTAATATTATATATATATATATATATATATATATATATATATATATATATATATATATATATATATTACAACATACATATAATATTAATTGTGTATAGATGTCACATATATATATATATATATATATATATATATATATATATATATATATATATATATATATATATATATATATATATATATATATATATATATATACAGATTCATTCTAATAATAGTTTAGTTATTTTGCATATTACTTTATATTTTCAATTCAAATGATTAAATCGTATCTTATTAATTAATATATACACTTATATTTGTATTTAAATATTTTATATTTTTTATTAACAATAATTATTCGTGAATCGTCAGGATTAGTCAAAGGTAATTGAATATATGAACATAGTTTCTAAAATTTTTGAGACTCAACATTACAGATTTTGCGTATCGTGTCAGAATCTTATAAAGATAAAGTTTAAATTTAGTCAGAAATTCTCGGGTCGTCACATTATTATTATTATTATTATTATTATTATTATTATTATTATTATTATTATTATTATTATTATTATTATTATTATTATTATTATTATTATTATTATTATTATTATTAGTATTATCATTAATATTATTATAATATTTATTATTATTAGTATCATTATCATAAAACTAATATTAGTATCATCTAACTATTATGATTACTATTATTATCATTATTATGAATGCGATATAAAAGAGGACTAAAAGTTATTAAACAAGTCGATTAGGAAGTAATGAGTATAAGTATCATGATTCAGTTAAAATATTGTTAAGATTATGATTTAGATAAAAATATCGTTTTCATTATTTTTATCATTATTATTAATATTATTATTATTATGACATTAGTATTACTACAAAATATTATTATTTATTATCAAAATTTTTATTATAAATATTAATATTAAAATTAAAATCAGTATTATTAATATTATTATTTTCAATATATAACATATAGATATAAAGTTAATATATATAAATTGTTATAATATTATTATTACTAATATTATTATTATCATTAATAATATGAGTATTATTATAATTAATATGATTATTAATAATATTATTGTTATAAACTTTATAGTTATTATTATCATCATCATCATCTTCATTAATAATAATAATATTATTATAACTATTAAAATAATTAATATTATTATTATTACAAAATAATACAGCTTTTGGTTCATTATTAGTATTATTATTATCAATATTATAGTATTTAATCAAATAAATATTTGATACAAATATATATTTATTACATGTAAAGCAATTATATTAATAATACATATCACTATATTTTTATCATTAAAATAATATTATGTAAACGTTATACAAATTATAATACTTAATATATAAAATATATTTTTATCATATCTCTTTATCGTTAATACATTATGATAAATGATGAAATAATTTAAGAAATATTTACTATATAAATATTAATTACTTAAAATATGTAGAATAAATATAAATTATTTAATTATTAAAATAACATATAATTCAGTAAAATAACATATAGATTTCAAATAAATATATATAAACTAGTTACATTGATTTATCTAAAAATTTCCGAATATAACAACTTAGTCAGTTACGTAACAAGTTGAGTTTTATAAATTATCGATTCATTCAACTATCAGGACTTATACTTTGATAATATAATAATATAATAAACATGTATAGATTTTAAAAGTCATTTTTGGATTAGATAACTTTTGTTGACTTTTGCATGATAATCTTGAGCATTAGGATTGTGATACCCTACGCTTGTTCAATGTCGTCATATGTATTTTTACTACAAAATACAATATCGTGAGTTTCATTTGCTCCCTTTTTAAATGCTTTTACAATATATATATTTTTGGGACTGAGAATACGTGCGCTGTTTTATAAATGTTGACGAAATAGACACAAGTACTTGAAACTACATTCTATGGTTGGATTATTATACAGCGTATCCCTTTTTGTTTAGCCTGGTAACCTAAGAATTAGTGAACGCCACTAATTGACACGAATCCTAAAGATAGATCTATGGGCCTTGACAAGCCCCAGTCAGAGAATTTGAACTGCTTTAGTACTTCGAGGTTTATATTATATACAGACGAGGTGCCTGTTTGGGGATATGTCAGATGCATTTTTGTTAATGTCGGTTTGAAGGTGTTCACCATATGAATGATTTTTTATCTCTATACAGTTTGCGAAATGCCTGATATGAGATGATGTTTATGAGAAATGGAAATGAAAATCTTGTGGTCTATTAAATTAATAGAAATAATTGATTATGATAAACTAATGAACTCACCAACCTTTTGGTTGACACTTTTAAGCATGTTTATTCTCAGGTTTGAAAGAAATCTTCCGCTGTGCATTTGCTCATTTTTAAGATATTACTCGGAGTCATTCATGGCATATTTCAAAAGACGTTGCATTCAAGTCATTGAGTTCAATCAAGATTATTATTAAGTAAATGACAGATTAGGCCATTTATAGTTTGGATATTATGAAATGGTATGCATGCCTATCAACTTTCGATGTAATGAAAGTTTGTCTTTTAAAAACGAATGCAATGTTTGTAAAATGTATCATATAGAGGTCAAATATCTCGCAATGTAATCATATGTTATTGTATTCATCCTTATGAATTAGGACGGGTCGTCTCAACACTCATTGGAGTTTTCAAAGTAGAACAGTTTCTAAACCCATATTTTTCAATTAAGTTTAAAACATAAGTACTTTGATTTATGAAAATTCCCTCATGATTTTGTTTGACTTGTAAGCCTAAAAAGTGATTTAACTTACACAAGTTGCTCATTTTGTATTGCTTAGACATTGTATCAGAAAACCATTTACCTAAATGTGGATTTGTAGACCCAAAAATGATATCATCCACATATATTTGAGCAAGCAAGACATCACCTCTATCCTTTTTAATGAATAAAGTTCTGTCTATTGATCCTCTGACAAACTTCTTTGACAGAAGAAAAGATGTCAAAGTATCATACCAAGCTCTTGGTGCTTGTTTTAAACCATACAATGCTTTATCAAGCATGTAAACATAATCAGGAAACTTTTTACTTACAAAACCTGGAGGTTGTTTGACATACACCTCCTCCTGTAGTTTCCCATTTAAAAATGCACTTTTTACATCCATTTATGATACTTCAAAGTACATGTGTGCTGCATAAGATAAAAAGAGTCTGATTGCCTCTATTCTTGCAACAGGAGCAAAAGTCTCATCATAATCAATACCCTCTTCTTGCCTGTAACCTTGAGCAACTAGCCTAGCTTTATTCCTTACAACAATACCATCTTTATCAACCTTATTCCTGTAAACCCATCTAGTTCCAATAGCAGTCTTTCCTGCAGGCTTAGGTACCAAAGTCCACACTTCATTTCTTTCAAACTCCATTAATTCTTCAGTCATAGCTTCAACCCAATCATCATCCTTGAAAGGACCCGTTCATATACATTATAAACGATTCACAATAGTTGATTACATCGCGAGGTATTTGACCTCTATATGATACATTTTACAAACATTGCATTCGTTTTTAAAAGACAAACTTTCTTTACAACGAAAATTGACGGTATGCACACCATTTCATAATATATCCAACTATAATTGACTTAATATTAATCTTGATGAACTCAATGACTCGAATGCAACGTCTTTCAAAATATGCCATGAATGACTCCAAGTAATATCCTTAAAATGAGCTAATGCACAGCGGAAGATTTCTTTAATACCTGAGAATAAACATGCTTTAAAGTGTCAACCAAAAGGTTGGTGAGTTCATAGGTTTATCATAACAATCATTTCAATATATTAATAGACCACAAGATTTCCGTTTATAAATATATGTACACTCGCAAGTGTATAAAAGTATTCTATAAGTTGTAGGCACCCGGTAACAAGCCTTAACGTTCATGTTTTACCCTCTGAAGTACACCAGATCAGGTGTGTTTAAAATAACCTCGAAGTACTAAAGCATCCCATAGTCAGGATGGGGTTTGTCAGGCCCAATAGATCTATCTTTAGGATTCGCGCCTACCGTACATAGACAAGTTGTTTAATGTTACCAAGCTAAGGGTATATTTCTGGTTTAAACCCACGTAGAATTAGTTTTAGTACTTGTGCCTATTTCGTAAAACATTTATAAAAACAGCGCATGTATTCTCAGTCCCAAAAATATATATAAAAGAGAGCAAATGAAACTCACTTTTGCCTTGAAGGTATTTAATTCGGCTTGGTCTCCGATAGATATCACGAACCTAACCATATATATAATATATCAACATATTTTCTTTTTTAAGTAATCGTTACATATATATATATATAATATTAATACTTTTAATATTTTCTTAGTCCGTAGTTAGTAGTCCGATGTTAGTGGTCCACAATTAGTTGCTTAAATAAAATAAATAAAGACTCCATCATATTCGTATTGATCAGAATTAATCTCGACCCATGGTACCATGTTGTCAAATGACGTGTTGCGTACATAAAGTACCGTGTTGTCAAATGACGTGTTGCGTACAATCATGAGGTCTTATGATTAATCTTCTCGTGTTGTTTACGGGTGGTCCTGAAATATATAAAATCAAATCATAAGTAATTATATATAAAATATCATATTAATTAGAAAATATATGATTAATATACTTTTTCTCCAAATATTTTCGTAGCTAAACTAGCTTCGGATACCCAATCTTGTTTTAGTCGTAGTTTCTTCATTACAACTCCGTTTTTGTTGGTTCAACTTGCCAATTCCTTGGATCGAGTCAAATTTTAAAAATATGAACTGAAAATACCTTAGTTTGCATTCGAAATCATAGGTTATAGGTCAAACTTTGGTGAAACTTATGAAAGTGATCATTTTCCATCATAAAAACAACATTTAATGATCATTTTTCTAAAAATACTTACACTTTGAGTTAAACCATGAAATTTTTATGTGTTAACATATTCATAAGAAATATCATTTTTACAGAACATGAACTTCCAATTCAAAGTTCAAGATGGTTTTTAATTATCCAACCCAAAACAGCCCCGGTTGCACTCCGACGACGTAGATTCAGTTTTTAAGATGTTCTTTGTAAAACCAAGTTATATCTTGTTAGGTTAGCATATCATTATGATATATTAAAGGTCTTGAAGTGTTTTAAAAGTCAAGTTAGAAGGATCTATTTAGTTTGCGAACATGTTTGAAATCATTCAAACTATGTTCTTGTTGTTAAAATTTTATACCACAAAATAAGATAGCTATATGAATATGAATTGAATAAGATTATGAACAAGGTTAATACCTCAAGTTACTTGGGCAAATTTACTACAAAAGATAAGAAATAATCATGGAATCAAAGAGTGGTTGAGTTAGATCAAAAGGTTGGAAGTAAACTTCTTCAAATGGGTGGTTATTTTGATATGTTCTTGAAAGAGTTTTCTTATGGTGTTTAAGGCTTATAATTGAAGCTAAATGATGGGGAAAATGCTTGGAGATGATAAAGTATGAAGTTAGGAGTATTTTGAGAGAGAAATGAGGGTGTAGGTATGAGAAAATGGAGTGAAGAAATGGTGTTCATTTATAAAAACGTTTTTAGTTTATAAAGAAAGAAAAGGATTCCTAATTTTGTTTTCTTACTAATAATTCATACTACTTGACAAATCCTAGTTACCTCATATCTAGGGCAGTAATAATGCTGATTAGGATGTTGATTTGATGTGTATATACCAATAGTAAATACGTATAGAAGCTGGGTATGATACGGGTACATATACCCTAGATATACGTATAGAAATCTTGAGGAAACGGAACGAGAATTCAAATATAGCTATCTTTTATGAATATACTTATATTGTTTTATGTATTTAAGTCCTTAAAAAGTGATTAAATACTTTATATATACGATACGTGTATAAGCATTATATATTATAAGTATATATATCAAAGAATGTTACGTATAGTTATCGTTTTGAAAACTTAAGTTAGTAGTTTCAAAATATACTTATAACTCATTGTCATTAGTACACAATGAGATGTTAAACCATCCTTAGATCATGTTAAATATATATAAATACATATATATACACAAATGTATAATTATCGTATGTTATATAGTTCGTGATATCATCGGTCATATTGGACGGTCAAACGTTGTGTAAAACTCTTTTCAAAAACACAAGTCTCAACAATTTGGATTGCTTATCATGTTGGTATGGTTTAATTTATTTAAATATTAATCTCATAAGTATAATTTGGTCGGAAAATTCTGGGTCATTACAGTACCTACCCGTTAAAGAAATTTCGTCCCCGAAATTTGATAGAGGTTGTTATGGATAACAATAAGAAGGTTTTCATGACAAATATAAGGTGATAATGGAGTTTTATCATCATTGAGTAATGTAGATAATACGATTCGATTATGCGAAGAATATAAATGAGACTATCGTAAAAGAGTGAGATGAGTAAAATATATTCGTCTTAACCGATGACGTAGTTATGATTGATTTCCGGGATTTAAGGGATTTAAAGAGAATCTTACGTAACAAGATTTAGTTCTTTGGTGATTAAGGAAATCAGGATCTTCTTTGATTATATGCAATAATCTGTTTCGATTGCTCTGTCGGATATTTCACTATAAATTCACCCATTCGTTTCCTTATTTTCCACGACTCACACCTTCTATTCTTTCTCCCTTGATTCTTACTTTAAAGTATTCATCAATATGCTCCATCCAGTCCTGATTTTTGATATACTCCTAACTTTTATATCTGTCATTCTTCTTTTTCATCTACCACCAGAAGAATCTATTTACTTCTACTATACTCTTGTGTTTATAGTGTTTCTAATTCTCCCGTGTCTCTATATTGCTATCTGCATCGATATACACAGTTTGTAATTTTGGGGTTATTATCGGAGTTTATATTCTTCATTATTTTTCGGAGCTTCATGCTTTCGTTTTCTCTTCTCGACTTCGAGTCAAGCGAGTAATGGTCCGGAATTCGTAGATATGAAATTCAGAATGAACATAGCTAATGCTCTAAGAAGAAAATGGAAATAGAATGATTTTGATTTGTTAAATTACCAGAATACCCTGGAGAAGACCGAGTCATCCAGAAAAATATTCTCTTGATATGTTTAGAGATTAGATAGAATGTAAGAGTCGTGTAAATGGCACATGATGACGGTACTGTGAATCATCATGCTTCATTAGAAACTCAGCATGACTTACTGTAATATAATGATGTTGATCAAGTGTCATTATATTATACTAATCCATGCTTCAGTTCCCAACACTACTTCAAAACATTCATATTTTAAACTCGAAGGTTTCAGAATTTAGAAACTAACACAGTTTCTTTTATGTTGCAGATATTACGGAGAGATAAATGATCTCAGATAAGAATAGTTGTGAAAATATCGCCAGAAATATGGAGGATATTTATAATAGAACATACGAGAATATCTTAAAATTTCTAATATCAATGGATGATGAAGAAGATTTGTCTGTGAAGGTTTAGAATGAGAAATAAGATGTTTGCTAACGATTTCAGCAGGCACAGAATCATTTGGATTCTTTGAAGGCAAACTTATTCTTTGTGATTTGTCCACGGCTTTCTTCATAGTTTCGTATAATCCGCTTTTTGGTACTAAATTTTCTATCGAGCGTTCCTAACACTCCTTTCTTTATCATCAAACTTTTGGCCATTAAGATCATCTACAACATGCTGCTTCGTCAGCATTTTCAAAGTTAACTGATCTGGGTCATCGGTTATCAAACCGAGGTAGTTTCAGGAGAATTGTGTTTTTAGAATGATTAATCGCTGATGGTAATATTGTGGAATATAAAAGGTTCCCCAGTAACATAAAGAGTACGCATATATATCGCGGTTATAATAAAGTTGTTTCGGATGAAAAGTCGGAGTTGACTTGCTGGAGCTGTGACAAAATTAGCTACTTTGGAAAGGGATTGCAAAACGATCTTCGGTAATAACAATGTCAAAGGAACTAGAACAGATACGTGTCAAACGTTTACTCAGTTTCTGAGGATTTTTCAGGTGCATAACTATATGCATCAATCTTTTCTTCCGTAGATGAAGTGCGGTTGGTTTATCCTCTCGATTGAGGTGTTTTTAAGAATCATGATAGATTTGAACGCTGATTGTAATCGTCGAGATACAATGAGGTTTAAGATGAAATCAAGTGGTAATCTTGAAGAAATGTTTAGTTTCATATGTTATAATCAATATTTTAATTCATTTTAATTGTCCAATGTCATTAGTCCACAGTCGATAGTCCACAGTAACAGTCCAATAATTCATATATAGTTTAATATATAATATACGAATTAATTAATACGTGTCGTGACCCGTATACGTCTCAGACTCGATCACAACTCAAACTATATATATTATTGTAGAATCAACCTCAACCCTGTATAGAGAACTCGATCATTACTGCATATAGAGTGTCTATGGTGATTCCAAATAATATATATAGATGCGTCGATATGATATGTCAAAACATTGTATACGTGTCCCGATATTTAAAGTGCGTAAAATAATTACAGAAATTAAATGACGATAAATAAAAGTGTGATAATTAAATTGCGATAAATAAACTGCGATAAATAAAATGTAATCAGTTAGCTAGGAACAGTTAGCTGGAACAGTTAGCGTGGATTCTTAACAAAATTTTTCATAGTTAATTTGTTTGTTTCTAACAGATTTTATTTTGTCATATGTTTTCTTCATATGCCACTTGTTGGATTCTGGGAAGTCAAAATCCAAATATGAAATTGAATGAAAATGGTTATTCTGCGGTGAACGGATACGTATATCGGTGGTTGTAAGTAGGATAGTAAATGACTGTAATCAGCTTCGACGAATGTACAATGTAACTTATTAAGATGAAATCTAATTATTCCTCGGGTATTACCTACCGTTAAAAAAATAATTTCACCATTAATATTTTGTATAAAAGAACTTTTAATTACAATCTTTATGAAAACATATATACATATATATTTTCTTCAGATGAAATCATGAATTTAATGAGTTAATATGATATTAATCTCATTTGCTTTTCGGTTTGAGCTAGAATAAGAAATCTCTAAAACTTTTTGAAACCACATATTCTTCGCAGAACATCAATGAAGTTATGGATCAATACTTCATCGTTCATTATTGTTGGTACTCCTTGGTGTCTATGGTGCGTATGATGTTGATGTTTGTGGGACAGATTATGATGTCGAGACGTGTGATGCGGATGTTGTTTGTTAGTGGTGATGATGGTATTGTTGATGTTATTGATGGTAGTGTTGATTATGCTGCTGGTGCTGCTGCTGGTGTTTGCAACCTTCGCACCATGTTCTCCAAAGCCGTCACGCGAGCGCGAAGTTCGTTAACTTCTGCTAGTACACCGGGATGATTGGCGGTTGGAGCGAGATAATGAAAAAGATTTGTAATATGGGATAGTATATAATCGTGACGAGATACTCTAGAAATAAGAGAGAAAATGGTGTTTCGAATAGGTTCGCCGGTAAGTGCTTCAGGTTCATCGCCAAGAGGGCAATTTGGTGAATGGAATGGATCACCTTCTTCTTGTCTCCAGTGATTTAGTATATTACGAACCCATCCCCAATTCATCCAGAATAGATGATGAGAAATTAGTTGATCCATTCCGGTGACGCTGCTTTCGGAGCCAGAATGGAAATCCATATCGGCATAACTGTCGAAATCTGAAGAATTCGAACTAGATGCGGAATCCATCTTGTATAATGGGGAAAATGAATTTTTGGTATGGAATAGATTATAGGAGTTAGATTTGGTACTCTTCGATACATAATTTACATATGTATATATAATACCAAAATCCCGTAAATTACGGAGAATCTTTGAAAAGATATCAGTCAAAGTTCGCAATAACAGATATGCTAAGATAAGAATTCGTCTATACACTATCAATGCAGTAAATTCAGTAAAACGTGTCTAGACTTATGAATGATAAGCAGGTAATTTCCTAAGGATGATAAGCAGATGATTTCCAACTAGAAATGATAAGCAAAACTTTTGACATGTAGACACGGTCGAAGTCCAGACTCATTAATGCATCCTAACAACTACTAGTTAGACACACTAATGCAAGACCTGGTTCGCTACGACCACCGCTCTGATACCAACTAAAAGGACCCGTTCAAATACATTATAAACGATTCACAATAGTTGATTACATCGCGAGGTATTTGACCTCTATATGATACATTTTACAAACATTGCATTCGTTTTTAAAAGACAAACTTTCTTTACAACAAAAATTGACGGTATGCACACCATTTCATAATATATCCAACTATAATTGACTTAAT
Organism: Rutidosis leptorrhynchoides; assembly: GCF_046630445.1. NCBI lineage: Eukaryota > Viridiplantae > Streptophyta > Magnoliopsida > Asterales > Asteraceae > Rutidosis > Rutidosis leptorrhynchoides. The sequence goes on from NC_092343.1 coordinate 42,665,606, forward strand.
AATAATCTTGATGAACTCCATGACTCGAATGCAACGTCTTTCAAAATATGCCATGAATGACTCCAAGTAATATCCTTAAAATGAGCTAATGCACATCGGAAGATTTCTTTAATACCTGAGAATAAACATGCTTTAAAGTGTCAACCAAAAGGTTGATGAGTTCATAGGTTTATCATAACAATCATTTCAATATATTAATAGACCACAAGATTTCCGTTTATAAATATATGTACACTCGCAAGTGTATAAAAGTATTCTATAAGTTGTAGGCACCCGGTAACAAGCCTTAACGTTCATGTTTTACCCTCTGAAGTACACCAGATCAGGTGTGTTTAAAATAATCTTGAAGTACTAAAGCATCCCATAGTCAGGATGGGGTTTGTCAGGCCCAATAGATCTATCTTTAGGATTCGCGCCTACCGTACATAGACAAGTAGTTTAATGTTACCAAACTAAGGGTATATTTATGGTTTAAACCCACGTAGAATTAGTTTTAGTACTTGTGCCTATTTCGTAAAACATTTATAAAAACAGCGCATGTATTCTCAGTCCCAAAAATATATATAAAAGGGAGCAAATGAAACTCACTTTTTCCTTGAAGGTATTTAATTCGACTTGGTCTCCGATAGATATCACGAACCTAACCATATATATAATATATCAACATATTTTCTTTTTTAAGTAATCGTTACATATATATATATACTATTAATACTTTTAATATTTTTCTTAGTCCGTAGTTAGCAGTCCGATGTTAGTGGTCCACAATTAGTTGCTTAAATAAAATAAATAAAGACTCCATCGTATTCGTATTGATCAGAATTAATCTCGACCCATGGTACCATGTTGTCAAATGACGTGTTGCGTACATAAAGTACCGTGTTGTCAAATGACGTGTTGCGTACAATCATGAGGTCTTATGATTAATCTTCTTGTGTTGTTTACGGGTGGTCCTGAAATATATAAAATCAAATCATAAGTAATTATATATAAAATATCATATTAATTAGAAAATATATGATTAATATACTTTTTCTCCAAATATTTTCGTAGCTAAACTAGCTTCGGATACCCAATCTTGTTTTAGTCGTAGTTTCTTCATTACAACTCCGTTTTTGTTGGTTCAACTTGCCACTTCCTTGGATCGAGTCAAATTTTAAGAATATGAACTGAAAATACCTTAGTTTGCATTCGAAATCATAGGTTATAGGTCAAACTTTGGTGAAACTTATGAAAGTGATCATTTTCCATCATAAAAACAACATTTAATGATCATTTTTCTAAAAATACTTACACTTTGAGTTAAACCATGAAATTTTTATGTGTTAACATATTCATTATAAATATCATTTTTTCAGAACATAAACTTCCAATTCAAAGTTCAAGATGGTTTTTAATTATCCAATCCAAAACAGCCCCCGGTTGCACTCCGACGACGTAGATTCAGTTTTTAAGATGTTCTTTGTAAAATCAAGTTATATCTTGTTAGGTTAGCATATCATTATGATATATTACAGGTCTTGAAGTGTTTTAAAAGTCAAGTTAGAAGGATCTATTTAGTTTGCGAACAAGTTTGAAATCATTCAAACTATGTTCTTGTTGTTAAAATTTTATACCACAAAATAAGATAGCTATATGAATATGAATTGAATAAGATTATGAACAAGGTTACTACCTCAAGTTACTTGGACAAAGTTACTGCAAAAGATAAGAAATAATCTTGGAATCAAAGAGTGGTGGAGTTAGATCAAAAGGTTGGAAGTAAACTTCTTCAAATGGGTGGTTATTTTGATATGTTCTTGAAAGAGTTTTCTTATGGTGTTTAAGGCTTGTAATTGAAGCTAAATGATGGGGAAAATGCTTGGAGATGATCAAGTATTAAGTTAGGAGTATTTTGAGAGAGAAATGAGGGTGTAGGTATGAGAAAATGGAGTGAAGAAATGGTGTTCATTTATAAAAACGTTTTTAGTTTATAAAGAAAGAAAATGATTCCTAATTTTGTTTTCTTACTAATAATTCATACTACTTGACAAATCCTAGTTACCTCATATCCAGGGCAGTAATAATGTTGATTAGGATGTTGATTTGATGTGTATATACCAATAGTAAATACGTATAGAAGCTGAGTATGATACGGGTACATATACCCTAGATATACGTATAGAAATCTTGAGGAAACGGAACGAGAATTCAAATATAGCTATCTTTTATGAATATACTTATATTGTTTTATGTATTTAAGTCCTTAAAAAGTGATTAAATACTTTATATATACGATACGTGTATAAGCATTATATATTATAAGTATATATATCAAAGAATGTTACGTATAGTTATCGTTTTGAAAACTTAAGTTAGTAGTTTCAAAATATACTTATAACTCATTGTAATTAGTACACAATGAGATGTTAAACCATCCTTAGATCATGTTAAATATATATAAATACATATATATACACAAACGTATAATTTTCGTATGTTATATAGTTCGTGATATCATCGGTCATATTGGACGGTCAAACGTTATGTAAAACTCTTTTCAAAAACACAAGTCTCAACAATTTGGATTGCTTATCATGTTGGTATGGTTTAATTAATGTAAATATTAATCTCATAAGTATAATTTGGTAGGAAAATTCTGGGTCATTACAATCCTTTAAAGCATCATCAACCTTTTTGGGCTCTATGTGAGACAGAAAACTTGTATACAAATAGAAATTAGCAATTGCTGTATCAGACATAGGAGTTCGTGAAGTGGAACCTCCTTTTGGTAACCCTTTTGTGTTTACAACATAATCCTCAAGGTATCTTGGAGGATTAATAGATCTTGATGATCTTCTTGTACTCTCAGAACCAGAAACTATAGAGATAGTATTTACTTCTTCTTCATCAGAATTTGTTTGAGTGGAAACATCAGCAACCTCTTCTTCTACAGTAGAGGAAACCTCATTTGAAATATTCAAGGAGTCATTAACTTTTTCACAAGTAACTTCATCTTCAGATTCATGATCAGAGAAGTAAGTCTGTGAGCCAGACTCATCAAATTTAGGAGAGAGTTCAAACAAAATATTAGAATCTGTATTAGCGGAGATATCTGTAACAATAGAATTCTCATCAAAGGTGATGTGAATAGATTACTCAATCTTCTTTCTTTTAGAGTTAAAAGCTCTGTAAGCTTTAGAAACAGATGAGTATCCCAAGAAAATGCCTTCATCAGACTTAGGCTCCATTTTACCAAGCAAGTCTCTCTGATTGAGAATATAACATTTAAAACTAAAAATTTGAAAATAGTGAACAGTAGGAACTTTCTTGTGATAAAGCTCATAGGGAGTCTTTCCATGCTTCTTGACAATAATGGATCTATTTTGAGTATAACAAGTAGTATTTACTGCTTCTGCCCAAGGCCTTATAGCAACATTTGCATGACACAACAAGTCCTTGCAGCTTCAATTAGTGTCCTATTTCTCCTTTCAGCAACACCATTTTGTTGTGGTGTTCTAACAACAGAGAAATTTTAACCAATACCAACACTTTCACAAAAATCAACAAGAGTAGCATTCTTAAACTCTGTTCCATGATCACTTCTTAATTGTTTGACCAACTTGCCTTTTTACACCTGCTCCTTCTTAATCAAGTTAATGATTTCTTCAGGTGCATCACTTTTAGCATACAAGAAAATTACCCATGTATACCTGGAGTATTCATCAACAATCACAAGAGTATACTTCTTACCACTCAGAATTCCAATATTCATAGGTCCAAAGATGTAACGACCCAGATTTTTCCAATCGTTTTATACTTATGAGATTAATATTTATATAAATTAAACCTTACCAACATGATAAGCAATCTAAATTGTTGAGACTTGTGTTTTTGAAAAGAGTTTTACACAATGTTTGACCGTCCAATTTGACCGATGATATCACGAACTATATAACATACGATAATTATACGTTTGTGTATATATATGTATTTATATATATTTAACATGATCTAAGGATGGTTTAACATCTCATTGTGTACTAATGACAATGAGTTATAAGTATATTTTGAAACTACTAACTTAAGTTTTCCAAACGATAACTATACGTATCATTCTTTAATATATATACTTATAACCTATAATGCTTATACATGTATCGTATATATAATGTATTTAATCACTTTTTAAGGACTTAAATACATAAAACGATATAAGTATATTCACAAAAGATAGCTATATTTGAATTCTCATTCCGTTTCATCAAGATTTCTATACGTATATCTAGGGTATATGTACCCGTATCATACCCAGCTTCTATACGTATTTACTATTGGTATATACACATCAAATCAACATCCTAATCAACATTATTACTGCCCTAGATATGAGGTAACTAGGATTTGTCAAGTAGCATGAATTATTAGTAAGAAAACAAAATTAGGAATCCTTTTCTTTCTTTATAAACTAAAAACGTTTTTATGAATGAACACCATTTCTTCACTCCATTTTCTCATACCTACACCCTCATTTCTCTCTAAAAATACTCCTAACTTCATACTTGATCATCTTCAAGCATTTTCCCCATCATTTAGCTTCAATTACAAGCCTTAAACACCATAAGAAAACTCTTTCAAGAACATATCAAAATAACCACCCATTTGAAGAAGTATACTTCCAACCTTTTGATCTAACTCCACCACTCTTTGATTCCAAGATTTTTTCTTATCTCTTATAGTAACTTTGTCCAAGTAACTTGAGGTAGTGACCTTGTTCATAATCTTGTTCGATTCATAATTATATAGCTAGCTTATTTTATGTTGTAAAATTTTAACAACAAGAACATAGTTTGAATGATTTCAAACTTGTTTGAAAACTAAATAGATCCTTCTAACTTAACTTTTAAAACACTTCAAGACCTGTAATATATCATAATGATATGATAACTTAACAAGATATAACATGGTTTTACAAAGAACACCTTAAAAACTGAATCTACGTCGTCGGAGTGCAACCGGGGACTGTTTTGGATTGGATAATTAAAAACCATCTTGAACTTTGAATTGGAAGTTTATGTTCTGGAAAAATGATATTTCTTATGAATATATTAACACAAAAAAATTTCATGGTTTAACTCAAAGTGTAAGTATTTTTAGAAAAATGATCATTAAATGTTGTTTTTATGATTGAAAATGATCACTTTCATAAGTTTCACCAAAGTTTGACCTATAACCTGTGATTTCGAATACAAACTAAGGTATTTTCAGTTAAAATTCTTAAAATTTGACTCGATCCAAGGAAGTGTCAAGTTGAACCAACAAAAACGGAGTTGTAATGAAGAAACTACGACTAGAACAAGATTGGGTATCCGAAGCTAGTTTAGCTACGAAAATATTTGGAGATAAAGTAAATTAATCATATCTTTTCTAATTAATATGATATTTTATATATAATTACTTATGATTTGATTTTATATATTTCAGAACCACCCGTAAACAACACGAGAAGATTAATCATAAGACCTCATGATTGTACGCAACACGTCATTTGACAACACGGTACTTTATGTACGCAACACGTCATTTGACAACATGGTACCATGGGTCGAGATTAATTCTGATCAATACGAATACGATGGGGTCTTTAATTATTTTATTGAGCAACTAATTGTGGACCACTAACATCGGACTGCTAACTACAGACTAAGAAAATATTAAAAGTATTATAAGTATATATATATATATATATATATATATATATATATATATATATATATATATATATATATATATAACGATTATTTGAAAAGAAAATATGTTGATATATTATATATATGGTTAGGTTCGTGATATCTATCGGAGACCAAGTCGAGTTAAATACCTTCAAGGCAAAAGTGAGTATATAGTCCCGCTTTTAAACTCTAAATATTTCGGGATGAGAATACATGCATTTTATGATTTACGTTATGGACACAAGTGATTAAAAATATATATTCTATGTTGAGTTGTACCACTGGCATACTTCCTGTAACTTGGTAACTACTATTTACATGAGGTATTGTAAATGCGAATCCTGTTGATAGATCTATCGGGCCTGAAAACCCCAACCTGACTGGACGACCAGTATTCAATGGTTGCACAGTACTTCGTTTCGGTGACTACACTTGGTAGGGTGTTGTAAGATTTCATAATAAAGGGAATATGCGACGTTGATTAAATGTTAAGTATGGTTATCAAGTGCTCAACAACTTAGAATATCTTTATTAAAAAATTTATATATGAAATCTTGTGGTCTATATTTATAACGCTGCCGGCATTAAACCTATATCTCACCAACTTTATGTTGACATTTTAAGCATGTTTATTCTCAGGTGATAACTAAAAGCTTCCGCTGCAACATGTTGAATTTAAGCAAGATCTTGAGTATGCATATTTGTGTCAAAAATAAAACTGCATATCGGAGAAGTTGTAATGTAAAATACGTTGGAAATCGTGTTGTTATCATCACATGTAAAGTTTGTAAGGCTAAGATTATCGCTAAACGATAATCATTATTATGTTGTTTAAACTTTGTATTTTTAATAAAAGTTATGGTTTGTATTGTAAAAACGAATGCAGTTTTCTTTGAAAAATGTCGCATATAGAGGTCAATACCTCGCGATGAAATCATATGTTATTATATTTGTCCTTATGGTTTAGGACGGGTTATGACATGTGGTATCAGAGCGTTGGTCTTAGAGAACCAGAAAATTTGCATTAGTGTGTCTTATCAAGTTTGTTAGGATGCATTAGTGAGTCTGGACTTTGACCGTGTTTGATTTTGAAAACTATTGCTTATCCTTGTTGGTTAAAAATTAATATGTAAATATTATGTGGTACTAACATGCTAGTTGTTATGTGATAGATGTCTGGCTTAGAACTTGTTATCACATTCAGCGACTCCGAACCAGAATCTTCAGATGGTGTTCCAGTCATTAACCGGTCCGATGATGAAAACGACACCTTTGGGGAAGACTCACAATTTTCCGATGAATCAATTGAAGAGGAACCGGAAAATGATCCTGAGGAGGAAGAAATACAGGAAATTACGAAAGACAAGTTCGAAAGAGGAAAGAAACGAAAGGCTACTGAATTGGAAAATCCAAATCCAGAGTTTAGTGAGGATGTTGTGTCACCAACTCCACCAGACACTTCCACCCCTATTCCCGCTATTCCTATTAGTTCTATCCCGGCATCCAGTTCTTCAGCCCCTCAGCCAAAACGCAGGGAGACAGTCAAGATAATCTTTAAGCGATTTCTTTGAACACAAACATTTTGGGTTAAATGATGCGCTGTTGTTTTAAACAATGGGATCATATAACGTTTTGTATAATATTACTAGTGTGGTTTGCTTAATGTTTAATCTAAGATAAGCATATGTAAAATAGTGAAGTGTGAAATGCAATAATTTTCCATGGTTGAGTATTATTTGGATGGTAGTAATTAATTTCTGTACTAAGCTATTAAGTATGAACTTTAACGGGTAGGTACTACCCTAGATATAATTATAAAATGCTAATAAGAAGAAAAGGCTTTTATAATAATAACTGGTTCATATTATTAATAAGCTACGATGTACTGTAAATACATACTACATCTATAATATTCCATGTGAATAATTATTTTTTGTTATAATTCAGTAGGCTTATAACTACCTTTAGTGACCTAGTTCTTGACTGTAGACTAATAAGTATATAGAGAGAATATGAGAGAATATATTTAGTGTGTATTTAATAAACTCATAACACACATATTTATACTCAAAAAATCTACTATACAATATCTATAATAATAATAAAATTAACATCCAATTTAACTTTTATAACACTCCCCCTTGGATGACAATTTTATTAGAGAATAACTAGTACTGCCTCGTTAAAAACCTTTCTAAAGAAAACCCATTGGGATAAAACTTTAGCTAAGGGAAAAAGAGTGCAACATAGAGTTGACTCCCCCTCAAGTAGGCAACGCCTGAATTGTTACATCTTCTGAACATGCCTCATGCCAATATTATGAATGCGTGTTCTGAAAATAGCAGTTGGAAGTGCTTTGGTGAAAAGGTCAGCAGAGTTTTTGCTGGACTGAACATATCTCATTTCAATCTGGTTGTCCTTAATGAGATTTTGAGTGTATGAGAAGAATCTAGTGGTATGTGTTTTGTTCGGTCACTTTTGATATACCCTTCTTTCATCTGTGTTATACAAGCTACATTATCTTCATAGATAGTTATTAGACTTTTATCGCATTCTAGTCCACAAGAATCAGTAATGAGTTGTGTCATTGATCTCAATCAAAAACATTCCTGAGTAGCTTCATGTAATGCAATCACTTCGGCATGATTTGATGATGTTGCAACAAGTGTTTGTTTTTGAGAACGCCATGATATTGCGGTACCTCCATTTAGGAATACATATCCATTTTGAGATTTAGCTTTATGTGGATCAGATAAATAACCTGCATCTGCATAACCAACCAAATCTTGTTTCGATTCATTAGAATAAAATAATCCTAAATCAGTAGTTCCTCGAAGGTATCGAAATATGTGTTTGATCCCATTCCAGTGTCTTTTGGTAGGAGCTGAGCTGAACCTTGCCAACAAATTAACTGCAAAAGAAATGTCAGTTCTTGTACAATTTGTAAGATACATAAGAGCTCCAATTGCACTAAGATATGGTACTTCTGGTCCTAGGATATCTTCATGATCTTCACAGGGACGAAATGGATCAGTGTCAACATTAAGTGATCTAACAACCATAGGAGTACTTAATGGTTTTGCCTTGTCCATATTAAAATGTTTTAAAATCTTTTCAGTATATGTTGTTTGATGTACAAGTAAACCATTAGGCATATGTTCAATTTGTAAACCAAGGCAATACTTGGTTTTTCTGAGATCTTTCATTTCAAATTATTTCTTTAGAAGTTGAATAGCTTCATGGATCTCTTTATTTGTACCTATGATATTAAGATCATCAACATAAACAGCTATGATCACATATCCGGATGTTGTTTTCTTAATGAAAACACATGGGCAAATAAGATTATTGGTATACCCTTTACTTATCAAGTAATCACTTAATCATTTATACCACATGCGACCCGATTGTTTCAACCCATATAAAGACCTTTGTAACTTGATTGAGTACATTTCTTTGGGTTTTGCATTGGTTGCTTCTGATACCTTAAATCCTTCAGGTATCTTCATATATATATATATATCACTATCAAGTGATCCATAAAGATAAGCAGTCACAACATCCATGAGATGCATTTCTAAATTTTTAGAAACTGCCAGGCTGATTAAGTATCTAAAAGTAATTGCATCCATAACAGGAGAATAAGTTTCCTCATAATCAATTCCTGGTCTTTGAGAAAAACCTTGAGCTACAAGTCTAGCTTTATACCTTGTAACTTCATTTTTCTCATTTCTTTTTCGCACAAAAACCCATCTATATCCCACAGGTTTCACATCTTTAGGTGTGAGAATGATAGATCCGAAAACTTTTCTTTTATTGAGTGATTCAAATTCAGCTCGTATTGCTCCTTTCCAATGATCCTAATCATGTCTACTTTGACATTCTATGACAGATTTTGGTTCTGGATCATCATCATCATTCATGATGTCATATGCAACATTATATGAAAATATCTCATCAAGATTCTTCATTTCATTTTGGTTCCATAATATTTTTGAATGTGCATAATTGATTGAAAATTCCATATTGACATTAGGGGTGGTCAGTATTTGGTTTGAAACCGTTTAACCCGAACACCAAACCGAAACCAAACCGGAAAAAACCAAATCGAATTTGAAAAACGGTTTTCGGATCGAGTCAAAACCGAAACCGAATTTGAATTCAGTTTTCGGTTCGGTGTTCGGTTTTGAAAATTTTGAATTCGGTTTAACCGAAAACCGAATTCAAAACCGAATTCAAAATTTTTATATATTTAATTTGTATATTTATGTTTTAATGTCATTATAGTTTGGGATACAATCAATAAAATAGTTTCTCACCAATATGACGATTTGGTAGCTCATATTATAATTATGTTACTTAAATTATTATGTGCTTCTTCTTAATAATAGAAGCAGTAAACGTCATAATTAAGCTGTAAATATTAATAAATCATCGAATTCTTGATAATTTAATAGTATGTCATTGTTTTAGGTTGTAAATAACTAAGACATTAGTAATGCCAAAATTAAACTACCATCGTTCTTAAATTTTTCATAATATTTGGTTTTAACCGAAAATCGAACCGAATCCGAATTTGAATTCGGTTTTCGGTTCGGTTCGGTTTCAACTTTGAATTCGGTTTTCGGTTCGGTTTTCGGTTTTGCCCAAAAAAATTCAAAACCGAATACACCGAACCGAATACACCGAACAAACCGAAAACCGAACCGATGAACACCCCTAATTGACATCATCAATCTCCTCTGCAGAAGGAGTATTGATTTGTAGTTCTTCTTGAACACTTTCTTTTACCTCATTATCAGCTGATTTTCTTTTTCGAGGATTTTTATCTTTGGAACCAATTGGTCTCCCACGTTTCTGGCGTGGCAAAGACTCAAGAATGACATTATTGCCAGTTTTTGGAATTTCAATTCGAGCTGGAGCATTTGCTACTGGTATATATAATTTAGTCACTCTTTTTGTATCTGTAAATGCATCAGGCAATTTATTCGCAAGTTCTTGCATATGCATTATTTTTTGAACTTCAGTCTCGCATTCTTTTGTGCGAGGATCAAGATACATTAATTGAGGTTCACACCATGAAACATCATTTTCTTTATTTTTTATGTCTCCCCCTAATCTAGGGAATAATGTTTCATTAAAGTGACAATCAGTAAAACGTGATGTAAAAACATCACCCGTCATGGGTTCAATATATCTTATTATTGAAGATGTTTCATATCCAACATATATTCCCATCCTTCTTTGAGGACCCATTTTAGTGCGTTGTGGTGGTGCGATAGGGACATAAACCGCACAACCAAATGTTCTAAGGTGGGAAATATTTGGCTGATGGCCAAAAGCAAGTTGCAAGGGAGAATATGTATGACTTGCGCTTGGTCTAATGCGAATCAATGTTGCAGCATGCAAAATTGCATGACCCCATACAGATACTGGGAGTTTTGTTCTCATTATCAATGGTCTAGCTATTAGCTGCAATCGTTTAATTAATGATTCAGCTAAACCATTTTGTGTATGCACATGGGCAACAGGATGTTCAACAATAATCCCAATAGACATGCAAAAGTTATTAAATGCTTGAGATGTAAACTTACCGGCATTATCTAGTCTCACCCTTTTAATAGTATAATCAGGGAAATGTGCTATCAATTTAATAATTTGAGTAAGAAATTTTGCAAATGCCATATTTCGACTTGATAATAGACAAACATGAGACCATCTACTAGATGCGTCTATTAGAACCATAAAATATCTAAATGGTCCACATGGTGGATGAATTGGTCCACATATATCACCTTGAATTCTTTCAAGAAACATCGGTGATTCTTTTTCAACCTTAAGAGGTGATGGTCTTATTATCAACTTTCCAAGTGAGCATGATGTACATGGGATAAATGCATCATGAGGGATCCTTTGATCCGCCAATGGATGTCCATGTGTATTTTGGATTATTCTTTTCATCATTGTTGATCCTGGGTGGCGTAATCTCTCATGCCACAAACTGATCATTACAGGATCACATGATTTTTCTTTAACTACCACATTTACTTCAGGTACATTTATATGTGTATAATGTAAACCAGAATGAAGTCTTGGTAGTTTTTCAATTACACGATTCTTATCAGTGATACTTAAATATTTTTCATTTTCTGTTGTCACTGACTGATACTCATATCCATTTTGGTATATGTCAGAGAAACTTAACAAATTTCTCTTTGACATTGGAGAAAATAAGGCATTATTTATCAGAAAATTCATACCATTTGGTAACATGAATTTTGCCTTTCCCATTCCTTTTATTAAGTCCACAGGACCTAATATAGTATGTATAGTTCCTTCCGTTGCTTTCAAGTCTGTGAAATATTTTTTAGATTTGAGTATGGTGTGAGTGGCACCACTGTCTGCAATACAAATATCTCCACCATTTAACTGATTTTTTACTCCAGCAGTATACATCATGAACTTCAAAAAAAATATGAGAAACAAATAATGAGTACATAATTCATCAATATATTACATTCAAAACATGTTACAAACGATAGCACATAATAAGAAAATATGTAGTAAACTAGATATGGTGTAGATTGAAAATCTACAACCATTTATTTAATGGGAACATATAATAGGATATATATATATATATATATATATATATATATATATATATATATATATATATATATATATATATATATATATATATATATATATATATATATATATATATATATATATATATATATATATATATTAGAAATTTATTCATTAAAGTAGTCACAAGTTGGCTCAGTGATTTTTGTATCAAGGTCATCCACAAGATTTGCTTCTTTTCATTTTCACTTTAGGGATTCTTGATACCGATTAACAGAATTCTGATTTGTTCGGCAGTTTTTAGACCAGTGGCCAATTTTATCATATCGGTAACAAGAATCTTCAACATTCTTTGAAGAGCCTTCTTCAGCATTGTGATTTGTGGGATTGTATGGTATTTGAATTTTATAATTTTGTGGATTATTATTTCTTTGTCCACGACAACTACCAGCACGACCATGACCACCAACACGACCATTACCATAAGGGTGATTTCGAACATAGTTATGATTTTTATTATTGTTATGGTAATTTCCATGATGATGGTTTTGGCCAATATGGCCACGACCTTGTCCACGCCCTCGTCCATGTGCATTTCTTCTTTTATTATTATTATTATTGTTAATTGTTAATAGCATTAGCTTCAGGAAATGCTAGCGCACCGGTAGGACGAGATTCTTGATTTTTCATCAGTAATTCTTTATTAACTTCTGCAACTAAGAGATAAGTTTGAAGTTTGGAAAAAGTTTTATAATTCTGCAATCTTAAATTTTCTTGCATAGTTATGTTTGCAGAATGCATTATGGAGAAAGTTTTCTCCATCATATCAGCATCACTTATTTCTTGACCACAGAATTGAAGCTTTGAACAGATCTTGAACATGGCCGAGCTGTATTCACTTACCTTTTTGAAATCTTGGAACCTTAGATTTCTCCATTCTTCCCTCGCAGCTGGGAGTAATATTTCCTTTTGATTATCGAATCTACTCTTGATACTTTCCCATAAAACATGTGGATCTTTGATAGTGAGAAACATATGTTTTAAAGTGGTATCAATATGTTTGCGAATAAAAGCAATTGATTTTAATTTATCTTGATCGGAACAAGTATTATTTTCTTTTAAAGTTTCTAGAATACCCAATGATCCAAGATTTATTTCTACGTCCATAACCCATGATGTGTAGTTTGTTCCCGATACGTCTAAGGCATCAAACTCAAGCTTTGATAAGTTTGACATTTTCTATTTTCAGAAAGATGAACAACATAAATCATAATCATAATCAATTTTTTTTTATAGACAAATAACAACATGAAATTAGAATTAGTTTAGATTCATAAGTAGCAAACAAAGGAATAATAGTATGATTACAAATAATAAAACCATAAGGGAAGGATATAATATAAGTTCATATTATATTATTAATAATATTATTATAATATATATTAAGTTATAATATATATTATTATAATATATTTTTCTTATTTTAACTTTTAAGATTTACTTTTAATAAAAATACAAACTAATTTTTCTTATTTTAACTTTTAAGATTTACTTTTAATAAAAATACAAACTACTTTTTTGTATTTTAACTTTTAAGATTTACTTTTAATAAAAATACAAACTACTTTTCTTATTTTAACTTTTAAGATTTACTTTTAATAAAAATACAAACTACTTTTTTCTTATTTTAACTTTTAAGATTTAGTTTTAATAAAAATACAACTACTTTTTCTTATTTTAACTTTTAAGATTTACTTTTAATAAAAATACAAACTACTTTTTTTTATTTTAACTTTTAAGATTTACTTTTAATAAAAATACAAACTACTTTTTCTTATTTTAACTTTTAAGATTTACTTTTAATAAAAATACAAACTACTTTTTCTTATTTTAACTTTTAAGATTATAAATTTAAGAATAAACATTAGTATGCATGAAATAAATAATGATTAATTGCATAAGTAATCATAAATGTTAGATAACATATAAAGACCCCATCGTATTCGTATTGATCGGAATTAATCTCGACCCATGGTACCGTGTTGTCAAATGACGTGTTGCGTACATAAAGTACCGTGTTGTCAAATGACGTGTTGCGTACAATCATGAGGTCTTATTAACATAAATATAAATGTTAGTGAAGTTAATAAGAGTTAGATTACAGAAAATATAATTCAGGCGGTATAACCGACCATATATAACTTAAATAACATAAATATAAATGTTAGTGAAGTTAATAAGAGTTAGATTACAGAAAATATAATTCAGGCGGTATAACCGACCATATATAACTTAAATAATATAAATATAAATGTTAGTGAAGTTAATAAAAGTTAGATTACAGAAATATAATTCAGGCACTATAACCGACCATATATAACTTAAATAACATAAATATAAATGTTAGTGAAGTTAATAAAAGTTAGATAATTTCTTACCTTGATTAGTGACGTGTGCTTGCTTAGATAAACCTTGATTATACGGAGCACTTCATGCTGATAACGTGTTATAATTCAGTAGGCTTATAACTACCTTTAGTGGCCTAGTTCTTGACTGTAGACTAATAAGTATATAGAGATAATATGAGAGAATATGAGAGAATATATTTAGTGTGTATTTTATAAACTCATAACACACATATTTATACTCAAAAAATCTACTATACAATATCTATAATAATAATAAAATTAACATCCAATTTAACTTTTATAACATTTTTTTCATTCTTATTGAAGATTATGGCGAGATTGAACCGAATGACGGAACAAGAAATCGAGGAACTCATCAATCAGTGAGTGGACAACAGAATGTTATGGGTCGAGGCTGCAAGAGTGCTGCAATTAACCCAAATCCTCGTGTGGGATGTACTTACAAAACTTTTCAAGGTTGCAAGCCCTCATCATTCAGTGGAACAGAAGGACCGGTTGGTTTAACCCGGTGGATCGAAAAGATTGAGTCTGTGTTTAAAATCAGTGATTGTATTGAGAAGGACATGACCAAGTATGCATCGTGCACCTTACAAGATAGTGCACTCACGTGGTAGAAAAACTATGTGAAGGCCGTAGGAGGAGATGTAGCTTATGATACTCCCTGGGAAGAATTCAAAACAATGCTAATCAACGAGTATTGTCCAAGGAACGAGGTTAGGAAGTTGGAAACTGAATTACGAAGCCTGAAAGTTGTTGGTACTGAACTCACCAACTACAATCAGTGATTCATGAAATTAGCTTTGCTATGTCCCGAATTGGTACCAAACGAAGAACGGAAGATAGAACTGTACAAAGATAGTTTGCCTAAAAATGTCAAAGCAAATGTTACAGCATCGAAACCCAAGACTATTCACGAAGCCATCACCATGGCAAACGAGTTGATGGATCAGATTATTCTGGATAAGAACACCGATGTCAAGACATCAGAAAACAAAAGAAAGTGGGAAGGTAATCAACAGTCCAACAAGAAACAAGAAACCACGCAAGGTATGGGTAGTGGTTCCAGCTCAGGTTACAAAGGATGAAATCCTTTATGTAACAGATTCCACAAACATCACTCTGGTTATTGTAATGTGGTGTGCGATAATTGTAATCGAAGGGGTTATCTTGCTGAAGATTGTAGGATTCCTGTTACAAATACCAATGGCACCAAGACTCCTGCCACCAATGCAAATAGAACTGCCTTGGCCACTGTTACTTATTATGGGTGTGGGAAACAGGGTCATTATAAGAGCCAGTGCTCGAATCCAGAGAAGAATAACGGGCCTGCACGTGGAAGAGCATTTATAATTAATGCTAGAGAGGCGTGTGAAGACCCGGAGCTTGTTACGGGTACGTTTATCATTAATAACTTATCAGCATCTATTATATTTGATACTGGTGCTGATCGAAGTTACGTGTGTAGAGACTTTTACGCTAAATTGAATTGTTCATCATTACCTCTAGATGCTAAGTACATGATTGAGTTAGCTAATGGTAAACTAATTAAAGCCGATAAAATTTGCGGTGATTGTAAAATAAATTTAGCCGGAGAAACATTTAAGATTGATTTGATACCCATAGAATTAGGAAGTTTTGACGTAATTATCGGCATGGACTGGATGTCCAAAGTAGGAGTCGAAGTGGTGTGTGCTGAAAAGGCAATTCGTATTCCTCGAAAGGATAAATCAATGATAATGATTTACGGAGATAAAGGTAACCCAAACCTAAATCTCATTAGCTGTTTGAAAGCTTGAAACTGCTTAGAAAAGGGATGTTATGCCATCCTAGCACATGTAAAGAAAGTTGAAGAAAAGGAGAAAAATATTAACGATGTAAATGTAGTAAGAGACTTTCCCGATGTATTTCCGGAAGAATTACCGGGACTACCTCCTTTCAGGTCTGTAGAATTTCAAATAGATCTTATACCAGGAGCTGCACCGGTTTCTCGTGCTCCATATAGACTTGCACCGTCCGAGTTAAAAGAACTTCAGAGTCAGTTAAAAGAATTACTGGACCGAGGATTCATACGACCAAGTACTTCACCATGGGGAGCTCCATTTTTATTTGTTAAAAATAAAGATGGATCTTTTAGGATGTGTATAGATTATCGTGAATTAAATAAGTTAACTATCAAGAATCGGTATCCACTACCGAGAATTGACGACTTATTTGATCAACTGCAAGGATCATGTGTGTACTCGAAAATCGACTTAAGATCGGGCTATCATCAACTACGTGTCAAAGAAGAAGATATTCCGAAAACTGCTTTCCGGATACACTACGGTCATTACGAATTTTTGGTCATGCCGTTTGGAATAACGAATGCACCAGCTGTATTCATGGACCTCATGAATCGAGTTTGTAGTCCGTATCTAGATAAGTTTGTTATCGTTTTCATTGATGATATTCTCATCTATTCCAAAAATGAGCAAGATCATGAGCAGCATTTAAGGTTGGTATTAGAATTGTTAAGAAAAGAACAGTTATATGCCAAATTTTCTAAATGTGCATTTTGGTTGAAAGAAGTGCAATTTCTTGGTCACGTTGTTAGTAGCAAAGGAATTCAGGTTGATTGAGCTAAAATTGAGGCCATTGAAAAATGGGAGACTCCTAAGACACCAACGCAGATACGCCAATTTTTGGGTTTAGCCGGTTATTATAGAAGGTTTATTCAAGATTTTTCCCGAATAGCTAAACCATTAACAGCGTTAACGCAAAAAGGGAAGAAGTACGAATAGACCTCTGAGCAGGAGAGCGCATTTCAATTACTGAAGAAGAAGTTGACTACGGCGCCTATTTTATCGTTACCTGAAGGGAATGATGATTTTGAGATATATTGTGATGCTTCGCGACAAGGTTTTGGTTGCGTCCTTATGCAACGAAAGAAAGTTATTGCATACGCATCCCGACAATTGAAGATTCATGAGCAGAATTATACGATGCATGATTTAGAATTGGGAGCAGTAGTGTTTGCATTGAAGATATGGAGACACTATTTATATGGGGTTAAATGCACTGTGTTTACTGATCATAAAAGCCTTCAACATATTTTTGATCAGAAACAGCTGAACATGAGGCAACGTAGGTGGGTCGAGCTGATAAATGACTATGATTGTGAAATTCGCTATCATCCCGGGAAAGCGAACGTGGTGGCTGACGCTTTAAGCAGAAAGGAACGGGAACCAATTCGAGTACGAGCAATGAACATAAAAATTCGCATGAATCTCAACTCACAAATCAAAGAGGCTCAACGAGAAGCTCTTACTAAAGAAAACATAGGAAATGAAATAATGAAGAAGTATGAGAAGCAACTTGTTATACGGGAAGACGGAATTCGATATTTTGCAAACCGTATTTGGGTACCAAAGTTGGGTGGATTAAGGAAGTTGATATTGAACGAGGCACATAAGACAAGATACTCGATACATCCTGGAGTTGGAAAGATGTATCAAGATCTTAAGACGCATTATTGGTGGCCTAATTTAAAGACAGACGTTGCAACATATGTTGGGGAATGTTTAACTTGTTCCAAAGTTAAAGCAGAACACCAGAAGCCATCAGGGTTACTTCAACAACCAGAAATCCCATAATGGAAATGGGATGGTATTACTATAGATTTCATCACAAAGTTACCTAAGACTGCCTGGGGTTATGACACCATTTGGGTAATAGTTGATCATCTCACCAAATCTACACATTTCTTGCCTATAAAGGAAACGGATAGAATGGAGAAACTATTACGATTATACATAAATGAAATTATTTCAAGGCATGGAATACCAATTTCCATTATATCCGATCGTGATAGTAGATTTACATCAAAGTTTTGGCAATCACTACAGGAGGCCCTGGGAACTCGTTTGGATATGAGCACCGCATATCATCCACAAACTAACGGGCAGAGTGAAAGAATAATTTAGACTCTTGAAGACATGCTCAGGGCATGTGTGATCGATTTTGGAAACGGATGGGATAAGTATCTACCATTAGCAGAATTCTCGTATAATAATAGTTATCATGCGAGCATTAAAGATGCACCATTCGAAGCACTATATGGAAGGAAGTGTAGATCCCCCATCTGTTGGAATGAAGTAGGAGATCGACAATTAACTGGTCCCGAGATCATACATGAAACTACTGAGAAGATAGTACAAATCAGGGAGAGATTGAAAACAGCCCGTAGTCACCAAAAGAGCTACGCCGATGTCCGAAGGAAACCATTAGAGTTTCAGATCGGTGACATGGTTATGCTAAAGGTGTCACCTTGAAAAGGTGTAATACGTTTTGGAAAAAGAGGTAAACTGAACCCAAGGTATGTAGGCCCGTTCAAGATCATCGAACGCATCAGACCGGTAGCTTATCGACTCGAGTTACCACAACAACTCGCCGGAGTACATAATTCATTTCACGTCTCAAACCTCAAGAAATGTCTTGCAAAGGAAGATCTCACCATTCCTCTTGAAGAAATCCAAGTCGACGAGAAACTACAATTCATAGAAGAACCAGTCGAAATCATGGGCCGTGAAGTTAAACAACTCAAGCAGGGCAACATACCAATCGTTAAGGTTCGTTGGAATGCTCGAAGGGGTCTCGAGTTTACTTGAGAACGAGAGGATTAGATGAAACAAAAGTACCCACATTTGTTTCCCGACAACGCAAAATAGGTACAACTTTAAAATTTCGGGACGAAATTTATTTAACGGGTAGGTACTGTAACGACCCGGATTTTTCCAATCGTTTTATACTTATGAGATTAATATTTACATAAATTAAACCTTACCAACATGATAAGCAATCCAAATTGTTGAGACTTGTGTTTTTGAAAAGAGTTTTACACAACGTTTGACCTTCCAATTTGACCGATGATATCACGAACTATATAACATACGATAATTATACGTTTATGCATATATATGTATTTATATATATTTAACATGATCTAAGGATGGTTTAACATCTCATTGTGTACTAATGACAATGATTTATAAGTATATTTTGAAACTACTAACTTAAGTTTTCAAAACGATAACTATACGTAACATTCTTTGATATATATACTTATAACCTATAATGCTTATACATGTATCGTATATATAATGTATTTAATCACTTTTTAAGGACTTAAATACATAAAACAATATAAGTATATTCACAAAAGATAGCTATATTTGAATTCTCATTCCGTTTTCTCAAGATTTCTATACGTATATCTAGGGTATATGTACCCGTATCATACCCAGCTTCTATACGTATTTACTATTGGTATATACACATCAAATCAACATCCTAATCAACATTATTACTGCCCTAGATATGAGGTAACTAGGATTTGTCAAGTAGCATGAATTATTAGTAAGAAAACAAAATTAGGAATCCTTTTCTTTCTTTATAAACTAAAAACATTTTTATGAATGAACACCATTTCTTCACTCCATTTTCTCATACCTACACCCTCATTTCTCTCTAAAAATACTCCTAACTTCATACTTGATCATCTCCAAGCATGTTCCCCATCATTTAGCTTCAATTACAAGCCTTAAACACCATAAGAAAACTCTTTCAAGAACATATCAAAATAACCACCCATTTGAAGAAGTATACTTCCAACCTTTTGATCTAACTCCACCACTCTTTGATTCCAAGATTTTTTCTTATTTCTTACAGTAACTTTGTCCAAGTAACTTGAGGTAGTGACCTTGTTAATAATCTTGTTCGATTCATAATTATATAGCTATCTTATTTTATGTTGTAAAATTTTAACAACAAGAACATAGTTTGAATGATTTCAAACTTGTTTGCAAACTAAATAGATCCTTCTAACTTAACTTTTAAAACACTTCAAGACCTATAATATATCATAATGATATACTAACTTAACAAGATATAACATGGTTTTACAAAGAACACCTTAAAAACTGAATCTACGTCGTTGGAGTGCAATCGGGGACTGTTTTGGGTTGGATAATTAAAAACCATCTTGAACTTTGAATTGGAAGTTCATGTTCTGGAAAAATGATATTTCTTATGAATATGTTAACACATAAAAATTTCATGGTTTAACTCAAAGTGTAAGTATTTTTAGAAAAATGATCATTAAATGTTGTTTTTATGATGAAAAATGATCACTTTCATAAGTTTCACCAAAGTTTGACCTATAACCTGTGATTTCAAATACCAACTAAGGTATTTTCAGTTCATATTCTTAAAATTTGACTCGATCCAAGGAAGTGGCAAGTTGAACCAACAAAAACGGAGTTGTAATGAAGAAACTACGACTAAAACAAGATTGGGTATCCGAAGCTAGTTTAGCTACGAAAATATTTGGAGATAAAGTAAATTAATCATATCTTTTCTAATTAATATGATATTTTATATATAATTACTTATGATTTGATTTTATATATTTCAGGACCACCCGTAAACAACACGAGAAGATTAATCATAAGACCTCATGATTGTACGCAACACGTCATTTAACAACACGGTACTTTATGTACGCAACACGTCATTTGACAACATGGTACCATGAGTCGAGATTAATTCTGATCAATACGAATACGATGGGGTCTTTATTTATTTTATTGAGCAACTAATTGTGGACCACTAACATCGGACTGCTAACTACGGACTAAGAAAATATTAAAAGTATTAAAAGTATATATATATATGTAACGATTATTTGAAAAGAAAATATGTTGATATATTATATATATGGTTAGGTTCGTGATATCTATCGGAGACCAAGTCGAGTTAAATACCTTCAAGGCAAAAGTGAGTATATAGTCCCACTTTTAAACTCTAAATATTTCGGGATGAGAATACATGCATTTTATGATTTACGTTATGGACACAAGTGATTAAAAATATATATTCTACGTTGAGTTGTACCACTGGCATACTTCCTGTAACTTGGTAACTACTATTTACATGAGGTATTGTAAACGCGAATCCTGTTGATAGATCTATCGGGCCTGACAACCCCAACCGGACTGGACGACCAGTATTCAACGGTTGCACAGTACTTCGTTTCGGTGACTACACTTGGTACGGTGTAGTAAGATTTCATAATAAAGGGAATATGCGACGTTGATTAAATGTTAAGTATGGTTATCAAGTGCTCAACAACTTGAATATCTTTATTAAAACGTTTATATATTAAATCTTGTGGTCTATATTTATAACACTGCCGGCATTAAACCTATATCTCACCAACTTTATGTTGACTTTTTAAGCATGTTTATTCTCAGGTGATAACTAAAAGCTTCTGCTACAACATGTTGAATTTAAGCAAGATCTTGAGTATGCATATTTGTGTCAAAAATAAAACTGCATATCGGAGAAGTTGTAATGTAAAATACGTTGGAAATCGTGTTGTTATCATCACATGTAAAGTTTGTAAGGCTAAGATTATCGCTAAACGATAATCATTATTATGTTGTTTAAACTTTGTATTTTTAATAAAAGTTATGATTTGTATTGTAAAAACGAATGCAGTTTTCTTTGAAAAATGTCGCATATAGAGGTCAATACCTCGCGATGAAATCATATGTTATTATATTTGTCCTTATGGTTTAGGACGGGTTATGACAAAAGAGATCCATATGAAGCATATGAAGTGGTTCATCAATTGTAGCTAAAGTCTTAGAGTGAAAATGGGCTTTAGTTTGTTTATCCTTAACACAAGCAGAGCAGACTTTATCCTTCTTGTATGAGAGTTGTGGCAACCCTCTTACCAACCCCTTTTTAGACAATTCATTTATATTTTTGAAATTTAAATGAGAAAGCCTTCTATGCCATAACTAATTCAGCTCAGAAACGGTTTATGAATAAAGACAAGTATCAATACCAGAATCTGTAGCATCAAGATTAACTACATAAATATTTTGTTGTCTCCAGGCAATCAAGATAGGTTTTCCTTTAGGATCATAGATGATTCCAACATTTTTCCTTATCCTAATCTCACATTCTTCATCAGCAACTTGACTCACACTCAACAGATTATGCATCAATCCTTCTACAAGAGCCACCCTTTTTAAAGAAACACCACCAGCTTTGACAGATCCATACCCAATAGTCTTACCAACAGAATTATCCCCATATCTAACAGAGGGACCTTTTTCTTCTACAAACCCTTCAAGATGCTCCTTGCATCCTGTCATGTGTCTTGAGCATCCACTATCTAAGAATCATTTTCTTTCATTCTGCACAAGACACAAAAACAACAAACATTAGTTACCTTTGGGAACCCACTTTACAGTGGGTTCACACGAAGAGCTTTTTACTCTCCAAACAAATGGTTTATTTTTATCCAAACAATTTTCTCTTTACATTGATTCTGAATATTTGACCATTGTTTGTCTAATTTCATCCATTTTTTAACCTTTTCATGACTCTTGGGTTTGTCTAACACAGTTTTGACCTGAGGTTTATCTTTTAGCTTTTTGCAGAGTTTTGAAATCCTCTTTTTTAGTTTAGTAATAGCTTTGACTTCAAAACACTTTTGTTTTTCACTTTTAGAATCATGTGTTATATCTGAGATCACAGTATCAATTTTTCTATTGAGTCTAAATTAGAGTCTGATAATTCAGACCCTGAATTTGAGTCTGTAATTTCAGATTTTGATATAGTTTCAGTGCTATAAATTAATCCCGATTCTGGTCTAACAAAAGCATTTGTTAAGTACTGCTTATCACCATCAACTTTAAGAAAAGTATTATGTAAAATCACTGGCTTAAATCTATTTGGATCCTTTTCAATTCCAGTATCATTCTTAAGATCAAAACCTACACTAAGCACAGCCTTAATATCTGCAGGTATTTGCCTAGCTATAGCATCAAAATTTTTCTTAGATGATACACACCAAGATTTACAAATCTTTTCATACTTATTTTCTCTTTCTCTAATTTTCCTTTTCTCATCATCAAATCGTATAATCTCCTTATTAAAACTAGATTTGTATGCTGCCAATTCAATTCTACATTGCTCAATTTCACTTATGTGTAAATCTTTCTCTCTAACTATGGCTTTAAGGTCTTTCTTTTATTTTCATCTAAGCAGGATTTAAAGTCATTCAACAAATACTGAAACATGCTTATTTTTTCATTATCAACATAGTGAACAAAATTTTGTATCTTATAGGCAGTAGATTTATCACTATTTTATTGACTATTAAGTTTCTCAGCAATTTTCAAATCAGCTTCAAATTGACTAGATGACTTCTCCTGCTCTATAACAGCCATCAAACTCTTGTCTTCTTCTTCATCAGCTGATGAATCTTCATCATCCCAAGTTTCTGTGTAGAGAGCCTTCTTAGCCTTTTTTACCACATGCTTTATTCCTTCCTTCTTCAAGTTCTTGTACTTCTGCTTGTACTTCTTTGCTTTTTCCAAAAACTTACCAGAGTCTGAACTAGAATCAACCTTAGACCAACACTCAGCAGCTGAAATGTCCCGTTCTTATTGATTGAAAACGTTCCATATTAATTGATTTCGTTGCGAGGTTTTGACCTCTATATGAGACGTTTTTCAAAGACTGCATTCATTTTTAAAACAACCCATAACCTTTATTTCATAAATAAAGGTTTAAAAAGCTTTACGTATATTATCAAATAATGATAATCTAAAATATCATGTTTACACACGACCATTACATAATGGTTTACAATACAAATATGTTACATCGAAATCAGTTTCTTGAATGCAGTTTTTACACAATATCATACAAACATGGACTCCAAATCTTGTCCTTATTTTAGTATGCAACAGCGGAAGCTCTTAATATTCACCTGAGAATAAACATGCTTTAAACGTCAACAAAAATGTTGGTGAGTTATAGGTTTAACCTATATATATCAAATCGTAACAATAGACCACAAGATATCATATTTCAATACACATCCCATACATAGAGATAAAAAACATTCATATGGTGAACACCTGGTAATCGACATTAACAAGATGCATTTATAAGAATATCCCCATCATTCCGGGACACCCTTCGGATATGATATAAATTTCGAAGTACTAAAGCATCCGGTACTTTGGATGGGGTTTGTTAGGCCCAATAGATCTATCTTTAGGATTCGCGTCAATTAGGGTGTCTGTTCCCTAATTCTTAGATTACCAGACTTGATAAAAAGGGACATATTCGATTTCGATAATTCAACCATAGAATGTAGTTTTACGTACTTGTGTCTATTTTGTAAATCATTTATAAAACCTGCATGTATTCTCATCCCAAAAATATTAGATTTTAAAAGTGGGACTATAACTCACTTTCACAGATTTTTACTTCGTCGGGAAGTAAGACTTAGCCACTGGTTGATTCACGAACCTATAACAATATATACATATATATCAAAGTATGTTCAAAATATATTTACAACACTTTTAATATATTTTGATGTTTTAAGTTTATTAAGTCAGCTGTCCTCGTTAGTAACCTACAACTAGTTGTCCACAGTTAGATGTACAGAAATAAATCGATAAATATTATCTTGAATCAATCCACGACCCAGTGTATACGTATCTCAGTATTGATCACAACTCAAACTATATATATTTTGGAATCAACCTCAACCCTGTATAGCTAACTCCAACATTCACATATAGAGTGTCTATGGTTGTTCCGAAATATATATAGATGTGTCGACATGATAGGTCGAAACATTGTATACGTGTCTATGGTATCTCAAGATTACATAATATACAATACAAGTTGATTAAGTTATGGTTGGAATAGATTTGTTACCAATTTTCACGTAGCTAAAATGAGAAAAATTATCCAATCTTGTTTTACCCATAACTTCTTCATTTTAAATCCGTTTTGAGTGAATCAAATTGCTATGGTTCCATATTGAACTCTATTTTATGAATATAAACAGAAAAAGTATAGGTTTATAGTCGGAAAAATAAGTTACAAGTCATTTTTGTAAAGGTAGTCATTTCAGTCGAAAGAACGACGTCTAGATGACCATTTTAGAAAACATACTTCCACTTTGAGTTTAACCATAATTTTTGGATATAGTCTCATGTTCATAATAAAAATCATTTTTTCAGAATAACAACTTTTAAATCAAAGTTTATCATAGTTTTTAATTAACTAAACCAAAACAGCCCGCGGTGTTACTACGACGGCGTAAATCCGGTTTTACGGTGTTTTTCGTGTTTCCAGGTTTTAAATCATTAAGTTAGCATATCATATAGATATAGAACATGTGTTTAGTTAATTTTAAAAGTCAATTTAGAAGGATTAACTTTTGTTTGCGAACAAGTTTAGAATTAACTAAACTATGTTCTAGTAATTACGAGTTTAAACCTTCGAATAAGATAGTTTTATATATATGAATCGAATGATGTTATGAACATCATTACTACCTCAAGTTTAGTAGGTAAACCTACTGTAAGTGACAAGAAATGATCTAGCTTCAAAGGATCTTGGATGGCTTGAAAGTTCTTGAAGTAGGATCATGACACAAAAACAAGTTCAAGTAAGATTTTTACTCGAATTAAGATAGTTTATAGTTATAGAAATTGAATCAAAGTTTGAATATGAATATTACCTTGAATAAGAAAGATAACCTACTGTATATAACAAAGGTTTCTTGATCTTAGATGATTACTTGGAATGGATTAGAAAGCTTGGAAGTAAATTAGTAAACTTGAAGGGATTTTTGAAGTGTTCTTGAAGTGTTCTTCCTATGATGATTATAGATTGATTCTTGAAGTGATTTTTGATGAAGATGATGATTAACTACTGGAAAAATACATTCATAATAGTGTGTGTGTGTTGAGAGAGAATTAGAAAGAGAATTGGAAGTGAAATGTAGTGAATGATGAGTGGTAATTGGTGAGTGGTGAGTGGGGTTAAAAGGAGTTCTAGTTAGTTGACTAGCTCATGGTAGAAGTTAAAATTGATTAGTCATGCATGACATAATCAAGAGTGGAATTCCATGCTAGTTCCTATTGGTATATACCCATAGTAAGTACGTTTTGAAGCTGTGTATAATACGGGTAAGAATACGACTAGAATTCTTGATGAAAGAAAAGAATGGGAAAATAACTGTAACCATTTTCGTTAAGTATGAGTGTTTTGATATATGTCTTGAAGTCTTCCAAAAGTATTTTAATACATCTAAATACACTACATGTATATACATTTTAACTGAGTCGTTAAGTCATCGTTAGTCGTTACATGTAAGTGTTGTTTTGAAACCTTTAAGTTAACGATCTCAATTAATGTTGTTAACCTATTGTTTATTATATCTAATGAGATGTTAAATTATTATATTATCATGATATTATGATATATTAATATATCATAACATGATATATATACATTTAAATTTCGTTACAACGATAATCGTTACATATATGTCTCGTTTCAAAATCCTTAAGTTAGTAGTCTTGTTTATATGTATATAACTCATTGTTAATATACTTATGGAGATAGTTACTTATCATAATCTCATGTTAACCATATGTATATCCATATATATATCGTCATGTCGTTTTTACAAGTTTTAACGTTCGTGAATCGCCGGTCAACTTGGGTGGTCAATTGTCTATATGAAACATATTTCAATTAATCAAGCCTTAACAAGTTTGATTGCTTAATATGTTGGAAACATTTAATCATGTAAATATCAATCTCAATTAATATATATAAACATGGAAAAGTTCGGGTCACTATAGTACCAACCCGTTAAATAAATTTCGTCTCGAAATTTTAAGCTGTTGAAGGTGTTGACGAATCTTCTGTAAATAGATGCGGGTATTTCTTCTTCATCTGATCTTCACGCTCCCAGGTGAACTCGGGTCCTCTACGAGCATTCCATCGAACCTTAACAATTGGTATCTTGTTTTGCTTAAGTCTTTTAACCTCACGATCCATTATTTCGACGGGTTCTTCGATGAATTGGAGTTTTTCGTTGATTTGGATTTCATCTAACAGAATAGTGAGATCTTCTTTAGCAAAACATTTCTTCAAATTCGAGACGTGGAAAGTGTTATGTACAGCCGCGAGTTGTTGAGGTAACTCAAGTCGGTAAGCTACTGGTCCGACACGATCAATAATCTTGAATGGTCCAATATACCTTGGATTTAATTTCCCTCGTTTACCAAATTGAACAACGCCTTTCCAAGGTGCAACTTTAAGCATGACCATCTCTCCAATTTCAAATTCTATATCTTTTCTTTTAATGTCAGCGTAGCTCTTTTGTCGACTTTGGGCGGTTTTCAACCGTTGTTGAATTTGGATGATCTTCTCGGTAGTTTCTTGTATAATCTCCGGACCCGTAATCTGTCTATCCCCCACTTCACTCCAACAAATCGGAGACCTGCACTTTCTACCATAAAGTGCTTCAAACGGCGCCATCTCAATACTTGAATGGTAGCTGTTGTTGTAGGAAAATTCTGCTAACGGTAGATGTCGATCCCAACTGTTTCCGAAATCAATAACACATGCTCGTAGCATGTCTTCAAGCGTTTGTATCGTCCTTTTGCTCTGCCCATCAGTTTGTGGATGATAGGCAGTACTCATGTCTAGACGAGTTCCTAATGCTTGCTGTAATGTCTGCCAGAATCTTGAAATAAATCTGCCATCCCTATCAGAGATAATAGAGATTGGTATTCCATGTCTGGAGACGACTTCCTTCAAATACAGTCGTGCTAACTTCTCCATCTTGTCATCTTCTCTTATTGGCAGGAAGTGTGCTGATTTGGTGAGACGATCAACTATTACCCAAATAGTATCAAAACCACTTGCAGTCCTTGGCAATTTAGTGATGAAATCCATGGTAATGTTTTCCCATTTCCATTCTGGGATTTCGGGTTATTGAAGTAGACCTGATGGTTTCTGATGCTCAGCTTTGACCTTAGAACACGTCAAACATTCTCCTACGTATTTAGCAACATCGGCTTTCATACCCGGCCACCAAAAATGTTTCTTGAGATCCTTGTACATCTTCCCCGTTCCAGGGTGTATTGAGTATCTGGTTTTATGAGCTTCTCTAAGTACCATTTCTCTCATATCTCCAAATTTTGGTACCCAAATCCTTTCAGCCCTATACCGGGTTCCGTCTTCCCGAATATTAAGATGCTGCTCTGATCCTTTGGGTATTTCATCCTTTAAATTTCCTTCTTTTAAAACTCCTTGTTGCGCCTCCTTTATTTGAGTAGTAAGGTTATTATGAATCATTATATTCATAAATTTTACTCGAATGGGTTCTCTGTCCTTCCTGCTCAAGGCATCGGCTACCACATTTGCCTTCCCCGGGTGGTAACGAATCTCAAAGTCGTAATCATTCAACAATTCAATCCACCTACGCTGCCTCATATTCAGTTGTTTCTGATTAAATATGTGTTGAAGACTTTTGTGGTCGGTATATATAATACTTTTGACCCCATATAAGTAGTGCCTCCAAGTCTTTAATGCAAAAACAATCGCGCCTAATTCCAAATCATGCGTCGTATAATTTTGTTCGTGAATCTTCAATTGTCTAGATGCATAAGCAATCACCTTCGTTCGTTGCATTAATACACAACCGAGACCTTGCTTTGATGCGTCACAATAAATCACAAAATCATCATTCCCTTCAGGCAATGACAATATAGGTGCCGTAGTTAGCTTTTTCTTCAATAACTGAAACGCTTTCTCTTGTTCATCCTTCCATTCAAATTTCTTCCCTTTATGCGTTAATGTAGTCAAGGGTTTTGCTATTCTGGAAAAGTCTTGGATGAACCTTCTGTAGTAACCAGCTAGTCCTAAAAACTGGCGTATGTGTTTCGGAGTTTTCGGGGTTTCCCACTTTTCAACAGTTTCTATCTTTGCCGGATCCACCTTAATACCTTCTTTGTTCACTATGTGACCGAGGAATTGAACTTCTTCCAACCAAAATGCACACTTTGAAAACTTAGCGTACAATTCTTCCTTCCTCAATACTTCTAACACCTTTCTCAAATGTTCACAGTGTTCTTGGTCATTCTTTGAGTAAATAAGTATGTCATCAATGAAAACAATGACAAACTTGTCAAGGTATGGTCCACACACTCGGTTCATAAGGTCCATGAACACAGCTGGTGCATTAGTTAAACCAAACGGCATGACCATAAACTCGTAATGACCGTAACGTGTTCTGAAAGCAGTCTTTGGAATATCATCTTCTTTCACCCGCATTTGATGATACCCGGAACGTAAGTCAATCTTTGAATAAACAGACGAGCCTTGTAGTTGATCAAATAAGTCGTCGATTCTTGGTAGTGGGTAGCGGTTCTTGATGGTAAGTTTGTTCAACTCTCGGTAGTCGATACGCAACCTGAATGTACCATCTTTCTTCTTGACAAACAAAACAGGAGCTCCCCACGGTGATGTGCTTGGTCGAATGAAACCATGCTCTAAAAGTTCTTGTAATTGGCTTTGCAGTTCTTTCATCTCGCTGGGTGCGAGTCTGTAAGGAGCACGAGCTATTGGTGCAGCTCCTGATACAAGATCTATTTGAAATTCAACGGATCGATGTGGGGGTAATCCCGGTAATTCTTTCGGAAATACATCGGGAAATTCTTTTGTGACGGGAACATCATTGATGCTCTTTTCTTCAGTTTGTACTTTCTCGACGTGTGCTAGAATAGCATAGCAACCTTTTCTTATTAGTTTTTGTGCCTTCAAATTACTAATAAGATGTAGCTTCGTGTTGCCCTTTTCTCCGTACACCATTAAGGGTTTTCCTTTTTCTCGTATAATGCGAATTGCATTTTTGTAACAAACGATCTCTGCTTTCACTTCTTTCAACCAGTCCATACCGATTATCACATCAAAACTCCCTAACTCTACTAGTATCAAGTCAATCTTAAATGTTTCGCTAACCAGTTTAATTTCTCGATTCCGACATATATTATCTGCTGAAATTAATTTACCATTTGCTAATTCGAGTAAAAATTTACTATCCAAAGGCGTCAATGGACAACTTAATTTAGCACAAAAATCTCTACTCATATAGCTTCTATCCGCACCCGAATCAAATAAAACGTAAGCAGATTTATTGTCAATAAGAAACGTACCCGTAACAAGCTCCGGGTTTTCCTGTGCCTCTGCCGTATTAATATTGAAAACTCTTCCGCGGCCT
This sequence comes from Rutidosis leptorrhynchoides, assembly GCF_046630445.1. NCBI lineage: Eukaryota > Viridiplantae > Streptophyta > Magnoliopsida > Asterales > Asteraceae > Rutidosis > Rutidosis leptorrhynchoides. Next base: position 42,696,499 of record NC_092343.1, read on the forward strand.
TGTCCATTCGTGTTCTCCTGGTTCGGGCAATTTCTAATAATGTGGCCCGGTTTTCCACATTTATAACAAACTACATTGGCATAACTTGCTCCGACACTACTTGCTCCGCCATTACTCATTCCGACACCATTTGTTCCTTTCGTTCTATTAACCCCTGGTCCGTAGACCTCACACTTCACCGCGCTATGACCATTTCTTTTACACTTGTTGCAAAATTTGGTGCAGAACCCCGAGTGATACTTTTCACACCTTTGGCATAGCTGCTTCTGATTGTTGTTGTTGTTGCGGTTATTATTGTTGTTGGGATGATTGTTGTTGTTGTTGTTGTTGTTGTTGTTGTTGTTGGGCCGTTTGTTGTAGTTACGATTGATGTTGCGATTGTTGGGATAATTGTTGCGATTATTGTTGTAATTGCTGTTGTTGTTGTATTGGTGATTCTTATCACCGTTTTCCTCCCACTTTCTTTTGACTTGCTTCACATTGGCCTCTTCAGCAGTCTGTTCTTTAATTCTTTCTTCAATCTGGTTCACTAGTTTGTGAGCCATTCTACATGCCTGTTGTATGGAGGTGGGCTCGTGTGAACTTATATCTTCTTGGATTCTTTCCGGTAATCCTTTCACAAACGCGTCGATCTTCTCTTCCTCATCTTCGAATGCTCCCGGACACAATAGTCACAATTCTGTGAATCGTCTTTCGTACGTGGTAATATCAAATCCTTGGGTTCGTAACCCTCTAAGTTCTGTCTTGAGCTTATTGACCTCGGTTCTGGGACGGTACTTCTCGTTCATCAAGTGCTTGAATGCTGACCACAGTAGTGCGTACGCATCGTCTTGTCCCACTTGCTCTAGATAAGTATTCCACCATGTTAACGCAGAACCTGTGAAGGTATGCGTAGCGTACTTTACTTTGTCCTCTTCAATACACTTACTTATGGCAAACACCGATTCGACCTTCTTGGTCCACCGTTTCAATCCGATCGGTCCTTCGGTTCCATCAAATTCCAAAGGTTTGCAGGCAGTGAATTCTTTGTAGGTGCATCCTACACGATTTCCTGTACTGCTAGATCCAAGATTATTGTTGGTATGTAGCGCAGCCTATACTACGGCTATGTTTGAAGCTAGAAAAGTACGTAATTCCTCTTCATTCATATTCACGGTGTGTCGAGTAGTCGGTGCCATTTCCTTCAAAATAGTCAAATGGAACAAGTTAATCATACAGAATATTAAGAGTAGTTAATAGTATTTCGTAGCATAATATGAACTCATTTATAAAAGCTTTTTCTTCATATTAGCGTTTTATAAGTTTAAATGCGGGTAGTACCTACCCGTTAAGTTCATACTTAGTAGCTAATATACAATTCAACTACTACAATTCTATATGAAAAACTGATTATAATAATAATTCGCGTTCAAACTTTTATACAATATTTTACAAACTTACAATACCGCTTATTTTACATAAAGCATGAAATATAGCACACAATAACTTTGATACAAGATAGTTGTGAAGATAATTCTAGCTAGTACACAAGTCGTTCAGCAAAGGCAATAAAGACACGTAATTCATACGTCCAGAAACAAGTCATGCATTCTGGTTTTACTAGGACTACTTCCCATCCTTGGTCTTGTGGAACATAACCGTTATGGCCGTTGATAAGACAGCGTGTTGTAACGTCGTCAAAGGGACGAGGGTTACGTAATGTCCAACAGTCCCGTAACAATCTAAAAACCTCATTTCTTACCCCAATTACCGACTCCGTCACTTGTGAAAACGTTTTGTTTAATAGTTGTAGCCCGATGTTCTTGTTCTCACTTTGGTGAGAAGCGAACATTACTAATCCATAAGCATAACATGCTTCTTTATGTTGCATGTTAGCCGCTTTTTCTAAATCACGAAGTCCAATATTCGGATATATTGAGTCAAAATAATTTCTTAACCCATTGCGTAAAATAGCATTTGGGTTCCCCGCAATATATGCGTCAAAGTAAACACATCGTAACTTATGGATTTCCCAATGTGATATTCCCCATCTTTCGAACGAAAGCCTTTTATAAACCAAGGCATTCTTGGAACGTTCTTCGAATGTATTACAAACTGATCTCGCCTTAAATAGTTGTGCCGAAGAATTCTGACCGACTCTAGACAAGATTTCATCAATCATGTCTCTGGGTAGGTCTCTTAAAATATTGGGTTGTCTATCCATTTTGTGTTTTTATACTGTAAAATAGACAAGAGTTAGATTCATAAAAACAATATACTTATTAATACAAGCAATTTTTACATATATCATAAAGCATAAGCACACTATATTACATATATTACACCACACGAATACAACTATCTTATTCCGACTCGCTTGTTTCTTCTTCTTCGGTTTTGGTTCGTTTTTCCAAGTTTCTAGGGATATATGATGTTCCCCTAATACGAGCCGTTATTTTCCACATTGGTTTAGAAAAACCTGGTGGTTTAGAGGTTCCCGGGTCATTGTTACAACTTAAGGACTTCGGGGGTTGACGATACATATAAAGTTCATCGGGGTTGGAATTAGATTTCTCTATTTTTATGCCCTTTCCCTTATTATTTTCTTTTGCCTTTTTAAATTCAGTTGGGGTAATTTCTTTAACATCATCGGAATTCTCGTCGGAATCCGATTCATCGAAGAATTGGTAATCCTCCCAATATTTTGCTTCCTTGGCGGAAACACCATTGACCATAATTAACCTTGGTCGGTTGGTTGAGGATTTTCTTTTACTTAACCATTTTATTATTTCCCCCACCGGTTCTATTTCTTCATCCGGTTCCGATTCTTCTTCCAGTTCCGATTCTTCTTTCGGTTCCGACTCTTCTTCCGGTTCCTCTTCGGGAACTTGTGAATCAGTCCACGAATCATTCCAATTTACATTTGACTCTTCATTATTATTAGGTGAGTCAATGGGACTTGTTCTAGAGGTAGACATCTATCACATAATATCAAACGCGTTAAGAGATTAATATATCACATAATATTCACATGTTAAAAATATATAGTTTCCAACAAAATTTGTTAAGCAATCATTTTTCAAGTAAACACGGTCGAAGTCCAGACTCACTAATGCATCCTAACAAACTCGATAAGACACACTAATGCAAAATTCTGGTTCTCTAAGACCAACGCTCTGATACCAACTGAAATGTCTCGTTCTTATTGATTAAAAACGTTCCATATTAATTGATTTCGTTGCGAGGTTTTGACCTCTATATGAGATGTTTTTCAAAGACTGCATTCATTTTTAAAACAACCCATAACCTTTATTTCATAAATAAAGGTTTAAAAAGCTTTACGTATATTATCAAATAATGATAATCTAAAATATCATGTTTACACACGACCATTACATAATGGTTTACAATACAAATATGTTACATCGAAATTAGTTTCTTGAATGCAGTTTTTACACAATATCATACAAACATGGACTCCAAATCTTGTCCTTATTTTAGTATGCAACAGCGGAAGCTCTTAATATTCACCTGAGAATAAACATGCTTTAAACGTCAACAAAAATGTTGGTGAGTTATAGGTTTAACCTATATATATCAAATCGTAACAATAGACCACAAGATTTCATATTTCAATACACATCCCATACATAGAGATAAAAAACATTCATATGGTGAACACCTGGTAACCGACATTAATAAGATGCATTTATAAGAATATCCCCATCATTCCGGGACACCCTTCGGATATGATATAAATTTCGAAGTACTAAAGCATCCAGTACTTTGGATGGGGTTTGCTAGGCCCAATAGATCTATCTTTAGGATTCGCGTCAATTAGGGTGTCTGTTCCCTAATTCTTAGATTCAGACTTAATAAAAAGGGACATATTCGATTTCGATAATTCAACCATAGAATGTAGTTTCACGTACTTGTGTCTATTTTGTAAATCATTTATAAAACCTGCATGTATTCTCATCCCAAAAATATTAGATTTTAAAAGTGGGACTATAACTCACTTTCACAGATTTTTACTTCGTCGGGAAGTAAGACTTGGCCACTGGTTGATTCACGAACCTATAGCAATATATACATATATATCAAAGTATGTTCAAAATGTATTTACAACACTTTTAATATATTTTGATGTTTTAAGTTTATTAAGTCAGCTGTCCTCGTTAGTAACCTACAACTAGTTGTCCACAGTTAGATGTACAGAAATAAATCGATAAATATTATCTTGAATCAATCCACGACCCAGTGTATACGTATCTCAGTATTGATCACAACTCAAACTATATATATTTTGGAATCAACCTCAACCCTGTATAGCTAACTCCAACATTCACATATATAGTGTCTATGGTTGTTCCGAAATATATATAGATGTGTCGACATGATAGGTCGAAACATTGTATACGTGTCTATGGTATCTCAAGATTACATAATATACAATACAAGTTGATTAAGTTATGGTTGGAATAGATTTTTTACCAATTTTCACGTAGCTAAAATGAGAAAAATTATCCAATCTTGTTTTACCCATAACTTCTTCATTTTAAATCCGTTTTGAGTGAATAAAATTGATATGGTTCCATATTGAACTCTATTTTATGAATATAAACAGAAAAATTATAGGTTTATAGTCAGAAAAATAAGTTACAAGTCATTTTTGTAAAGGTAGTCATTTCAGTCGAAAGAACGACGTCTAGATGACCATTTTAGAAAACATACTTCCACTTTGAGTTTAACCATAATTTTTGGATATAGTCTCATGTTCATAATAAAAATCATTTTCTCAGAATAACAACTTTTAAATCAAAGTTTATCATAGTTTTTAATTAACTAACCCAAAATAGCCCGCGGTGTTACTACGACGGCGTAAATCCGGTTTTTCGGTGTTTTTCGTGTTTCCAGGTTTTAAATCATTAAGTTAGCATATCATATAGATATAGAACATGTGTTTAGTTAATTTTAAAAGTCAAGTTAGAAGGATTAACTTTTGTTTGCGAACAAGTTTAGAAGTAACTAAACTATGTTCTAGTGATTACGAGTTTAAACCTTCGAATAAGATAGTTTTATATATATGAATCGAATGATGTTATGAACATCATTACTACCTCAATTTTAGTAGGTAAACCTACTGGAAGTGACAAGAAATGATCTAGCTTCAAAGGATCTTGGATGGCTTGAAAGTTCTTGAAGTAGGATCATGACACAAAAACAAGTTCAAGTAAGATTTTTACTCGAATTAAGATAGTTTATAGTTATAGAAATTGAATCAAAGTTTGAATATGAATATTACCTTGAATAAGAAAGATAACCTACTGTATATAACAAAGGTTTCTTGATCTTAGATGATTACTTGGAATGGATTAGAAAGCTTGGAAGTAAATTAGTAAACTTGAAGGGATTTTTGAAGTGTTCTTGAAGTGTTCTTCCTATGATGATTATAGCTTGATTCTTGAAGTGATTTTTGATGAAGATGATGATTAACTACTGGAAAAATACGTTCATAATAGTGTGTGTGTGTGTGTGTTGAGAGAGAATTAAAAAGAGAATTGGAAGTGAAATGTAGTGAATGATGAGTGGTAATTGGTGAGTGGTGAGTGGGGTTAAAAAGAGTTCTAGTTAGTTGACTAGCTCATGGTAGAAGTTAAAATTGATTAGTCATGCATGACATAATCAAGAGTGGAATCCCATGCTAGTTCCTATTGGTATATACCCATAGTAAGTACGTTTTGAAGCTGTGTATAATACGGGTAAGAATACGACTAGAATTCTTGATGAAAGAAAAGTATGGGAAAGTAACTGTAACCATTTTCGTTAAGTATGAGTATTTTGATATATGTCTTGAAGTCTTCCAAAAGTATTTTAATACATCTAAATACACTACATGTATATACATTTTAACTGAGTCGTTAAGTCATCGTTAGTCGTTACATGTAAGTGTTGTTTTGAAACCTTTAAGTTAACGATCTCAATTAATGTTGTTAACCCATTGTTTATTATATCTAATGAGATGTTAAATTATTATATTATCATGATATTATGATATATTAATATATCTTAATATGATATATATACATTTAAATGTCGTTACAACGATAATCGTTACATATATGTCTCGTTTCGAAATCCTTAAGTTAGTAGTCTTGTTTATATGTATATAACTCATTGTTAATATACTTATGGAGATACTTACTTATCATAATCTCATGTTAACCATATGTATATCCATATATATATCGTCATGTCGTTTTTACAAGTTTTAATGTTCGTGAATCGCCGGTCAACTTGGGTGGTCAATTGTCTATATGAAACATATTTCAATTAATCAAGCCTTAACAAGTTTGATTGCTTAACATGTTGGAAACATTTAATCATGTAAATATCAATCTCAATTAATATATATAAACATGGAAAAGTTCAGGTCACTACAGCAGCAATGTGACCAAACTTTCCACACTTAAAACAGGTAGCCTTCTTGGGATCAAAATGACTTTTTCCTTTCCTAGGACCAAACTTTTTCTTTTCAATCCTTTGAGTAAGAAGAGCCATCTGTTCTTCAAGCATTTGAACCTCTTCATCCTCTGAAGAGTCATCACTTTCTTCATCAGATTCAGCCTTGGTAGAATAGCTTGAAAATAATTCTTCGTTTCTTTTGGTTGTTGCAACTAAAGCATCATCTGGATCTTTTGCTATCTTCTTATCATTGATCTTCCTCTTCAATTTGGTTTTCTCAAAATTTGTGAGGATCCCAAATAACCCACTAAGATCATAATTATCAAGCTTCTCACTTACTATCATTGAAGTGATGATGGATTCAAAAGTTTCTGGAAGTGCATCAACAAACTTTTGGCATAATTCTGCTTGAGTTTTTATAACTCCAGCTCCTTCCAGATCATTGATTAAAACCTGAAATCTTGAATGGAGATCAAATAATGATTCCTTTGGTTCAGCAGTAAAATTCTCATATAATCTTACAAAATTCTTCTTCTTTTGAGTTTTGACAACAGTGACCCCTTCAAAATCATTTAACAGAATATCCCACATAGCTTTTGCAGTTTTAGCATGTCTTACCTTTCTCAAGATAGGAACAGAGATTGCATTGCCAATGATACTTCTGATTTTGCTATCTAATCTATCAAGAATAGCATCTTGTTCTGTTCACTGAGTTCTTGGAGTTTGAGTGAACTCAGCAGGTTTGACTACAGTACCATCAGCATTACTTACTTCTTCAGTCCATTTGCCTGGAATAATTGGTCCTTCAGTTAGAACTCTTTCCATTTCATCATGAATAGAACCCAGATACTAAAGTAACTTTAGTTTCCAGGTTGTGAAATCAGTACCATGAAAAATTGGAACCCCTTTTCCTGCCATAACAGGAGCAGTAATAGTAGAAGCAGACATGATGAATGTGTGTTTTGTTCTAAGTTATAATAGATAGTTTAAAGAAAATCAAAAGAATTTATATCTTTAACCGCTCTGATACCAGTTGTTGGTCCACAATTAACAACCTAGAACGTTTATAGAAGATCAATTGAACAGAATAACAATTAGGTTATAAAGTACGGAATCAATTGGACTTATCAGATAAATTAACTCAAAGAGAATGAAACAATAGAGAAGAGAATTGTTATTAAAATTGACGAATTGGAATGAATTACATGTTCCCTATTTATAGATTTGAGAAACAACATTCTCAAATCTTATCGAATCAATTCCTAAACAACCATAGCAAAATATAAGGAAACAATATAATCCATATCTTCTCAATTATCTTCTCCTAGAAATCAGAGATATTCGCTTTGATATAATCTCTTCAATCTTATCTTGATTTGTTGTACGCGTATTTGATTTGATCTTGATCTTTGTTCAGCACCGATAGAATCTGTATTTTTTTGTTGAACAGTGTCTGTGTTCTTCAATCTTCCAGACTCTAAATATTACAGACTCGAGATTTACAGATTCAAATAGTATAGACTCAAAAATATTTGACTCATCAGATTTACATAATTCCTAACAATATATATTCTTTATTAGAGATATGTACAACTTTAACAAAAACGATGCATATTTTCGGTATATATATATATATATATATATATATATATATATATATATATATATATATATATATATATATATATATATATGTGTGTGTGTGTGTGTGTGTGTGTGTATGTGTGTGTGTGTGTGTGTGTGTGTGTGTGTGTGTTGGTTTCCCATATAAAAATTGGTACTGTACCGAAACTGAAAATTGCAAAAACCAAGAACCGATACCAAAACCGAATCCCTGTCGGTTCTATTGATATGGTACCGGTTCGGTTTCCGTATCTTGAGGTAGTTTGCTCATGCCTACACCTCAAGATTCCCGTAAAAATTCCAACACGTCAAATTTGAAGGGATCGATTATTCAGTGAAAGAGATTGAACTTTTAATCAAGTTATGACTTATGAGTTTGTACAACATTTATTAATAACAATGGGAGATGATAGTTGGGAATGATTGTGTGACAGG